>NC_134031.1:5389411-5706176 GCF_964204645.1 Tubulanus polymorphus
CACGTATACTCAATTAACGTAGAAATGTACGAGCGATATACAGCCATATCCGGTATAGGGTAAACTACGGATATGAAGTGAAGTAAGCAACTTTCATCATCTCATGCCACGTCAACGTGACTGTCGTGCATCGGCGACTCAGTCTAACTTACTTAACTCCCCATTAAAAAGTACCCGGCGTCTTTCAATGCGTTTTGTTTTATTGCGTCAAGGAGTGTTAATTATCGACATAGGATTGGTCATAACTTAATGTACAAACTGGAATCCCGAACTTTATTGTTTGTTTCCTAATTCCCTGTGGGCCAGAAAAGGGACATCCAGATTTGAGCTCCCCGTGAACGCGGCCCGTGGACCCTTCGCTTGAATATCACTTACCTCGATGAATATCACTTTTTACTCGTATGCCCGTACTTCCAGGAATCCAGAGCTAGATATATCCCGGAGCGTTATTGGAGATTCCCCAATAACGTAAAGTTGTATGATTTGTTTAACTCAAATTGCCAAACTCTTAAAAAATTGGCGTTGTATATACGCAAATGTTTAATACATTTCTAATGTTAAATGTTGCAATGTCTATTGTAAATTAATTTTGTGCTCTGTGCAATTGTATAATTGTGGAGTAAATAAACTTAACTTAAACTTACTTTGCCAAGTAGGGCGCGTCCGTATTCCCGGAATCGGGAAAAGGATGAAAAATTTGACATATTTCTGATTTTAAAGCAGACGCAGTGATTTCTGTTCATAAAGGGTTGTTTAACATGCTCTCTTCAGCTGTAGAAAAATATCATTTTCAATTCACAGTAATACTATTTCATATTCCACGAAAAAGGGGTGTCTGGTTTATCTCTGAGAGAAAAGGCGAAAAAGGGCCTTTTTGCGAATTTCCCAGGGACCTTATTCACTAACGTTACGCAAGTTTGCGTCGATGATTTGCGTTGCGAGACCATTTGCGATGAAAATCAGTTTGCGTTGCGTGATATCCACTAAAGTTCTAGCAAAAAGTGATTCGCAATTTTTATTTAACGGAAACCAGTCCAACCATTTTGAATGTTCCCAAATTCGGAGTTACGGGATGATTTAAGACGAAAATTGCGTTAGTGAGTAAGGAGGGGAACGATATACCATCTTACTAAAGAAGTGAAGGGCCCAAGCTAAGCCGTTTGTGTTGGCTGGGACTGATGTCCCGATAACCGGTAGATAATCTATACAATTAATCGTTCATTTAAATCGTATACAAATACACTAATCTAAGTGTTGAACATAGTTTTGTTAAAATAACGGTGATAAAAATATCGCCTATCATGCTATATACAGAGGATTGTGTTTGGTGTTAGTTATTTCAACGGTGGGAAGGCATTCAATAATGTATATAAATTATTCATTTTTTCAACCCGAACCACTAAACTCAGTATGGTGCTTGTGATGATGGGTACTTCATATATATAATGGGGGATATTCACTTTTAGTTAGGCCTTCCTGACCATGACTCATGTATCTACGAGCCACGGTCTTTTTACCGTACGGACATACGATATACTTAGATCAGTTGCTGTTTACGACTTTCATTTTTTACGCTTTTAAAACCGTTACAATAATGTTTTTACTGATATGCATTTTCTAAGGGGTTATGAGGGGTGCAAGTCGATGTGCACTACGTCATCAATATTGTCGTTTCAAAATAACAATTACAATTGTGAAATTTTGCCATTTATTTTGTAATTAAACATATTTCATGACTCTTATTTTCTACTTGATAGATGTTCATGTCTTTTTGATAATCAATTTTTCAGAGATAGTCATCAATCTATCGAAGCTAGACTGATTTCCAGTCAGTGTTCATCGGTATTACATTCAAATTCAAAACAACTCAATTGATCCATCATATCATAACCAAGCAATATATATGCGTTATTTTTCAAGGCATCAATAAACTTTCAAGTTAGTTTTTTTGTAATTTCTCGCAACAATCATTCGGTATATCGTCACGTCGAGGATCGGCGATCATCACAGCCTTTTTCCTCATATTTTGTCACGAGTTCTTCAAACCAGAATGCCATTTCAGAGGATACATTCATTCTTATTCTTGGAGACGATTAACAAACATCTCATGTTAAATAAGACTGAATCTTGGTACATCACTAGGACCTTTTTCCGGTGTTATTCCATCCCCTGAGTCCTAAAGTTCTCGATGAATATTCATCCTCCCTCACCGGGGATTCGAACCCGATGGCATCGCGAGACTGCCATAGCACGAACGGTGGCTGTCTCGATACCGCGTGTTCAAACCCTTATCCAAGTTCAATTTCAAGTTCAAGTTAATTTATTTCCAATAAACGAACACGTGCAACATTCACGATTACAGGACTGAAAAAAATTTTTGATTTTTGAATAAATGTAAATTAAGATGCCAGACAAAAATGAAAGGGTTACAATTTTAATTTCCATGAGGGCCAAGCAAAGCCTAGAAGACCACTGAAGTGAGCAGCCAAGAAAGGAAAAAAATGAACTGAAATATTGTATGCGAAGACCCTGCAGGGGATATTTCATAATGTGGCTGCTTTGTATAATTTCTGTTTACCATCGGTTTAACTCGTCTATAAAACCAAGCACTAGGATTACACACAAAGAAATAAGGATTCAGGTTGAAGTCGATTTTGATTACCTTAGGAAATTACTGCTTAGATTTGAAATGTACATTATCTATATCCGGTTAACATTCGTTTGTATTTCATGTCATTTCGGCACATGTCACGTCTTCATACTTAATATTCGCTGCCCTGATGTCTTCAGATTCGATAGGTGAATTTCGGCGGTAGCCTCTGCTAATGCAGATAAACTCGAGCACCATTTCAATGGTTCGTTGAAAACCATTTAGTTATGATATTTCGATAAATTTTGACAGTTCGTCGTTGTGCGTACATAAACTGATGCATACTTCACTACATCTAATTGGATATACTTGGAATTGAGCACAATGCTTATCGAATGCGCCAAAGCATCGTTGGGCCATCCTAAATTTGTAGCGATACAAAATGTAATTGAATATACAGTATTATTTATTAATGACTCTGCGGAGGCTCGTTAAAAAAAACCCTATTTATTCAAATGTCATATGAACGATCGTTAGCGAAGACTGACTGAGGGATCTGACTTCAGCGCGCGTGGAACTAAAATGTAAATTGTTTGTTTAACGGGATGTAACGGTTAATTCAATTAGATTCTTGACTTCGATGAAAGTGTATAGACGGGAAGTCGTGAATGCGGGAATATCGACTTCGGTAACAAAACCCCGCACAGTCTGAAATACAATTAAGCGCTCTAGAAGAGAAACTACACGTAAATCATCGAATTTAATTCACCCGAGTTAACAATATCAGTTTCTAGTAGATATTACACGCGTAGATGTTATTCGAAATAGTGTATTTTCCGGACCGATAAATTCTAGCTGTAAAAACGCAATACCAAATAAAAAGATCCACTCAATTACGTAACTACATTCTATAAAATTTCTTTGGCTTGAAATGTATATATACGAAGGCTAGTGACCCTAAACGAATTGAGTATTTTAGAAGAATCCGAGAAAATAACACAATGAAAATATAGAAATTTATCTTATTTTCCTTTCCTAGTTCAATTTCGTATGTACATACACATGTAATGACTTGTCCTTGCAATTCCGTACTACAAATCTTAAGCTCCCAATAGAAACTGGCAGATGGAATAATGTAGAGCGTGCTGAAAGAATATGTCAATTGTGTAATAATGGGATTGGGGACGAATTTCATTATCTTTTCAACTGTACATATTTAAATGATGGTAGGGAATTGTATCTAGACAGGAGATTTTATACGAACCCCAACCTTTTCAAATACAAATTATTAATCCAAACTAAATATAGAGCCGAACTTCGTAAACTGTGTATTTTTGTTGGTAGAATTATGAAATTTTTCAATTGATAGCTCACATATCGATATTTAATCATGTATCTATCTACTGTACGTCATATATAATGTATTTATTTTTATGTATACTGTATCACTCGAATTGTCTTTGTATTAAAACCAAGAGTTTGTCAAATAAATTGAAGTAAAGTAAAGTATGCAAATATAGGTAGATTAGAAGGGACGTTTTTGACGTAGGCCCTATTAGCTGAAAACGAATACGAGATTTCTGCGAACTATAGAGAAACCGGAAGTGAATGATTTGTCGATAAAATCGGTAAATCGTCTGTACCTGACATATCTAATATAGTTTATTGATTTTTGATACTAACGATAAGAAATTAATATGCGCAATAATCACACGCAAATCGTCCATTACGTGGCAACTAGACCCTTCATTAGTTATGAATGTTTCGCCAAGCCTGTTATTCATTTTTTCTGATTCATCATGATTCCATATTGATTTTCACAGTTGCCGCCTTGTATATGAAATATGCTTTCTATTTGTACAAACGAAAAATTGAAATATTTTGATATCCATAGATATATCTTATTGATAAGCACAGTGAAGTTAGATTTTTCAACGTTGAAAATACACAATCTTGTGAACCGTAAACTCGACGGAGCTTTCGATCAAAATCCACGGATCTTCGTCAATGTATTAGTGTTGTCAGGGTGTATCATTTCTAGGCAGATTTCCTATTGTAGTTGGTGTAAGCATACTCACATTGACAAATACAGAATATATTGTCTAATCGATAATTGAAAATGGGATGAATTTGGAAGCTATAGATCACCTTATCTTATCATTCCTTTTCTTTACCAACGTCCCTCGAAGCACCAATGAAATTTCCGACGGACCAATTGATAATGTTTTTAAGCTGAACTAATCGAATAAGGATCTTTTTCATTTGGTAGGGATTGACAATTCCACGATGGCGGATGAACACAAAATAGATATGGAAGCTGCTGAAGATGATGACGATGATAGTGACGATGACGAATTCAATAAAAGTCTAACGAATATGATCAGAAATCGAAGAGCTTCGCGATTGGGTTCGGGAATGAGGCGTCGGCGTAGCAGACGAAAATCCAGCATGTATCGAAGCAGCGGAAACGAAGACGACGAAGATTCGGCAGACGACGACGAAAACGACGAAGCCATGATGAAAATGTACGAAGAAGATAACGCCGACGCCAGTGAGGAGGACAGCGACGACGACGACGATGAGAAAACGAAGAACAGAAAGAAACACGAACAGCAGGAACGAATCTTCGAGAACATTCGAATTCAGAAAGATATCATGATGAATTTACGCAGTCAGCCGTGGCGCATGAAGAAAAAATTGAAAGCGCTCAGGTTTGTATTACACCGAAACGATTATGGCAACCCGTGAGTAAGAATACAGAACAGTATTGAAATTGTAGTTGCTTGTTGACATAGGCAATGGACGTTTGGGAAATGTCCGGCACCAGCTTCTTGAATTACGAAGACTTATTTTCACCGTTATGAAAATCAACAAGCCCATCCCCTAGGACAAAGAAAAAAGTCAATGAAATATTGTCGTTCACTTCTTAAAAACAATTCGATCAAATTACGTACATTCTTTGGCACAGAATTTCCTTCATTTTGCACGAAGGAATTGTCGAACTGATTATCAATTTCTGATGTTAGGTTAGCTCAAAGTTACGTTGAAAGGTACGAAGGCCGTCTATCTCGTAATCAAGGTTACAAAGAAGCGTTTACCAAGGTAAGATTACCAGTTTATAGAATTCTATCAAGTAATTGAAGTAAAATCGACGAGCAATGAACAGAAAAGTATAGAAAAATTAGTGCAGTTTTTGTCATAAAATTTAAATCGTATGTCCGCTAATTCATGCTAGGAAATCGTCGATATTTTTTTAAAAATTCGATGAATCGACTCCTGTTGATAAATGTGTAAATAATGACACTACCACGTGAGCTTTATTCGTTGAAATGAATGTTCGCATTTTCAGGCGATGAAACGTTTTCGGCGACTAATGACAGAAGTATTAATTAGTATAATGCCATGGCAATCTCGAATCAAACAAATAGAAAGTAGGTTAATTATCGCTTCAATTTCTCTCTCTATCGATTTATTCATTGCTGGGATTTTCATTTCGTGAATAAGCTTTCCTCTGATGGGCCAGACCGTTTTGCGAGTGCACGTTCTTCGATTAACAGCGTGGTTTCCGCGAAATTCGTCCTTTTTAGGGGTATCGAACTCCTGTCGACCGGTAGACCAATAGAAATAGTCCACTTAGCCAATGGTTATACAGCTTTATGTCGTATTCACTATGATATTAATGCTGTATGTTAAAGTCAGGCTCCGATTTTGAATGCGACAATTGTCAATCAAAATTTAGAAATGGATCCAGATTCATTCAAACCGATTCACTCAAAAATGTCTATGTATAAAGAGATACCAAGAGTCAAATTTAACTAATACAGATTTTGCGAAAAGTACTCATTGACCCCTAAAGGCTACTCGAGTTAGGTTCAGTATCCGATCGCCCTAGGGTACGCTAACAATTTCATATTTCATTTCTTTGAGAAATGACCGCATAAGACTACATTTGGAATGTACATTATCTACGTATATCCAATTAACAGGAAAGTTGGTCGTTTTTATTTCAGGTCATTTTGGCACCGTCGTGTCATCATACTTCATATTCACTCGATGGTTGTTCTGTATCAATCTTGTTCAAGCAGTTCTCACTGGGTTCTTAATCATTTTTCCGGAGGTATGTATTTCGGTTTTCGTTCTCAAGTTGTCAACAAGGTCTCATAGATCCTGAAACTCAGGGCGGTTTGCGCATACATAGATTAATCATGTTTTGAGTAAGAATAAAATAGTTGCTGCAAAGTGCAACCCCCCTACTCAAACCGTCCGTATGACCATGGACTCTAAAGCGTTTGATTTAGGGTCCATGGTAGAACTCACTGGATCCTGATTTACCTGCATCTATTCATACTCCTGATAATTCAATTGACATATCAGATACATCAATTGTTTTCGATATATTTTGAATTAGATATTAATAGGTGATCCGTACGGAACTCCTCCTCGGAAGCAAATACCCCAGCAGGATCTAGCTCTTGCCCAGGATCTCAATAAATTATGGGCATTTGAGGTGAGCAATGTTCTTGTGTAAGGTGGTAAAAGGTCGGCCTCTTATATAGCGTTCTGGAGACATAATTTTTCATCGTGCTCAACCGGCCTCAGATAATCTAAAACTATCACTTACTATCTGCTTGTCAGAACCAGAAAACAATTTCAGGGAGCCAGAAGTAAGTCTGCTTAGTTTTCTAGGTTTAACCCGAAATGTGCATTACCACATTGCGCATCAGCAGGTCTGGCTTCAGGATGTTTCTCAATGATAAAATCTTTTACAATTTAAACTGCAAATTACTTGGGTCTTTGGACTTTTCTTATTCATAACAGCAACTGGCTACCCGAATAAAGGTGTTCAAAATGTTAATCGGACCATTCTTTGCTCCATCCCTTTTTTCCATTTACATTTCATGAAATCCCATATGATTATCTATCTATTCAGTAGAATTAAAAATAGAAAAAAGTTTCACCAAAACGGATGAAATACGAATTAATTTTGTGGCAATACTGTTTGTAAGTGTATACATTATTCTAATGATTTTCTTTATCGTGTATTTCAGGGTTATCTTAAGTATTCACCGATATTTTACGGATTTTATGGTAAAGAGACCGGCAAATATAATGTCTACCCGTTACCGCTGATGTATTTCCTAATCAATTTAGTCGCCATAGCGTTTTGTTTGATATCCATATTACGAAGGTAGGATTTACGTGATTCCTAATTATCCATACTTTTAAACGTAAAGTTTCTCTACACAGCTCTCTCCTGTGATCATTCTAAACAAATTCACACTGTAACGTTCCTGAACAAAACAATGCGCGATATTTTTTCATTATTAAGTTTGATTCAAGAATTTCTATCTATTGCAAAAATCTATTTAAGGATGATACGGAGGATCACACGCACGCATCCTGGGGACATATTTAGGCCTAGTGAAAAAATAATTTAGAGGTTAATTCCGAGTTTGTTACTCGGAATGTACTAGTTATCTCTGTTAAAAATAATTCTTTAGGTTTATGTCAAGAATAAACTAGTTTTCTCAGTTAAAAGTGGGTGATTTTCGGAGTTAAACCCTAAATTTCTTTTTAATAGATATGTCTCCAGGACGCTTCCGCAGGATCATACATACAAACACAGTTATTACGTAAGCTAGTCCAGTCTTTTAACATTGGATTTTATGATTTTGTTTTTTAATAGAATGGCCAGTAATTCACGAATGAGTAAAATGGCCGACAAAGACGAACAATTCACGTTTTGTTGGAGATTGTACGCGAGTTGGGATTTCATGATTGGCAACCGCGAGACGGCTAACAATAAAAAAGCCGAGATCTCAAACTCATTACGGGTAAAATGTACATTCGGTTTCACGTGGACCGGAGTTAACTTGAACCTAATCAACTGTTACTGACTGATAAATTGAATTAATCCTTACAATCAACGTTAAAACTGGTCTATGAGACTGGCCCTTGAACTTTGTATGTCGATGTATGTAGAAATACGGGTGGACTAAGATAACAAAAATGAAATGATTTGAAGTATTTAAGTGGGGAAAACATATTTTCGAAATATACAATTCACAATACATTTTAGGAAGCGATTTTGGAATACAACGAAAAGAAAAAGGAAAATGAGAAAAAGTGAGTTCGGATTTGGTTTTTGTTATCGAACCAATTCGTAATAACAGAGTGACTAAATACTTTCCGTATTCCAAACAATTTTATAGCGCTTTACAAGTATTTCTGAGAGTAGTCGCCAACGTTCTAGTGATTATTGTACTAGCGGCTAGTGCCTATGCTGTTAATGTCGTCGTGCAAAAAGGCTCAAAACTAGAACAACTAAAAATAAAAAATCCGAAGAAGTGGGTGCGAACTGCTGGATTTTGGGAACAGAATGAGGTACGTATTTGATAGAAATAATTTAAAGGAAAGTCCTGGTTTCACATTTGTAGGCGGGTCATTCTAAGTCCCTCATCCTACATATAAAATTCTCTCTGGACCAAAAACCGATAGTTAGATAGAGGCTTCTACATTTCCTCAATTGGGACCAATTTTATTATATCATTTCATCATTTCTATAGGTTTCTATAGTCATGTCACTGATTACGCAGATTTATCCCACTATATTCGATGTAATCGGAATGATGGAGCACTACCATCCACGTATTGCTTTACGGTGGCAGCTTACCAGGTAAAATAGGAGAACCCACTCATTGACATTTCGTCATAGGTCTTTTTGCTAGAATAACCTCTATTAGTAACCAAAATCACAAATAAACAGTAAACTACTTTCTGAAATCTTCAAATTATAAAGGCGTCCCATTGATTTATTTGCCATCGTGTACTCATATCGTCTTAGTAAGACCTTGAGTTTGTCAAATAATCTGTTAACTGTTCTTAAATTCAGTACGTGAAATTTGTATCCATAATTACGACAAAAGCTTTTGCAACTTTCAGAATTTTAGCTTTATATTTGCTGAATTTATACACGTTGATTATTTCCCTCAAAGATAAGATAGATCAACAGGTGAGTCCACATCATCTTTACACAAATCATGATCGAAGATATTTCTAAACTATCTGTTCAAACGAATTTCGGGATTTTGTTTCAGCTCAAAGAAGTGGCTAGTTTAAAGAATTCCAATTGTAGCATAATAACAACAACAACGACTCCTGCGACGCCGACTAGTATAGCTCTAAATATTACTACAGTAGTACCCGTAGTTAGTCATCATGGTTCCTCCTGCGCAAATTACACTTCTTCGGCGTATAAAATGTGCTGGGAAACTATGGTCGGCCAGGTAACATATCAAAAGTAGTGAATACGTTGATTAAATGGTTCTAAAGAACTCGCTTAACATCTAGGTCGACATGTACCCGGTGTCATAGAATCAGATGGCCCCCAACAATATATTGACGGATTAAGTGGAGATTCATAATGGGGCTGCTGATCATAACCCTATTCTTGAGATCTATCATAAGGGGAGGCATTTCATTCTTATACCACCAGAATGTTACATCTTCTGTGACATGAATGGCGCGGACGTAGTAGGCTTTTTTAAATCAATGTCAATTTAAAAAAGAATTAATTATTTAATAATTTAAGTCAAATTGTTCTAAAGAACTCGCTTAACGTCTAGGTCGACATGTACCCGGTGGCATAGAATCAGATGGCCCCCAACAATAGATTGACAGATTAAGTGGAGATTCATAATTGGGTTGCTGATCATAACCCTAATCTTGAGATCTATCATGAGGGGAGGCATTTCATTCTATACCACCAGTAATGTTACATCTTCTGTGACATGAATGGCGCGGACGTAGTAGGCTTTTTTAAATCAATGTTATTTTCACTAAATAGAAATCCCCACAGTGACTGACGTTCTAATGTCGATAAATTTCACGTCATCGTCAGGAATTGTATAATTCAAATAGGAAATGGTGAAATTGACAGTGATGGATCTGGTAATGACTGGAGCCAGCATTCTTATCATCGACTTCTTCAGGGGCGTGTTCGTACGCTATGCAAACCAGTGCTGGTGCTGGGATCTGGAAATGAAGTTTGTGAGTTCCCATATCGATGTGAATCATATACGTTGGTTTTCAGATCGGCCAAACGATTGTGATTCTGATAATCTATTTCAGCCTGAATATGGGGAATTTAAGATAGCGGAGAATATTCTTCATGTAATTTACAACCAAGGAATGATCTGGTGAGACATTTCCAAGTATTCCCAGTTTTTAAATCATTGATTATTAGTCATTAATCAATTGAATTTGACCAGAGAAATGTAGCTTCAATGAATTGGCGGGACTGTACTGCTGATAACCACGTATAATATATTGAATATACATTTTGAGTTAAAATCATTCTACTTTTCAATAATTAGGCGAACCGCAATATCAAAAGAGGAACTAGTTCCATTAATGCGTTATTTCCTATTCCCAGGATGGGCGCGTTTTTTGCTCCCGGTTTACCTGTGATGAACATATTCAAGCTACTGATTCTGGTGTATATGCGAGCCTGGGCCGTGATGATGTGTAACATTCCGCACGAGGTCATCTTCAAACTCGGCTCAAATAATTTCTACTTCGCCATTCTTCTGTTGATGTTGTTCGTGTGTTTTCTACCGACCGGTTATGCCATGGTCAGCCTTCAACCATCCATGGAATGCGGTCCATATTCGTAAGTAGAGTGTATTCTCGAAACCCATAACATTTTCTTTTCCAAAGAAAGGTTTGATTAACTTAGGTTCATATATGCATTTTGTATCGACGAACATTCAAAAGTTGTGATTGGTCGTGGTTTTTGCGAGCCGTGTTGGTAAAATCGGCATCCAGCGTACGGAACTAGGTAGCTACTTCAAAACACAGGGGTTTGGTGATGGGCTAGGATAGTGTCACAGATCCAAGCCACGCATAAGCTAGCGATCCAAGCAACCGTTATAAAAAACATCATCCAAGCCCATCACCAAACCCCTGTGCTTCAAAAGCCTGGTTACTTACTGACCCCATTTCTGGGTTACGATGGATCCTTGGATCACATTTCTTACAAAACATTTCCAACGTCAGAATCCTAATAAGCTCTTCGAAGAATATTATTTTTTTCAGCAAGTATCCTTTAATGTACAACGTATTGACGGATCTCATCAAAAGGTTACCGAACCAAATCCAAGGTGCAATCGGCGTTATTACATCGCCTGCTGTTATCATTCCTACATTCGTCTTACTTATGTAAGTATTCTACGAAATATACGCAAAGCAACGTAAACGGCCTTTTTAGCGCATTTGGGACTTGAGTACGGCCGGCCTATTGCGTTCATTTTTCGTCCATCGTTCCTCCGTTCGTCCGTAGACGGAATCCAGTTATCTTAGGAAGTTTTGAAGACGCTTCAATGGATTGACTTGATATTCAGTTTATACATATATTTACCCTAGACACATCTGCAGCCCAAAATAGTTCCAGCAAGCTGTCCAAATCAAGCTAGCATTGCGGATAGCCGCCCGATTGAAAAATGAGAAATCATATATAAATATGCATTTAGTTTAAAAGCAATAAAATATTCCCTCGGGTTAAATCCTGCCTGCCTATAAATAAACCTGCTGACGTAGATTTTGCCCAATCCATTGAGATGCGGGAATCTTGTTTTTGCAGAATGACTATATACTATTTGATATCACTCGTCAGATCTCTACGAGAAGCAAATAAAGACACTAAAAACATGTTGGAATACGTGAGTTATTCTTCAAAACGCTATGAATACACATTTCTATGTATATTGAGGATCACAATGACATAATTCCAAGATAATTTCATATTGCAGGAAAGAACTGAGGGAAAGAAGAAAATATATGCAATGGCAGAAGGTACGTACATCTTCGCCATCTGAACTTCGCCATCTCAAGACAGTTATACGCATATATTAGTTTCGACTGAATCGAATCGCTGATTCTTTTCTATCCAACGCGTTTTGTCAGTCTTTCATTTACATAAGTTTATCGAAGCAAACAGTTTTATTGTATTTCTGTTGACAATGCGATTTTCACGTTTGCAGCCCGTAAAAAGGCGGATAACGACATCAGTGCGAAAATTGCCAACAACGAGAACAACAAAAAAGTGCTTCCAACATTCACGAACGGAGAAGGTGGTGTCGATCTTAGTAAACTGTCTCCTGCTGTTATCAATACGCTCTTAAAACTTTCGACTCCTAAAAAGGATGACGCACAAATAAAAAAACCGAATAAGTTTCAAAATATTGTGAACAAACAGATGGAAAAATCGCGAACGCCAAGTCCGGAGGTTAGCCAACGTAAATCTTTTAGAACAATGGTAGACAAAAGTATAGTTAAAAGTGATCAGCAGAAGGTAGGAACTAAGCAAGCCGGCGCGCCTCGAACAAAATCCGGTTTCAAGTCAGTCGTAACCGATATGCAGAATACCTCGCGGAAAATACAGGCAAAAAGTGGAAAAACTGTTCCAAAATCGTCCTCGGCTATGCAAGATACGGAAACGAAAGCAAAACATTACAGGAAAAACGTGAGTCGGGCACAGAAACAAAACAAGGGAAAATCGAAACAATCGGCGCCGGCATCATCGAGAAAACAAAAACAACAGAAAACAGACAGTGAAAGCTCAACAGATGAAGAAAATCACGGTTTTAATCATTAATCTATCGTTTAAGAGGATTACGATGAAGTCCGAAAAGATTCCTTAAAGGTGATGATAATTTATTGGTTCGACGTTTCGACTATCACCTATGACAAGTCGAAACGTCGAATCAATAAATTATCACCTTTGAGGAAACGTTTCGGACTTCATTTTTCTCGTTTTGTCAGCGTGGGATTCTCTATAATACGTATGGCGTATTTTTGTTTTGTTTTCAGGTGATTCCAATGGTGAAGCTGCGCCAGCACCAGGCGGTCGTGAACGGGAAGTAGCGAATAAAGTCGTTGGAATGATGAAACCGACAAAACTAAAGAAACCCAAAGCCCCAAACGCAACTCAAACATCAACTAATCACCCAAAAAATATCGTTCCGCCGGATATAATAATCTCACCAGACGAAGATGACGTAAAGAATACTAAACAAACCGTCCAGGACAAACAAATGGTGAAAATAATGTACGGAAATAAGGAGAAGCTGATCAGTGTAGATGAACTACACGACTTAATGAACACACCTTCATCGACATTACCCGTACCGAAACAAACTCCAGTAGCTGTCGTTAAAGGCAAACAAATGAAAAATACTTCATCGCCCAGAAGGTTTGTAATGTAATAGCCAATTACGATTTATATACCAACTTCTATCAGTTTTATTAGTCTCGTGTTTTGATCATCGTATATATCAATTTTCTTATTCTTGAATATGTCCTAGAACATTTCCGAACTTTCAAGGGAATAAAACCTTTCGATAAACTCTCTTTTAATCAATCTGCGTTTTTATTTCAAATCGATCAATACATACTACTACATTGATCATTTTCAATCTTCATATGACTTCAAGAATTCCTAGGTTAAGTAGGATTTACCCTGTGATTATGAAAAACCGGGGTCATTCCACACTGCCAGGAAGGTCACCTTCTCGCTAGTGTATTATGGATATCAATCGACTTGCTAGTTGTGATGCACTTTTCGTGTTGCTCGTGTGAACGCGCTCTATAACTTTCATCTTCCTTCCTTTCTCTCTTCTCTATTCTATAGAGCTAGCTCTTCATCTCTTAATGCTGGTGCCTCTACGAGCGATGTAAACCACGAGTACGAAAACGTCGCTCTTACTGCAGACCAAGCATTAGGAAGCACTAACGCTATTATAGTAGATATCGAAGATATCGAGATACAAACTGAAGATACGACTACGAATCTGAACCGGACGATGGATACACTTAGCGTACCGGTTATTGCAGATTTGGAAATAGCTGCCATCGCAACAGCACAAGTTGTTAACATACCTGAACAAAGCATACATCCCGCCGATGAAAACAACGAGCCTACTGTGGGTGTGAGTGGTGATCAGGTTGTTGCAGAACCGGCGGAAAATCGCGACCACGAAGCTTCAAGCAATCGAGTTGATATTGAACAGACAGGTTCAGGAGCGGGACTATTTCCGCCTGTAGTGCCAGTCAGTCGACGGCCGTCTGGTACATTGAGTTTCACTGACCTTGTATCAGAGGTTTCAAATTCTTCGTTAATTCCTGCAACCTCAGAAGTAGACCAAACGTCTCACGCCGAAACTGAAAATTCCCAGCGGGAAGCGACTGAACCGACTGAGACTAGCGATGCCGAGGTTTTACCTCCGGATGCCACAAATGCTAGGCCACAAGAAGCCCCCTTACAACTCGGAGATGACGAATCAGCCCTTGGGAGAAGGTTATCTAGTGTATCAATTTCTAACGGTGAAATAAGTGCCGAAAGGGTAGCGCCGACCATACCGGGTGGGGATGCTATCGCCTCGCGTAGATTATCCAGATTATCAATTCATTCTGAAACGGCATCAGCACCAACTCGTCGATCCTCTAGAATCTCGCATGACAGTATCTTTGAAAATGGAAATGATGCAAGTAGAGATGGAGCCGATGCAATTCCAGCAGGGCACGCGCTGCCCCCCGTGTTATCCATCCCCGACGCTCAATACCCTCTAGAAGTTGAAGCTAATGCTGTTGAAGAATTAGATTCGAACTTGAACCGTAAAGACAATGCTGAGACGGAGGCCGTGGCTTCTGCTATTGCTTCGGGTTCTGAAGCCAACGGTAGAAGAAAAACGGAGGACGAAAGAAAGAGGGGAGTAAAACTGAGAATCATTAATATGTTCAAGAGTAAGGGAAAGCCGTCTGCTAAGGATAGAAAGGAAGCGGTGATAAAAACTAAGGAGGCCAAGAAATCTAAGAAGAAAGTACAGTCAAACGATAATCCTTCAGGGAAGGTCGGATGTCCATCTAAAACCCGTACATCTCAGAAAAGTAAAACTAAAGCCACGAGAAAACAATCGCGACAGTCTTTGCCTGAAATTAGCACGGAGCATACGCAAAGCGAACTTTCAACGATGTTGAAATCGCGTCCGCACAAACAGACATCGCGACCTCGGAACTACAAAGAATCGCCGTACCTTCAAAAACGACTTATGTCAATCACGAGTAACGAGAAGAGTTATTCGATCGGAAGAAGAACTATTTCTCGGGGAATAGGTCGCGATGATTCAGAGCGAAAGCGAAGCATCATCACTAGAACTGGGCGCATCGATCATTCCAGGGAGGTGGGAGTGAACTCCCACCTCCCTGATCATTCTAACAATTCAACATTACAATCGCATAAAATGGATAATGATGTGATGCGTTCTGACATAGCAGAGAGTGAACAACGCCTTGTAATGTCGCATCAAAGAGACCAGGAATTAGTGTCAGCCACAGGAAGTACTCAACTTACACCAGGATTGCGCACTACATCCCCGTTGGACACAAGTCCTTCCATAATACAGGCAGTACCCGGTATGGTAACCAGTCCCTTCGGAATCCTTGCCCCCTCATTAGATCGAGAAGGAAATCCTTCCAAAATACAAGCGGCCTCTTCAATTAGTCCAGCCAGAATTCAAAGCACAACTGCAATCAGTCAAGGAGCAAGGTCGCCCAAATTCCCAGTCATGACTTCAATAGCCCCAGCATCCAGTCCTTCCAGAATCATAGCAACAACTCAAATACCTCCAGGATCTAGTTCGTCCAGAATCCAAGCCAGCCCTTCGGGAAATCAGATGACAGCATCGTCACCAGGCATAAGACCCGGTCCGTCCAAGATGCAAGTCGCACCTGAAACGCGCCTAGGAATTAGCTCTTCCGGAACTCATGCCGTTCCTTCTAGTCCAGAGAATAGTTCGAGCATGGTGAATTGTATAAGTAATCAGGTAAAATTACCGGCTGCCGGTTTCAGCTCCGGGAGCGGTAGAACTATACGCGTGAAAAATGTTACCACTTCGGATTCGTACGATGACGTCATCTATCAACCAGCTCTGACCGGTAACGATCCATCGTGGAAGTATAAAACGCGTGTTCCCGGCGATGAAAACATATTCTTCCCTGAAAATCTGACAATTTGGGATTTTACGAAGAGACAACGAAGCGACGCTGGTGATCGACGAGGAAGGACGGTAAAACTTGGACATCGAGTAGCTCCCATCCGTAATGAACCTCAGCGATATCAACATCACGCAAATGACGTTAGACCGCGTTCCCCGCGGCGGGAACATTTTATTCCCATACCAAAATCAGACTATGATACGTGATGAGGTATATTCTATCAGTCTTTCACTCGATGTATCTCTGGTTTAAAATTTGGGTTTTGTTGGGTATATCTTGCAAATACATACATGACGTTCCATTAGGAAATTGTGTCATTGCTGTACATGTATTTAACCTGAAATAGTATCCGTTTTCTTTCAGGCCGTATCGGTATTACAACGAAGACGATGAAATGCAGATATTCCGCAGTTAGAATACTATTCTCTTTTTATCCATTTGTGATATAAATAAAGTGAAGTCATAAATAACATAAAATTAGAATAAAATTTTTGTTGCAATCTGATTTGATTTTTTTCCGAAGTGAAGTACATCTGTTTTGCTGTGAGCCATCATTTTGAACCCTGGTACTCGTCATTTATCGCGGCAATATTTTCAAACCTGCGCAGGACGATCGACGATCTACATCACCTGCAGCCTTTGTATATAGTCCCTGCGCTCTTGATATCGATGCATCGAGCAAGGCTGTCATTTGCAAGACCAAGATTATATTCACCATTATCTTCTGGGATAAGTTTCTGCACCCTGATCAAGGTTAATAGTGGGAAAAATCAGAATTCGACATAGAAAGCGAGTCGGAACAGATCACTGCGAAACTCTATTTTTAATTTTGAAGTCCTCTGACTTCCGTTTCCGTTTACTAGCACTGCACTTCTTGACCTATGTTACAGGAAAACTATCGAGTCAAAAATGAGCTTTGGTATACCATACTGGAGAATAGCAAACAACTTCAAAGGTCAGAGGACTATTTCCGTATTGATTGATTTATCTTTATATTTGAAATAAGTAAGTTTTTGGTAGTTTCTCCCATCATTTGACTTCGATTCAAAACAATTTTGACTGTTAAAAAAATGTTTCCGTAGTCCTTCCAAGATTCTAATACAAGAATTCATATTTTTATCTTTCCCCTTCCATTTTAAAACGTCTATGATAGTTGAAATTCTTTTCCCTACATCCTTCCATTTTTCCTACAGAAATTCGTTCTCCGAGTTATCGAAAAGGAAGGCCTTATATAAATAATTTCAAAAACTCACGCACGAAAAATTCACTCCACCTTTCACCGAAAACTGTAATTTCTGAATTTCACACTAATGGAACTGGGCCCAGAGTAAACCTCAAACTCATACAACTGTGGAATTGTATTCGCTGTAACTTACACAACTGTAGTACTGAATCCAAAGGCAAATTGAACCCACATAACTGTGGAACTGAATTCAGAGTTAAATTAAAGCCGATATTCGACAGAATATACTGAATAAGAATATTACGTATTTATATTTATTTGATTTTCTATAAATGAACTCAAGGTACAAAATATTTGGCCGGAACACGAAATATCAGTGATATACACAATGTATTTGTACAAAATAAATTAGAATATAGCGATCAATTCATCAAATGGAAATGGAATATAAACTATTGATATGTATCTTATGTGGTATATAATATACTGATGGTTTTGACGATACAATTGAATATGTATTCAATAAATCATGGCTTATGGCGAGATAGTATTTGCGAGTAAAACCCTAGCCATGTTCTAGAAGTGTACAGACTTAACTTAGTATATGTATATTCCTATATCATAAATGTCTTCGATAAATAGTTAGCTCATTGGTCGAAGATAGTCAACACAATTTGGGCTGTTGTGTATCAGCCCGAGACGTAGATCTAAGTTCTAGAAGATCTAATTCAAAAACCGGGGCGGATCCAGAAATTTGAGCTAAGGCACTCATGCACAGTTTTTTTTCCCAGATATAATTTATCATACATCAATGAAAAATGCATTCTCCTGAAATTTGACGATCAAAACTAATTTGAAATTAAGAATGATTAATGCGTAAAATGCATATACATTTTTATGTTCACAAATCTACATATTTTTACACTTAGTTTCATGCCCATGTTCAAATTGTGGTTGGTTCATCATTAATATCATTGAAATCACTATCAGAAAATTTGAGAACACAGAGCAGGGGGTGAGACCCCCTGGACTCCCTTCTTAGATCCGCCCCTGAAAAAGCTATACAATACTTAACGACAATTTGTTTTAATTATAGTTATACAGTCAGCAGTTCAATTATTTTGATTTTTCCATCGTTCGAAACGGTCAAAGACGATGCTTTTGGAAAACGTTTCATTAAGCGATACTCGAGTCTGCAGCTCGAAGTTCCGACGTATTGTCCGTGTCAGAACACGAAACCTGATAAACTCTCACTTCGTGACGACCGTAAAAGCCGCATTGAGTTAAAACCAGTCTGCCGTCGTCGTCCATTTCGACCGACATCGGATACTGTAACCCGTCCCTCTCCGACAACAAATCCCGTAGATATTTACCGAACGGGTCGAACACGGCGATTCGGTGATTATCGCTATCGGCAATAGCGATATTACCGTCTAAATCTAAACACAACCCGCGCGGACAGTTCAACTTTCCCTGCCCGAATCGGTACAGCGGACGGCCGTTCTTATTGTAGACTTTCACGCAATTGTTCGTCGAATCCGTTACGATGATGTTATCGTCCTCGTCGACGCATAAAAAGTGCGGACTCGGAAGATCGACGTCGCTGAATATTCGGGCGCAGAATTTATTGATTAGAATACCGTCGGGACTGTGCACGGTAATGAACGAGCGTTCGCTGTCGCACATCACTACGTTACCGTTGCTCATCACGGCGATTCCGGCAGGGTATTTGAACAAACCGTGGCCGAAACGATTCACCAACGAACCGTTCTCATTGAACACCTTAACCCCGTTCGATTCCTCGTCGCTGACGTAGACGAGTCCGTCGACGGGGTTAGAAATGACGCGCTTAGGTTTGACGCAATCCAGTCCGATATAGCGAACGAACTTTCCATCGTTTTTGCTGAGAATTTGAAGTCGTTTGTTGTTTTTATCGCAGACGATCACGTCACCGCTCGGCAGGAAATTGGCGTGTACGGGCCAATCGAACTGTGCCCTGCCTTCACCCCGCCCTTCGACGTGCCACAGTAATTCGCAATTCCACACTTCTTTACACTTCTCGCTTTCGTAAATAAAATCGAATACGACTTTTTCGGGACCGTCTAGTCCTACGGTGCTGTAGCGAGCTAACAGCGATCGCGGACTCAACCAGAGATCTCCGTCGTTCGATTTCAGCGCATTTCGCGTGATATCTTGCTCCACTATAGAAATCATATCTTCGCTTACGGCGGCGATCTGATCATCGGCACATTTGTCTAAAATCTCCTCGACGATGTCGTGATCAACTTTAAGAGCGGCGTATCTGCCGTACAGACGGTTTTGTTGTCTCATGAGCTGAGCTAACGTGGGCCCGAACCGCTCGTCCAATTTTAGTCTTTCTTGTTCATAATCAACTGAAAAATTACCGAGAAACTTGAATCATTCTTTTATTCAGACCGACTGGTAGGGAAGCGTCCTGGGGCCGTATCTATAAGGGAAAGGTTTTTCGTGTAAGTTCCGAGTTTGTAATTCGCAAAAAATAGTTTTCTCAGTTAGAAGTGATTTTGGCGTTTTATTCCCAGTTAGTAACTTGAAATAAACTAGTAGTTAAAAGTGATTTGTAAGTTAATTCCGACTTTGTAACTGGGAATGAACAAAGTTTCCTCAGTTGAAAGTGATTTTCTGGATTATTCCGATATAGTAACTCGGATAAACCTCCAAATTTCATTTCGAGTTAGTTACAAACTCGGAATTAACCTTGAAAATTATTTCTGAAATTAATATGTCACCAGGACGCTTCCGTAAAATTGACATTTACCGATTTCACTGTTAATTCGTATTTGCAAATAAGAAATAAAAACCTTACAGAACAATTAATTAGTTTTATCTAAACAAATATGTTAAACAAAAATAAAGATTGATCCGTAATCAAAACAAGTTTTACACGCTGAGTGAATTTCGCAATTTCTTATTTAGATAGTTGAGCCTCCAATGTGACATGGTGAAAAATTGTTTTTTTTTTTGTCCTGGGAACGAAATAATCTTTTTGTTCGAACGAAACACATTTCGTTCGACGGAAATGTTTTTCGTGGAAACTTATGAAAAATGAATTTATTATTAGTAAGTATAATCATCTTCGAAGCTGACCTTCATCTGGATATGCGCACGCAGCATCTCGACCTGGTTGTTCTCTGGTTGATTCCGATTGGTTGAAATCGGAACATTTTGCCTGCAAACTCGCTATATTATCGTAGTAATCCTTGTGAGTAACTTTTTCGGTGAGGGCGATTTGAAGTAGTTTGTTGTACAGTTCGCCGCATTTCCCGTTAAGAGTATTCATTAGTTGACGCAGATGACGCTTCTCGTGTTCGATGTGCTGGCTGCCGCAGACGGCGTTGTAAACCCCTGCAAAAACAATACGATATACACGTATACATGAGCGTGAACATAATATTGTTACATGTACTTGCAAATCTCGATGCATCAAATTAGGTAGCCAGCAGAAATAAGCCCCCGATCGATCAGTTGCTTTGCCGGTTCAGACTGGATACACTAAATCGGAACAGGAATTTCCAATTGTGTACTTTTTGTACTTAGTATTATTTGAACAAAACATTACGTAATGTTAAATGTCAACAAACTGTATCTGTACTTCGATTTCCGATTTACAAATGAGACCCCCTCTGTTTCGTTAAAAAAATGCGGAGAGGGCATTTGTTACATGGGATTCGAACCTACCACTGTACCAGATGGTGAACAGCATAACAGGATGTATAACTTAAGTATCTAAAATCTCCTCCTTAATATAACATTTCCAATAACTATCAGTGTTTCACTGAAATTGATTTTCATTATTCTGACTAATATGGATTCGTATGATTGTGATATTCAATTTCTAATATTCATAATATTTGTTATCATTAACTCTGTCTGTGATCGTCTATTTATTCTGTCAAGCTCAAAATTCATGTCATCAAACATTAGTAAACAGGACGTTATCAAACTGTTTGTTCGATGGGCAATACAAACAGCGAGTGCGGAGTTTATCACGATATATATCCAATAATTCCAGGGTCGGAATGAACCATGTCTACATCATGCATATGTATATACACGTATATCATATACAGAATTTTCTATTGGATATTTTGTAACAACGTCAAAACCATAGCGAAATCCACAATAAGTAATGAGTTATGGGAGCTACAAATGCCGAAACGTTTCGACCGTTGCCATCGTCATCAAGTAGAATGATGAAATCAGTTAGAATATGTCTCCACTTCTAACTATGATTGCTGGATTTGACCATTGACTCAATTATTAGAGTCCATGGTTCGACTGAACATGATTTGTCGTAATTCACCGAGTAGCGTGCCCAAATATATGAGCAATAGATACTTATGTCTGTTTTTCTGATGGTGCACACGATTTTCTCTCCGTCTTTTATTATTAAAAAAAACTTTTTAGAGATAAAAAAAAAAGAAGTACGTTACAAGCTATTCCATATCTCTTTATAGATCCGGTGCCATTAAAATCGAATAAATATTTGTTTTTCAGCTGTAACCTTCAGCATTGCTTAGATTTATGAGTCATGCGCGGGCCATATTCGAAGTAGATTATTTTTCTATTCTACCACCGCGTCTGATGTACGATTATTTGTTGATAAAAAGTGTAAAAGTTCACGAAATTCAAAGATGTTTTCCTTTCTTAATACATTTATATCTCGATTGTTATCGATTTTCCTGGATATACAATATTCTAAGGAAGGTCCTTCATCGGGGTCCTTTATGTTTTCGTGCCATTATGTTGCGAGAACCCGTTGTTTACGGGCCGCTATTTGGCACGCGTTTTAATGTATACACAATACCCCTGCTGTGGATATATCCTATCTAAAATACACTGCGAATAATCCCGATTTCTAGGAACAAATCGATTTGATATTAGAGCCCATATATAACTCGTGAAGCCGAATGTAAACAAAGACGATTCATTCCATAATTGATAATGCATATTTATTGCAAGGTCGTCATATTATCTATCAAATTTTGTTCGCGTTTTATCAAGAACTTGAGTAAATTATGGTAGAAAGAGGTCAATTGATCTTTGACTTCTATTAGGCTATGTTAAATTGGAATGAAAAGTAAATAACGAATATTGAAAAAGAAATAATGACTTAATGTACAATTAATACGATACTTATAGATAGGCTGAAGATATTGCACTATTTTAGGTACAAAATTAATTACTAAACTAAAGAAATGCTGCAAGATTTTGAAGGCCAAATGCGACAAGTATTTTTGATATCGATACGTTAGTTACAAGCGAATACCTTCCAATACGGGTTCATTATCCACCGCCGAAGCCGATATCTGCGATAAAGCGTCGAATATCGTTTGCATCTTTTCTGAAAGATTCGACATTTTTTCGATGGCCACGTCGTCCCGTAGTCCGGCGATACCCTCGGCCGGTAAGTAGGTGGAATCGCGACATTTCGGACAAACGATGCAGATGTTGACCTGTTTGAAATGGCTGCCCTGTTGGGCCAGATGCCGCTCCAGACATTGTTCGCAGAACGTGTGAAAACACGATAATATTTTGGGCGTTCTAAAACGATCGTAGCAAATCGGACAATGCAATGCGTCCTCGCGCAGACGTTCCATTTATAATCCGGGTTTGTTTACGTACACACGAACGTATTCCAATACGACACAAAGCGGAAATCTCGAATCGAAAATATATTTCCAGTCTTAGGTTAATAAAGAAAATCCATAACAATTTCCGAAATCCATGTCTAATGACATATCTTAGTCTATACAATATTTGGTATGTCGTATTATATGACCCGATTTCGCTAATCTAGATGACAGTATGGCGAAATAGAGCATTCGCTAATGCGCATGTCGGAAATGAAGTTATCGTGATAATGGCGCCCTAGGGGAAAATGGCGGGTGTGAATAAATGGCGCGAAAATTGAAGCAGACAAATTGTAGTGATATGAATGGCTTGAGATAGACCCCTGTTTCTTTCAGTATCCGCATCGTTCAGTTGGTTCCTAACGTCAATTAGACCCCCAAGGAGCCCTTGCACCGGGCAATAACTATATACTGGGCTGTAGCTCTCAAATAGTTCTATCTTCTGTAAAAGTTTCAGAGACTTTGACTGTTTTGTATTTTACTTATTAATTTCTAAACATTATTTTTGATATTTTGGGGTCTTTGGGCGTCAATTAGACCCCCAAGGAACCCTTGCACCGGGCAACAACTATATACTGGGCCGTAGCTCTCGAATAGTTCTATCTTCTCTGAAAATTTCAAAGACTTTGACCGTTTTGTATTTTACTTATTTATTTCTAAACATTATTTTTGATATTTTGGGTCGTTGGGCGTCAATTAAATCCCCAAGGAGCCCCTGCACCAGGCAATAACTATATACTGGGCTGTAGCTCTCAAATAGTTCTATCTTCTCTGAAAGTTTCAGAGACTTTGGCCGTTTTGTATCTTACTTATTAATTTCTAAACATTATTTTTGATATTTTGGGGTCTTTGGGCGTCAATTAGACCCCCAAGGAGCCCTTGCACCGGGCAACAACTATATACTAGGCTGTAGCTCTTGAATAGATCTATCTTTTCTAAAAGTTTCAGAGACTTTGACCGTTTTGTATTTTACTTATTAATTTCTAAACATTATTTTTGATATTTTGGGGTCTTTGGGCGTCAATTAGGCAGTTGGTTCACGTGAAACTCGGGAATGAAACGCGGGAGTTTCACCCGTATTGGTTTCGCCGCTCTAGCGACTGATTTCATTTTTACAGGAATGTGCTGGTTAAACGGCTGATATACCGCGCACTCAGTGAATTACACTGTTGTCAGAAGAATATGCCCAGAATCGTTGTAGAATATTTCACGTGGAAAATAAATTACATGTTATGAAGAAGTAGATCATACCATATCGCTTCTCGTCATACTGAATTGAGATAGAGGATTTTTTCATACATTTCAAACCTGAGTTTCGCCATCGGGGCTTTGTGCGGATTTTGTGCACCTTTGCAAAATCTGAATCTAGGAGAATGTGCAGTTACTGTTCTTTTTCCGTTTCGAGAGTTTTTACATGTTTGTTTGGTTAGATTCATTTTATCTATGTAAATATGTACAACTTGGTTCGGGTCTCCAGTGCCCGTTTACGTGGACTTTTCTTGTCATGTTTGAAGGAGGACACCTCTGCTACCGAATCTAGGTTAGATTCGAACTTATTTGTTGACTTAACGTTTGGCGACGTATTAGGTGAACCCTGTTCATCCCCCAGGTCTTGTATAAGGAGGTAGCCGTGGGAGGCCAACTGTGTGCTGACAAAGTAGTCCTCACACAATGGCCTGGTCTTTTTTCACCGGTGAGTGGGGGTTGGATTTGGTCCCTGCATATCGCTAAATGATTGAGACATTATCAACCAAATGCCGACTAAGGTTTTCTACAGCGCAACAGCAATTTCATTTGTTTTCTGAAATTTTTGCTGTACACATAATAGAATATACCATTCACGGCCGAATTCAAGGCTTGAGTAACATCATTCACGAGCATGATCGGCCATAATGTTTTGAACCCATAATGATCCATAATCGCCAAACCATTGTATAGCATATCAGGGAAAACTGACACCATGAATAAAGTGGATGCGACAAATACCATTCTGAGACCCGTTCCCCCATCTTGTTTGTTTTGCTTCGTGCCACCACCGGTCAGTTTTTTCCTACTTTTAGCGTGAATTTGTAGTTTTATTACCATGACGATGTTTAACAGTGGCACGATACCAAACGGTAGGTATGTAGAGAAAATATTCACCATCAAATACGAAGTTTCGGTTGGATTGTTAACCCTTTTGTTAGTGCGGATGGGTATGCCGTACGTACATACGTTCATTACAAATACGATAATTCGGTCCTGCGCGCGATAAATAAACAGTCCAGTCCACGCGATTACGCAGACGGCTGAAAGTAGAAAACAACGTTTCAAATTCCAATATCTCTTAGCTTTCAGAGGGAATAAGATGTGGAGTGCGCGGTCGAACGTCACTATTAGGGTCAGACTGTTTCGAATGTTAGTGCTCCATTTTATGATAAGATTTCCCGCTATATTAAACTCTGGAGCCCCGAGATCCGTTTTCAAATACAGTCCTGCCTTTCCGTGGCGAATCATTTTCAAGACCCAAATTAAATGATAATAGAAAATGTATCCGACGCAAGAGAAAGTGTCGAAAATAGCTAGTAACAATAAGACGAAATACGAAGTAGCGGAATCGTTCATTTTATGTAGTCGATATACCACGACTATAGTAACCGCGTTGGCAATGATGCCGAACCACGCGGTCGGTCCTATCACTGTCGATGAAACAAGGTTCCACACATCGTGACGATCGTTGAAGCACCAGTCAACAACTGTGGCGTTTAACTTCATTGCGCCTTGGAGTCAAACGATTCACCTAAGATTGTACGGAGTTCGTAATTGCGGCTGATGCGCCACAAAAGCACTCGGCAAATCTATCAGTTCGGGAACACGCCCATAATTTTTCGAATATTTCGCGTTGAAAGTAAATTATACGTTAGCATACCGAATGGCTTTTCGATGATACTGAGCTGTCATGTCACGACCTAAGGCCTACGCGCGTACAGTTCATGAAAGATTATTCCTCTGAAATGCACCAACTATGTTATCGTTATATTCTCTTTAAATCCCAATGTATTTGACAGTTAACCTTGATATGTTTCCCATTGTAACATAAGCAAAAACAATAGGCGTTTGCGCGCACACGTAGTTTTAAAAAAAGACATTTCTTCAAAGGCCTTCTACCAGAATCAGCATAAAGTATACTAAGCAGAAAATGTTTGCATAATCCATGGTGGTACATACGTACCGGCGCACGGTATGTTTTAGTAGGTAACAATCTCCACCTTTACAAATGAAAATACAATTACTGAAGACCAGACTAAAACCATTAAATTTTCAACAAGAAGAGGAGTAGACCTAGAACTTTTTACGGATAATGAAGCGGTTCTGCTGCTTGTCTTGAGATCCTGACGGACTATCGGGCGGCTGCGATTCGCAATTCTTTAAATTATAAATCGGTCACTTTTAGTAATTAGTAAACCGGTGACTTTTTCTCCGAGAAAAAAGATTGTGGAGAAAATTCATTATGGCGGCCAAATCAAAAAGGAACGAAGCGAAAATTAATGAATAAACTTCGAAATTAAAGAAATCCCTCCAACACAACAATGAGATCGTCACATAGTTTAATTATATTTATCATATTGTTAATTACACCGGTAAATTACGCATTATTTGACTGGCTATTTCCGAGTACGGCTAAAAATACCGACGACGCCGACGGATCCGGAAATAGTGGAGAAAGTTCACTGATCAACGATAAAAATGCGATATCATCCGCAAAATTTGAAATGAAATCTGTCGACGAAAAATTCTTACAGACAGAAGCTGGAAAAGAGTTGGCGACGTTGTCCGAACAAGATTTATGCCACCACAAGGTAAGCCACTTGGTCTGAATACCAGTCGTTGTTAGTTACCGCCGACCGGTTCCCTACTACTACAACCGTTTGTTTTTGTGGAACGACGGCTAGGTACAAGACTAAGCCACTATGGAACCATCCGACATCGAGGTCAACTACTAGGCCTAGCTGTTACAAGTTAGTTTATTCGTCATAACCATATTACATGATGATCCCCTAGGCCTAGCAAGGTTGTGTTGGGGACCGTAAAACATCTGGTATTCCAACTACGAGGTCTCTTGGACTTTGGTGCCACTTCAAACTTCTAACTGATGTTACTCGCGAGCCATACTAAACTAAAGCCTGTCATTTTTTGTTTCAGGTAGTTGCTCAGTTGAAAGCTTCTTGCGGTCGATTGACTGAAGAACAGATTGGAAAGTTGGGCGTGCTCTTATTGAACTGTCAGTCAGCAGCTGAGGGAAGGACCATTTATCCCTGCACAGATGAAATGGTTAGTGCCCGTTGTGCGTTGATGCATTGTAAACCTACATATTCTGCGTCAGTGTAGTCTAAATGTTATGAATAGTCAATGAACTACTGGTCTAGTGATGAACATAAGATTTAATCCAGATTTGTTATTGGCCTAAACACAATTGATTCTTCAGTCCTAAAAATATCCCGGATAAGGTGTGTTTAACAGAACTGTCAAAATTTCCTATTTATTTTAATGCATTTTTCTAAAAAATGCTCTTTTTATGGAAAGTTTGCAATGGGAATCTATCTGCCCTTGGATATTCCATGTGTACTGTACAGTACTTCACTAATCACACGAACTTACTGATTTAATGTCTTTGTTTCGTCTTGTAATTTCAGAAGATCGGTGAATGTACGAAGGATATGGAACAGACAGTGTGGAATGCCTATCAGATCGTTAGTAACAGAGCGAGGGCGATCTGCTTCGCCGTGCAACAAAAACAGTTTCGTTTAAAAGCCGAATACACAGTTAATAAACTATTATACTCTACCGAACATCAACTGAAAGCTATGGATGACATCAAGGTAATAAATTGTGTCGCAGTTTTTCAGTTGGGCAAAAAAAAACTTTTTTCTGACTGAAAACAGGTGGTACAGGCGCAGATCCATGGGGTGGCACCTGCTACTTTCCAGATTTTCAGTTGGCTCCTGTCAAAATTTGTTACCACCTGAAGACGTCTAAAGGCTCCTAATTTATTTTTCTTTGGTTGAAACATGCTTTGAATCCTTGGAAATGGCATCTGCAGGGGCTTATTTTTCAAAATTTTCCTTGAGGAGGGCAACCAGATCTCCTTTCGCTACTTGTGGATGGTGCCTCTTTTAAACAATTACTGCCCCTTTCATCGGGCACTACCCCTCAATATAAGATCTGGATCCGACCCTGTTGTAGGAGCCACCTAGAAATATTTCTAGTATTCTAGATAATTAATGTCATACTCAACAAGTGTGGGATTCTACGTACATTTCTCATCGGTATCTATCTCGTATTGTAGGACGGACAAGAAGCGATTCACGAAGCCGCCTCGGACACTTTGAGACGCATGTTCGAAGGACAACAAGAACTGATGAATCGACAGGAATCGTTGAAGAACTCACACAACGGAATTCAAACGTACATCGCCGAAAACCTGAAAGAGCTCACGAAAGAGAAAGCCATGATCGCGACGGGAAATAAAGAACTCGCCGAAATGACGGACAATATAAGGAAAAAGATCGGTAGTTATTATTTTGGCTACAGAGTTGCCAGTTGAGATTTTTGACAAATTCATTCTAAAGCGGGGAATCATAGGAATAGGAGACAGAAATGTGTTTCCAAGTGTTTCAGCGTTTCTCTGTCGTGTGCATCCGTTTAGGAGAAATAAGAAAAATAATTTTGGGAAACAATGTTTCCGATATCAAACATGTTTAATTCCATGTTTCCCTGCATTATGTGCGTAAGTTAAAGGTTTAGTTATCGGTAATGAAGTGGCCTACGCTTCTTCTACAGATGAGGCAACGAATGTGTTATTTCAACAAGAGTCCGATCAGAGGGATAACCACGCTGAAATACTACGCGATTTATCGACCATTAGAGAAAAGGCGAGAGAAGTGTGGGAGAAGATAGGTATGGAAATTCTCTTACTTTAGTTCTTTTTTGTATTCACTCAAAATCAAACGGTTACGAAATGATTGCGGAGCTAATTACGCGTGGTATTATGGTCCTTGTTATTCCTTTTTCATGCAGATAACAGCAGTAAAAATGTACTGATGTACCACCACGAAGCGGCCGAACAATATCAGAAAACGTTAAAGAATCTCCAACAAGTGAACGCGACCATCAATTTTATAATGAATACCGTAACGGACATGAAATCGGGAATCGATTCGAGACTGAGTTGGTTGATTAGTCTCATCGGAGGCACAGGTTAGTCTTACAAGTCATCTTGTCGGTCTGCTGCGGCCAGTTGCTCAAAAGTTGGTTTTAAAGCCCAACAGTTTAGATTTATGCAGTCTAAAGCTTGCCTAAATCAGATCTTTGCTTGAAACTCTACCACAATTTTCTAACTTCCTTCATAGGTCATTTATCTCTACATGTATTTCTTTATTCAAACTGGATCAACAAGGAAGCATGCACATTCAAAGCCGCTAAATCCAGATCAGTTTGATACAGAGATTTTTAATCTAATTCAGACTTTATTACTATTTTAATAGTAATAAATAATGTAATAGTAATAGCAGGTTTATCTAGACTACAGTCACCTAAACCGGTGCATTATATATGGTGTTTTGTTGTTTGTATTTTCCATGACTGGATTGATTTCAACTGTTTCAAATGATTCAGACTAAGATATGAAATACCGTACCTGTATAAGATATTTCTAATCTTCGTTATTTTCTTATGTTCATAGAGGACAAGGTGACATTGTTAACCGTGTGTGGTCTGCATCTCGTGTATTTCCTGTTGGCCGCGATATCGGTGTCGTTTCTGCAAACTCCGTGGTTTACCAGGTTTATTCTACTCATAGCGGTGCCGTTGAACGCCGTATCCGCCGTGAAAAACGGAGTCTCGCTCGATTTCATAGCGATGACATTATTTATATTGCTAACATCGATGGGTAAGAAAGACCTTTTCACTGCGTATGACAAGTTCAGCTCGTCGTGAAGTATTTTATAGCAATAGTCATCGCACATCATTGTTATAACTCTATGCACGCATACAAGACAAGGTTCTGGATCCAGTTCCACAGTTCTGAGTTACGAGTCAACTTTGAGTTAGAACTAGTTCATTTTCAATGAGCTAACTCAGAGTCAAATCTTAACTCACAACTATGGAACTGGGTCCTGATTTCTTCTGAAAGATGGCAAAGCTATTGTCGGTTGGCTCGGATGGTTGGCTGGTTGGTGTTGCCAGGTGATGGGCTCATTGCATGTGTGCTATGCTGTCGTGTTCTGATAGTGGTGGGAATTAAGAAATAATCTTTCTAGCTATTACTATCAAGAAAACATCACGATGAATAAGGCCTATCAAAAATGAATGGTTTTGTTTCCTTTAAATTGCTTTAGATATTTTGACGTGGGGATCCCAGCACACCACGATTCAACCATGTTCGCAGCTAAAGGGTAAAGTTTGTCTGAAGCTGAATATGATAAGTTGATTTGACGTGTTTACTCTAAAGTCAAATTTTACGGAGAAAACTGTGCTCAACCCGATTATAATCTGAATCTATAAAGACATACATTTAGACTCCTCCAATTTAAGGCTTTCAAGTCGAATTGTCTCCGAACTCGAAAACAAATCTTAGACCTTTTTGCAACGGGATGTGAATCAAATTCCATTGTCTAACTAGAGAACAATAATCACTGGTCCCGATTAATTCCAGCAAGGTGGCGTCTACCGAAAAGATTAAAAATCTGTTGATATTTTCAGTGAATTATATAACTTGCGTTGCTTACACTTTCATCACTGGACTAATCAGCCGAACAGCGGAAACGAAACAAACTGATCAAGCGCATCTGTGTCCGTGCGCGTCGCCCGTACAAACTGTTCAATTCACGTAAGCTGCTTCTGTATAAAACATCTCAATGTTCTTTGATTTTGTGAACTAAAAGTTATTTTACTCACCGGTAATTGTTCCTATCTATACAGGGTGGTCACTTACCTGTTTTTCTGTACCATTTTCTTTTCTTAAAAGGGTCGGGGAATAGTCAGGGAACCAAGTAATGGTTGGCAGCCCTGTTAAATTGAATTTGGGGCCTGATTTCCTGTAGAATTATTTTCTGGGTTTTTTTTTAAGGAACCCAGAAGTAGAAAGTCATCAACCAGTTGGCAATCTGAGTGATCGAGATTTGAAGAAGATCGCCACGAAATTGAAACTACTGATGAAAACTGACTTAGGACGAAGCAGTAAGGGTTTATTATCATAATCAGTTACATGCATGCACATGTAACATGTAACCCGTAGTAATGTAGAATATTCATGTAACATGTATTCATAGATGTGCATGTTAGATGTGATCGCTATTTGAAATGAGTTCATCTGCATATGTGTATTTTGAACGTTTTAAAAATCTAACTTTATGTCTTCGCTTATGTACATGTACAAATTGCCTCTTGAAAAATGTATGTCCTGTTAGCTGTAATCATCTGTACATGTACATATAGCATGTCACCTTTGAAAACATGTATATTTCTAGGTCGCGAGTCTACTCCGAATTTGAGCGTTATTTCGACCGATTCCACTACTACGGGCGACAACAATATTCAGACGTGGTTGGACAAAAACTTCCAGGATTTGGATAAACATCCCGACGACGTTACGACAATCTCCGCTACCAGTCAACAGCAAGAAGAGCTGTCCGTACTCGATAGAACGGATTCCGTGATTGAATCAGTGTCGGCGCAAAAGAAGGATGACGTTTTAGACGTAACCAGTTTGTCCGAGGTAAGAGGCGGATCTAGGAAAATTGGAAGGCCCGGGTCCCGAAGAAAGGAAAAGGCATTTCTCAGATAAAGCAGCCAAGTATTAGATATGCCTGGTATTAGATATATACTTGAAATAAACCTGAAACAATGCTATTTCCAAGAGGATGGGTGTCAAATTTATAGGTTTTCCCGATCTCCGTCTTGATGAAAAGGGCAACGTCAATGGGAAGGCAGGGGTCCTGACCCGGTGTAATGGTCGGAAATGAGCTTGATTTTTCCTGTACAAATTTCAGGAATTAGCTTAGAACTGGCGTCACAATCGAATTTGCATAAATCGTACCCCACCCTTATTTTGAAATTCGGTGTTATTTTCGTCCAAGTTTTGCGTGTATCTCTGCTATTTTGTCTAAACTCTTTTTTGTCATTATCGAAGGTACCCTACATTCGAATTCAGTACGCCTGTTGAATCCGGTACATATAAACGTCTCTCGTTCTTTCATAGACTCCTCCCGATGTGGAACACGTGAAGCGTAGGTTGCTGAATCAGTTGGACGTTTCGTCGACTAAATCCGGAAAACGAGGTCGGTCTCATTCTTTAACTCCGAGAGTCCGCAAGTCGATGGACGGTTCTGTGGCATCATCACGCAGCGTGTCGAGGTAAAAATATTATTTAATGAATAAATGCTTTCCAAAGGTGACCATTATTTCGAATCATAATATCATATGTAGGCATGTATAAAACATAATCTCTTTATCTTTGCTTGATTGAGATTGGAATATCATCTTTTTCGGTCCACATATAGTGTAAATTCCGCTTAATTCACATAATTGAGGATTAATAAAGTTAACCCAGTTTATGTAGATGTAATCCAATTGTTAACACATATTTTAAATACCGTAAAGAGATTAAGTGGGGTCTATTGTACTTGTAAAGTAGAATACCTGGTACATGATTTAAATAAGGGGTTTTAAACAATCAACTTAAAAATGTCCGATTGTTAATAAAACAGATCACTGTGACTTGATTCCTGCATAAATAAACCATGTTAAAATCATTAATCCCAATAGACCCAGCTGGCTTAGTATTACTGAATGTAACTTAAGTTTAATGGTTCTACCAGTTATTAGTTATCTCCAATTTTTTCCGTATTTTCATGTTCGTACATTTTAATAATATTCACTTTTCCTAGGATATCGTCGCGAGCGTCAACTCCCGGTGGATCGCGACCTCAGTGCGCCGGTCTGACCGCTAGCGGTAATATGTGTAAATTGAAAAGCGCCGAAGGTTCGATGTTCTGTCATAAACACACAGCGAAATAATCACCGCAATCGATCGGAAATATAATCATGATTTCAAAATTGAATGTTAAGGTTTTTCCACATGAAACCCAGTGCTTAAAAAATAACTGCTGAAATAATAGTTTAGAGTATTAAGATTAACCGTGTCAAAAATGTGTTCTACATGTATTATATTATTATCAATTTATGAATTTTGGAAATGACTAAGAATAAATTTTCTCATCAAAATAATCCTCGAATGTTTCTTGTGTATACGTTTGTAAATACGGCGCTAACATTAAGACGAAGATAGCCGACTTCTAAGTTGCTGGAATATTGGTGTCAAAAGTGTTCTATTATAGTATTATCAATGAATGAATTTTGGAAATGACTAGGAATAAATTTTCTCATCAAAATAATCCTCTAGTGTTTCTTGTGTATACATTTGCAAATACGGCGCTAACGTTGTTAAGACAAAGATAGCTAACCACATAAATTGCTGTAACATTGGAGCCAAGCTACTATTTGAACCCAAACTTCAACTACTAGCCCCTGTAGTCCGACCCAAATTAGAGTACGGATTCATACCGTACCAAGATACCAAGCAGATTCATACCGTACCAAAAGCCACCCGTGCATGTCGATCATACTCATATCAAATCTAAAACATTTGAATCAAATGATGAATGGGATATCTAATACATTGAAGAACAATTACATTTTACAATCATTGATTTTATTGAGAAATGTACAAAATTTCCAGATATATTATTATATGATGTTGATGAGCTGCAGTTTTACTGTTGTCTACAGCTGTCATGAAATGCATCTAAACTGCGGAAATCCCTCCAAGTCGGAGGTAAATTATCTAATAAATATTTACCGCATTTATGACACGGCGTACTGAATAGTGAGGTATAGCTGTGTAACCAAGTCTGAAATATACATAAAAGCATTTAATTTACGAACAAAAAAATTCTACTAAGTAATGCTGCTAACAGTGTTTTCAATAAAAAATTAACAAGCCAGGTCCCTTTGAAAAACAGGAGGGTCCCATGATATGTCGCAGTCCCAGAAATGAAAGCTGGTTTGAAAAAACAGGTGGGTCCTTTACAAACGACAGATGTGTCTGGGACCTGGCTCTTATTGAAAACACTGACTGCAGAGTGGCACATACCAGTACACTAACAGCTCAATCTTTCACAAACAGTTCTCATCAATCCAGGTTCCGACTTCCAGCACCATGGGGATCAGTCATTTATAAAGTACTCATAGAATTTTTCAACCCCCTTCCCTTTGTAGGCAAAATTTTGACAGTTTGCCTTCTGAGTTCTAGAAACAGGGGAATAGATTTATTCAAAATGGGTTTATTTCAAACTGTGGGCTCGAATTTTGCATAAATTATCGTATATACGTACCATGAACGATCTGATCGCTAATTCAGGAATCAACGGCGAGTAAAAATGTAACATGGCTGCGTTTGTATGATCCGTAACCTGAAAATATTGAAAAATTTACGATAATGATTTCACTGTTGCTTTGTAACAAGATTTCTACAAATAAGATTTCAACTGCGTGGAGTGGAATAACAGAAAATCTCCAGTTGTGGGGAAGTATTCCGAACTAGTAAGTTTCAAGTGAAAAGATTTCTCAAATAGTTGGCCTACATACCTTTTGGAAGACGACGTATTTTGATTTCGACCACAGAGCATCTTTGGCACTTTCGTATTGCGCGTTTTCACCGTTTGCCTTCACGTTCACTGATTCGATAATAAATCCTCGTAGTACGATATTCGCTACCATCGTACGACCGATCGATACCTAAAAATCAAAACAACATTATTATCATCTTAGGCGTTTTTATTTAAGCAACTCGTATAAAATCGCTTTGCTCTGTCGATTACTGTCACGCGGTACAAATCGAATCGCCTTAAATAAATGACCCTACTCTCCACAACCAGAACCTGAATTTTCTGCGATTGAAAAAGCCGCCATTTTGTTTTTGATATATCACCGAACGCTCCACTGTCATAGCAAATCGAATCAAAGCGCTTCGATGAGCGATTTGGTTAAATAAATGGACGTTGTAGGCAAACCGTTGTAGGGCGCGTTGCTTAAATAAATGGGCGATTTAATCCGTGTCGATTCGAGTTGCTTTAATAAAAACACCTCTTGCCTACAAGCAAAACCTTTAACAAGGCTGCAAGACCAAAATGGCCACAAGTAGGTCATCTTGACACTGATCGTGTCAACTTATGGGCTGTAGATGCGTTGTTACAGACGTGAACCGACTATCAAGACCATACATCAAAGGGTGTCGCAAACTTCCCAAATAAACTAGAATCTGTCAGATGAAAAGTGAACCAGAGTTGGCATTAATAGACTCGACTGCCATTACTATTTGAGAGCAGTTACGGCTTTTAAATTTCTGAAGCTCAATTATGACAAAAATTATCAAAATACTCTCAAAATCAGAATAATATTCTAGTACATTTTCAATGAAAATTGCTATTTTCGATCTCAAATTGTGGTCAAAACTACTACAAAGGGAGAGACCAAGGAAGTCTGGTCTGCATTGAGCACCGGTATACATATAACAGACTTTACCCTGCATGAATTAATAATTATTGCCAACCTCTGATCACCGCTGGTTATCCGCCAAATGTTCCATTCCCGTGCAAAAATTGTGGTCATTTCCAATTAGACTTAACATAATGTATAGTTATCCGCAAATCAGTACGGTAGCGTCCGAAAGATCAATAGTTGACTAAAACGCCAAAACCTTGGCAAGAACTTACGGTCATTACGGCTGAACTTCCCATCGACCGCGATACAGATATAGACATATCGGGAAACAGTCTGTCCAAAGTACCGATCATCGTGTCGACTAATCTGAAAATTACAATTCAAATTGATGACGAACTACGAATTATGACACTGAATAAAAGGGTTGGCTAACCAAATTTATCAGCGGGACAAGCATACAGTTGACTTTGGAACGGGGTCATTCATTTATTACCTACGCATTAGGGGAGGGAGGATTGATCAGTGCAATTGTGTACTGTAATGCTTAATGTATATGAAAAATGGCCGATTTTGCGTACAGAGGGGGAGGGGGGTTGAAAAAAATTCAAATTTTATGCGTACGTTATAAATGAATGATCCCAACGGTAAAACTTGAAATACAACATAACTTGTCGACTGATGTATTCTCAATTTTTTTGAGATGATAAGTGAAGCCCGAGAGGTCTACCATATACGGGGTGAAGCCCGAGAGGTCTACCATATACGGGTTGATAAACTTACTGAGTAGGAACCGAATGACTGACTGCTTGTTTTCTCATGCGTTTATTTCCGTACATCGACTGCATCGACCGTTTCAACGAATTCTGCCCCAACAATAAAGCCGTGTGACTGGCGACATCGTGAGCCTGGAAATATGAACGCAGCAAGTTTACTACTAATAACCAGAGCCAGCGTGGTCGAGTGGTCAGAGCGTTCAACTCAGAGATGCGGGTCCGTCTGTTTAGGATTGTATTTTCATGAAATAAAAAGCCCCTAAGGATAGGATTATAAACTGCTTGGCAATTACTAAACAACTGACAGCTTACAAAAAATCATTCGTCATCAATGAATGTTTCATTCATCAATCGGGTTTAGATACACTTAACCCTTTCAGTGCGCCTACACCACTGTGCGGTGTATAAATTGGTGACTGACTTTGCTGTACACACCATCGCACTAAAAAGCGATATGTCCGTTATTCAACACACTGGGGTGGAATCTTCGAAAATTTTCATTTAGAAATCTTAGAAAATATCTCCAGCTCTTTCGGATACTAATTAGTCAGCACTGAATGCTTGGAATCTTGCGGCTGATGGTGTCAAGTGGTAGGCGTAAGCGAGCTAAAAACTGGGGCAATAACACAAGGATTAAACTTTAAACTAATTAAATAAGTAACAGCTCAACTATTATCTATTCAAGTTTTAACTTTCCTATTATCCTTTCTACAAGGGTTTTTTGATGGTGGACGAAGGGGGCAGAAAATCTTGGATGCAACAATAGCCTAAGTGATTGTTGACCCACATGCCTCTATCCCCACCTGACTATGATGAGGTTGCCGGGGAATCCGATAATTACCTTATTCCACCACTTATAAGACTGTAGCAGCTGAGTAAACAGCGGCGTCCTATCCAGTATCGGATCCTGACTTATCAAGTACGAATTCGCCGATATGAGGTTGTTACCCAACGGAGTCAGAGCATTACTGTGCTTCTCAAAGTCGCTGAAATCATAGAACAGACAAAGGAGAATATGAACGATCAGATACCACGATTGATGAAATAATAAACATCGGGGCCAAAATCAGAGAATCTGAATTGAAAGCGAATCAAGTTAAACGCTGGCCTCGCTCAGAACAAAAAATTTAAATGCTCGGGTTACTAGGTTACTACCAACCTAAAATGTTTGTTAACGTCTAGCAGAGATTTTTGTAGATCTGTTAAGAATAATTTACTCTGACTCGAAGAGCTGTCATTATTGCTACTGTTTGTTGAAGAAGTTTTATTTTGTTGTTGTTGATCGGGTGGAGATTTTTCCGCAGCTTTAACGCCTTTACTCAACTGCTCGAATACGTGCGACACCTCACTACGGAGCTGCTGCAGCGCGTGAAGCGACTGCATCAAATTATCATTCAGTTCAGACATTTCGCCTGAAAAAACCCGAAAAAACCCGTCGATTCGAACAATCGGTTCAAACCAATAAATTGATTGAATTGAATTTAAAAGGGTTTGATCAGTATTAAATGTCTATATTCGGATCCAGAGATGGGTAGCTCCGAATTGTTACAAATCGCGGCATCCATATATAGAGCGAATGATACGCGGGGCGGGGTGCTCTCCCCTAGCTCTCCCTCGTATTTCTAGAGGGTTGGATCAGATAACGGATAAGAACCAGTTTGTATCTTGATATTTCACGCAAGAAAAATTCCCAGAAGCAATATGAAAATGAAAAGCAATTTAGTCGCTCAACGAATTTCGGCCACCCAGTTGACTAAATCAGTAAGCTATCTGAATCGTGAGCCACCGGCCGCGACATCATTACAAAAACCATTGGATTGAAAGCTGATGATGTCCACATGCTATGGTTTCATAAGTTTTTCAGCCAGAATACTGCTGAATTTGAAATATATGCGTGCACTGATTTAAGAGATAATGCCAATTGCAAATAAACTTGTTAAATATCAAATTCCCAATAAGGCCTATCGCCGCGAGGAGTATTTGAAAAAAAAATCTGTTTATATTAATTGAGTAATCTGATCTGTTGTACATTATGAGTTTTCCGGTTTGCTCCGGCTACCCGTACTGGCGGGGTAGTCTAGAGAGGCCAATGAAATCTCCGGTTTGCTGAACTACCCCTCTTTGCGGGGATGCGGTATGATGTTTGATCTGACAGTTTCAAGTGGTTAATGGCTGTTTCAAGTGCTTACAACGATGCTTATTACTTCGTGGTACATGGTGGTTTAAAAAAAGATTTCATAATAATACGCACACCGCGTGGGCTTCGTAAAAAGACCACTACCTGTGGCCTTCACAAATTTTAATTGTCCTGTCCGATTTGGTTTCGTCCAAATGAGAGACTGCCTTTTCCAGTAAGGGCATTTTTGGATCACATCACTCAGGAAATGACTTGCGCTTTTCGGCCTCTTCGTCGGTTCCACATGTTTCATTTGAGCTATAGACCACAATGGCGACACCATCATGGTCAGAAACTGACCAATTGAGATATCCCCGAGTCTCGAACACTTGACTTCGAATTTCGGAAATTTTTCAAGTCATGTTTGTTTTCAAACTAATGAAGAATCATTGCAAATTCATAAACTGACCATCACTGACCACAACTGACCAATTCAAACTCCTTGAATTTGAAAACGATATACCGCGTTATGGTGTCAAACTATAAAGGATTCGCTATAGATATTGAGAATTCATGAATTGACCATCACTGACCAATTCATGCTTACTATCATATCATCACCAACCTAACTATAAATACCCTGATACTAATTTACTCTTTTAAAACTAATTCATTTAAAGAGGAATTGCCAGTTAAGGAGTTTAAGGTAAATAATGTAAAGTGTCTGACAAGCGAGTATTATGTTAGTTCATGTTTTCTCCGCTATCGTTATACATAGGGGCAGCACTAGACGGTTTAGATCACTATTTTTATAGTGGCGGGCTCGTTTCAAATGCTTTATTTAATGAAACTATTCTCTTGATTAAAGACTTTAAAGCCACTTTTTGTAGACATGATTCTCACTTTTCTTTCATACGATCTTTGATTCGGAGTCTGTAGATATTAATACAGTCCACGGGACGCCAATTCAAAGGGGCCACCACGGCTTCCGCTCGTCCCGCCCAGTCGAATCATCGAATCACCCCCCGGAGGCCGGGTGATTTGATACGATTTGAAGATGGTAGACTCACAAATTTGTTTCGAAAAACTGATATGAATGTCAAAACTGAAAGAGAAACCTGAAACTCATTCATAGGAAATAATTAATATTTTAAAAAGTGGGACAGTATTTTGTCAGCCGTTTGTGGAACAACAGGCGTCAAATTCATCTGTGCTTTATCTTATTTGGAATACACGTGAACTAGCAAATTATGATTAGGAAAATCGAATCTGATTTGACAAGATAAAGTTCGCCTATGTTATTCAAACAAAAATTATTAAAATTTAGTAGTCTCTGCTTCGCCAAGCGAGTGATCCCTCCACCAATTATAGTCAACTTACCAGACAGTTTTCAATAGTGAAAGATTTCAAATAAATACAAGGCTAAAAGCCGCGAGTTTTAGTCATCATTGGTCGGTCGATTTTCTTCTCATTTTACTTGGTTGGTTACTTTTGGTTGGTATCATGATTTACTTTTAATGGTTGTTACAATTTTGGTCGGTACTAATTTTACTTTTGGTCGGTATTAGACGGCTTTTGGTTGGTATTAGACGGCTTTTAATCAGTATTGGACGGTTTTGATGCAATAAATATACGGATGCAATAAATTTTGAATTGAAGTGGAAATTCACCCTTGATGGCTATAGTGACAATCAAAAAAATTTCGCAATTACTCTTCGGCAGCAACACTCGCTTCTAACTGGTCAACAAGTGTCAGTGTGTCCGGTTTAAAGTGTTTAACTGTATTGCCTGATATAAGATTATCATATTTTGCGGACATACTCGTCTCCGCACCATGTTGATGGGAATAAAGGGTTGAAAAAAGAGGTGGATTGCAAGACAACAAAAAACCACTGACTGGTGAACTAATTAAGTTCAGAGAAGCTAATTAAGTAAACAAAAAGAGACTACAATTATATTTACTCTCATACAACAATTATACAAAATGCCAGGTTTGTGCTTGAGGAATTATAACTTAAGTTCCTCAAATACGTGGACTGATTTCAAAAATAATCCAATCATGGACGTATAAACAATAAACTAGAGCTTATACGTCCATGGTCCAACGCGCAATTATCTAGGCTGTATCTGGACAACTAGAATTTTCGCTGCACCTTGTCTTAAATAAAGATTTTCAAACATTATCAGTTCGCTCGCTCATTTAATACAACGCTATTTCAGGGTAAACATGACAATAATTTTACTATCGATAACTAATCACGTTTATAGCTGTTTAACATTCTTTCTAAAAAAGAGTAAAATGTATCTCCCAGATATTATCCCTAAAACAATTAACAGTTACAGCAGTGATAGGGTGTGATACATAGGTAAAGGACGCGTGATCTTTCATCAGTTATTTGAAGCATTCTATCGAAACAGATATTTTTTAGTGTTTTTGGTTTAGTTAAGGTTTATGGTTATTTGTTTTGTTTATTACTGAGTCGATAGAACGCTTAAAACAACAACAGAAAAGGTCTCAAGAGGTTGGGAAACACGGAGAAGGTTGTTCTATGAAAAAAGAACCTTTAATAATTAGATTGAGTTGATTAGAAAAAATTCCCGATGATGAAGGCCTATATTAACTAATTGTTTGTTGGTTTTGTTTATTTTTTCATTACTTTATAATTTCATTTGTTTTTTTGTATCATTTATTTTGTAGTTTTTATCTATTTTTTAAAATTATGTTCTCTGTATTTTGTACTATTTATTACTATTTACATCATCAGGATTTTGTAGCGGTGAAATTATGGCCTCACTTAAAAAAGTGCTACAAATTCACTGCTGCAGCTAAATAATCGCTTCCTAATTAAACACCCCGATTTGAAGTTAAGTGATCATTGAAAGCCGCTCAGCCTTATGATATGAATGACGATGATAGAAGTTAAAACAGCTATAAACAAAATTAAAACAATCAAAATCATTGCTGGCCATTATTATTTATTCCTTTATATTACAATATTCCTAGTATTACCTCTCATACCTCTGTGGATACAATGTACTACGATATAAGTTTCATATAACTAGCTAGGATCACCTACATGGAAGCACAATGCTAAAACCTGGCCCTTCACGTTTTGGCCAAGGAATCATTTTCAAAACATCTTTATTCAAAACCCATTAACTTGCTAGGCGAGTTTAGGAGTCTAAACTAATAACGTACCAACTTCCTTTATTGTGTTTAAAAGTTGCAACTGTTTAACTGACTACGCTCTCCCTTTTCAACATTTAGGCTATGCAAATCATTAAATTATTTTCACTCTCAGGAAATATAAAATGAATCACTATTTCTAAGATTAATCGAATAAAGACCAATGAACTATGTCATTATTACAAATCATTCTCAACTATGTTTAACTAAGGATGAAGATTATCTGAACTATCCTGTTGATTTCATATCTCAGTTTAGGAGTATTTCAACCGACTTACGAGTCGAACCCAGACGCTGAATGCGATCAACACCATGAATTAATGGAGCGTAAATTTTATGAGACTCCAAGAAGGAACTTAAAGGACATGACTCCTCTGTTTACAAACCGAATTCAAATTATTCAAATATGAATAGTTCCTTCTCAGACCCAGAGCCCTAATTATCTAACTTCAATTTTCAATTATCAACATTAAAACTATTTCTTCAGTTTATTCCGCTCCTTCAAATAGACAGTGATTTTTGTAAACCCATGTTACCCATCAGACTAGTTTGTAAAAAGGTAATACGCAAAATAAATCAATACTTTACATATTCTTTAGTCTGTGCTGCCTGTCCTGAATAAGTGTTTATAAGATACGCATTGTCTGTGCTGCTCCTGAATAAGTGTTTATAAGATACGCATTGTCTGTGCTGCTCCTGAACAAGTGTTTATAAGATACGCAATGTCTGTGCTGCTCCTGAACAAGTGTTTATAAGATGCGTATTGTCTCTGCTGCTCCTGAATAATTGTTTATATATACCGGTAAGACACGCATTGTCTCTTCTCCACCTATTGAAAAAGAAATCCGTCATTGGGCGATAAACCGCTGCTGGATAAATTTCTCCTCTGGACTTCTAGGCCTATGCAGTCGAATTCAAGATGGTTCTTCTGTGGTAGTTGATGATTTCAATTCAAGATGGAATCTTCTGTTAGCTATTCTAATCAGTACATTTTTCACCAGTACATCTTAGGCTGAGCATTTTCTTATAGATGTGATTAAGCTGAAATGAATAAAAGAAGATATCCTGTAATTAAACAATATCATACAATATACACAATTCTTCATATACCATTAATAATAATAAATTCCATGTACCGTAAATCAATTTCATTTAGAATTTATCGCAATAATTCCATCTATATTTAGTTACCTTTTATGATTGCTGGGTTGATGATTTGATTCTAGCTGGCTGTGCGCTGTTCCAGTTGGTCGATTTTGGACGAGTAGTTGATCTCAAGCTAGCTTTTCCATATAGTTGAAATTTAGCTGCAATGATTAAAAGAAGTTATCCTGTAATGACAAGTTTTTTCAATGAGAATTTATCGCAATAATTCCATCTATATTAAGTTACCTTTTATGATTGCTGGGTTCGTTATCGGCGTGGAACATCTAAGTTGATTGGTTGATGATTTTGATTCTAGTTGACTGTGCGCTGTTCCAGTTGGTCGATTTTGGACGAGTAGTTGATCTCAAGCTGGGTTTTTCATATAGTTGAAATTTAGCTGCAATGATTAAAAGAAGTTATCCTGTTATGACAAGTTTTTTCAATGAGAATTTATCGCAATAATTCCATCTATATTAAGTTACCTTTTATGATTGCTGGGTTCGTTATCGGCGTGGATCATCTAAGTTGATTGGTTGATGATTTGATTCTAGTTGGCTGTGCGCTGTTCCAGTTGGTCGATTTTGGATGAGTAGTTGATCTCAAGCTGGGTTTTTTCATATAGTTGAAATTTAGCTGCAATGATTAAAAGAAGTTATCCTGTAATGACAAGTTTTTTCAATTAGAATTTATCGCAATAATTCCATCTATATTAAGTTACCTTTTATGATTGCTGGGTTCATTATCGACGAGGGTCTCCTATGTTGGTTGTCTAATTTTTACATATTTTTTTTCATATAACTTTTTTTCTGCCTAATTTAATACATTGAGATTTTGGAAATAACTATATTTTACAATATTTGGTCTTTTTTTCATGTAAATACTCCGAAAGTTTACAAGGTTGAATAATTTTGTCTAAGTTTTTTACATTTCATGGGTCTTTTTTTCATGTAAATAGTCCGAAAGTTTACAAGGTTTAAAAATTTCGTCTAACTTTAATTTTCTTGGTCGTTTTCACTGTTTAAATAGTCGAAGCACATAAGCGATTGATTGGGGTTAACTTTTTTTCTGCCTAATTTAATACATTGAGATTTTTGAAATAACTATATTTTACAATATTTGGTCTTTTGTCATGTAAATAGTCCGAAAGTTTACAAGGTTGAAAAATTTTGTCTAGTTTTATATTCAAATTCGGAAATCAAAGTACAGATATAGTTGTGTGATCGGGGGTCGATTTTACATAAATTTCGTTTTCTTTAAAACCAAGCACATAATTGGAAAATCCGGTTCCGGTTCATTCAATTAATCTTCCAACCAGTCTGAACCGACAGGCGACTGATTGGGGTCAATTAAGTTGACTGCCTATTTTAATACATCAATATTTGGAATATCTATATTACAAGGTTGAAGATCACTTTGTACATTTTATGACTAGTTGATTAATAGTATAGCTGAAAAAAAGAGCAAAATCTTGTGAGCAGAAAATCCTTTCGAATATCACTGATCATGATTAACGTGTCAATTCATACATGGACCGGAAAGTAGATTTTGATAATAGTCAATTATTAAACGATTGAATTAATTAATCTATATTCATTCTAGATTCATGATATTGATTATTATAGTTTAACAACAATTCGGGTAAAGCATCTCTAGCTATCTTGAGGAATACCAGAGTTACAGCAAATTTAATAATGCATAATCAATCTGTTCAAATTTTTTTTGTACTGTAGTTTCTCTTCTTCTATCTTCAGAAATTCTTGATGTTTTTCTTCCATGGGTGCTAAACACCCAGCGGCCAGTAGACTTTTATTAAAACCCAGGCCCATCATACAGTGCAAACTTGCTAGTAATATTGCCCCCTATATACATTTCGATTGTCAGCTTAACCATGTTCATATTATCAAATTAACTTCATCGTCAATTAATAAACTTTAAGAGATACGTTTTCTACCCACAGATGGTGACATCTGTGCCCAGTAAATGGTATTCTCATCAATTTCAGTAATTCTAAATATTGCACGTAAAATATATACAATGATCTTGTAATTATGATAATATAACTAACTAGAGTGAGTGCGCTGCCAGCATTGAGCACACTGATCCTATAAGCAACATGGTTCTACAGATTTAAGAAACCTTGAATCATCCCCACACCTTGACAAATCCAGAATTCTGCAAAGCCTCAATGATTTAATAAATCCAACGCACAAGAGAGAAAAGAGAGTTAAAACACTGTATAGGGTATAGGCCTAAACCAATAGTTAATTATACAGTTGTCTTATCGACCCATATGGTTTGGATTTGAGCACTTTTACCTTATATGAAGATGCTGAGTTAATCTTTATCGTAGATACCTAATAAATCAATTAATGTCCTAGCTATAATTAAAATTGTCTCGGACAATAATTTATTTGGGGCTTGAAATTTCTACACGAGAAGAATTTCAGATCCCGTATAAATTTGAATTCATCATTATTTCAACTGCTAATTTTGCATCAGAGCTTTTGATACCTAGCTTAACGAACCCAGAATTCCCCAAAACCTAACTGATTCAACAGATCCTTCACACATGTGGCCCAGTTAGACACAGACAGCATTGCACAATACAGTTGTCTCATCCACTGCGCTATTTTCTAAATAATTTTCACTTATATTCATTATATTGAATTAATTTTAACGAATTTTCTAGATATCTAAGCGATCCGTTAATTAGTCATCATACTAGCTACATCTTAATTATCAGTCAACAATATTTATATTGAGCCTGAAAATCTACACGAGTAGAATTTCAGATGTGGTGAATTCATCACTATTTGAATTCATCAGAAATTAAGATAAAAGCACATTTTGAGTGGTAAATTAGAAATTCCCTTATAGCCGAATTGCTATGTAATCTTTAGTTCTTTTATTATATCTTTTACAGTACACTGTGTATAAGGATCGAAAGACCATGTTGTGACCAGACCTCCCTGGTGCGGTGCAAGACATGATGCTGTAATATAGTTTGAAGGAGAGGGGTTAGTAAAAGAGAGCTATTAGCAAGAGGAATAAGAAGTTTAGGATATCCTGTCAGATTAAGGCTCTCAATCTGACATACACAGTGAAATTGAAATATTCTCCCTTCCAAATTCAGGAATGTATTTTTGCACAGATTTGTTTTATCTCCCTTCAATCGGAAGTAAATCTGCGTTAAATGAATTTGGCAATATGTATCAAAACTAATACAGCTGTATGACGACACAATAGGTTCACTTTAGATACAGATAAATTATTAATTTGCTCAGATACACATGTATCAGCTACATTTTAAATGTCAATGGACTTGAATTTAAAAAAAAATTTCACATAACAATTGAATTAACCTTAATTGTAGATATCTAAGTAATACATTAATGAGTAATTCATCTTAGCTATATTCTAATTGTCAGTTAATAAACTATATCTATTATGCGTCACTTGACACACAGTAGGCCTATGGCTTTTGGATATCATTTGAATCAGTAAGGTTTTGGTAAGTTTTGGCAATATTGAAGAGCATGACCAGTCGCCGTAAGTACGGCAGTTGGAGATATAAATACTGATCAGTCGATGAGACTGATTCACTTATTATATAGATATGCTCAAATATACATATATCAGCTATATCTCAATTGTCAGTTTAATGATATTTATAATGGACCTGTATCACATATAAATTATTTCATACATAGCATATAAATAGTTTTTGATCTTACATGGAATATTAAATTCATCTTAATTGTGGATATCTAAGCCATTGGTTAATGAGCAATTTTTCCTAGCTATATATATGATGATTGTCAGTTAAACAATAATCATAGCCCAAAACAAGGCACAGAGTATGGCTCTGGGGAATGATTTGGATTAATTAAAGCTTTCTTTATTCTAGATTTATCAAAGTGCTGAGACCTAATCACAGTTTCTAAAAGACCCGCAGTCCATAGTTTTCCCCATATATATTACACCAGATCTCGATAGAGCCCTAGACAATATTTTATACATCTTTCCCCCAGGAATTCATTAATGTAATGGGTAAAGCAGCATATAATATATACTGTAAAGTGCCCAAATTGTCCTATCTAAAGTGTCCTATCTATATCTTGATTGTCAGTTAAACAAGCTATATGAGGCCTGAAATATCTACCGTACATTCGGAAAATTTCACATAAGATATTGAATTTACCTTAATTGTACATACTTGAAAAATATTTTCATCAATAACTGACCAATCTACCTTTAATTATCAGACCAAAGAATAGTCAAGGGACCTCACTCAATCATTTCATCTAATATTGTAAATATTCAAGCAATCATTGCCCTAGCTATATTTCAATTTACTTTAACCAATATACCGGCCATAGAGCTTCAATAAAGTAGTGCGGAGATGGTGAGCTTGACCAGCGTCTGTATCCTCACCAGTGCCTATGCATTCTACCCCAGATATGAAAAATCAACTTAGCTTTATGTATGTATGCATTCCTGTTGCCATGCAGGATGAGACTGCCAGGTTTGGTTGCTCAGGTCTTTCGGTGTTTGGTTCATTCAACGTGGAGTCTTTTGTGGGCACTTCTAGTGGGAAGATTTTAGATGGGCCTTTCCGGATTAACCTGAAATGAGTAAAAGAACGATATTCTGTAGTTACACAATCCTTTCTGTATCATACAACGAAATTTACACATGTATCATATTAACTTTCAATATTGCTGAGTTCAGTGTTCTTCTGTAGTCGCCTTCAGCATCTTCTTCTTCATCTTGGGAGTCCTGAAATGAAAAAAAAAGAGAAGAGCGATGAAAACCTGGTACGGAACAAAACTAATATCCGAAAGCTTTTCAGCTCTCTGTCGCCGGTCACATGCCCAGAACACCAGACAATGACCCAGCCAGGAATATACTGCCCTCTACACGCCCTCACACAGAACGCGAAAACCAGGATGACGACGCCTTACTTTCACCATTTACCGACAGGGTGTGCCGGGTGACGTCAGTAACTGACAAACCTATCAAATTGCCCAAGCCAAAAATAGGGCAGTGCAACTGGATTGCCCAGACTAGCACTCAAAGGAAGACAAGACTTAATCCCGCCCGAAGCGACCCACAGGGAATCAATGAATACTAACACTCAAAGGAAGACAGGGAAATTAATCCCTGCCCGAAACAATCCCTTAAAGGGAATCAATGAATGCTAGCACGCAAGCGATCCCGCAGTGAATCAATGAATCCTAGCACGCAAAGGAAGACAGGGAAATTAATCCCTGCCCGAAGCAATCCCTTAAAAGGAATCAATGAATGCTAGAACGCAAAGGAAGACAAGACTAAATCTTTGTCCGAAGCAATTCCTGAAAAGGAATCAATGAATACTAGTAGACAGTCCAGCTTTACCACTCCATTTTTAACCTGTGCAATCCGACTGACTTGCCCGTCATTGACGTCACCCAGCACACTCTGTTGATACATGGGGAGAGTGAGGCCTCATCATCCTGGTTTTTGTGTTCCGTATGAGGGCGTGTAGAGGGCAGCCATTTCCTTACCGACTCTTTGTCTGACATCCTCGACATGTGACCGGCGAAGGAGAGCTGACGCTTTCAGACATTAGTTTTGTTCCAGCAAACGTTGAAATTCGACAGAGAAATCGGCCCTGAAAAATAAAACGGGTTAATCCCTGAAAAATAGAACGGATAAATAAACACAGAACAGTACAGGACAGCACAGAGACGAACAGTAACACATAAAACATAAAGACGTCGTTCCTCAGGAAGCAGGAACAGGAGCAGGAGCGGGAGCGCAGCGAAAATCGCCAGGAGGAGAATCCACGGTAGCAGCATGTTCACAGTGTGAGTGTGCAGAGGTGAATGGCCTATGCTTGTACTACACCGTGGTCAGCCGGTGACGTATTCAATAGGGCATGTGAATGCTATCAACAACTCTGAAAAACCACTATTGTGTCTCTATTGTTGAATGGATTTACCTTGAATACGCGCCAGTAGCCAGCCGAACCTATCGTGGAACTTTAAGGCCATATAAAATAAATTACTTGATTCTCGACTCTAGAATTTAGCGCCGCTTGGTTTTTTTCAGTCTGTTGCGGTCGGCTCCAGTCAGTCGGCTCCGGTCGTACTCTTCGAGCGTAAGTCGATCGTTCGTCTGGGGTCTTAACCTGCTGAAATGAAAGCAAGAAAACGAGTTCGATTTAAAAGGTTACAGTCCTCAAATAATAAATACAGAATTAAATAAACCTTGAACGCTGGAGTCCAGACTTTTTGAAATAATTAATATTTTTAAAAGTGGGACAGGCATGTTTTGTGGAACAACAGACGTCAAATTCATCTGTGTTTTCTATTTCTACAAATCACTATTGAATTGTAAACAGTTGACACAGTGATAATTAAAAGTTAATTATTTCAATGGTATTTATCTGCCAGTTTTGGGCAACTGCAGCCCCGGGTCAGTGATGGACTGGTCAGGATTGACTGACCCCACCTGAAAAAGAAACTTTGACCAATTTTGCATTTTGTAACAAGATGTGGCTCGAGCGGGATGCTGCGATCGTATTCCGCCACCAAAAAGAGGAAAACAATTTTAACTCGTACAGAATAGATCATTTTACCCGGCGGGCAAATCAAATTGCTCACGCGGGTTCAACTTTGAACCGGTCGAATCGTGCGAGTCCGGGTACTAACCGGACATCATTTTTTCCACACGTTCAACACTTGCCAATTTGACAAGACAGGTAAAAAGAATTACTAGGTCTTGGTCCTACGAAAAAATAGATATCGTAGCAGCATTTCTATGAACCGACCGTATCTTATCACGATGAATACATCGTCGGAAACTTTCACTCTACTTTCACCGGCGCCACTCGGCTTCCTGTTGGTCGGTATCATCGGCACGTTGGCGAATTCACTGGTCATAGTAGTTTTCATCGGCGTTCCATCGATGTTGTTAAAACTTACAAACATTTATATCTTGAATCAATCGCTAATTGACGGGACTTTGTCCATAATTCTGATCGGCACGAGCGTCCGCGAACATATGATGTTCGCACCGAGCGACTTCGACGGCAAAGTGTTGTTTTGCCGGCTTATTTTGTCTCGCGTATTTCTATGGAGCTTGCTTTACAGTTCCAGCTACAATCTCATCATCATGTCACTCGAAAAATACGTAGCTATCTGCCACCCCTTTAAACACGAGCGATTTTTTTCTCGGAACCGGGTTTACGTGACGCTGGTAATTGCTTGGATGTTCGGTTTAATATGGGGTATGCAGAACGCCATCACGACTGTTTACATCGACGGGCGATGTATGTTCAACTCCGTATGGCTGGGGCACTGGAAAGAGGCTTTCGCCTATATGAATTTACCCGTTCAACTGGTTGTTCCTGTCGCTGTCATGGGATATGTTTACTTCGCTATCGCAAAAACAATTTCCAATAGCATGAAGGTAGGATTGATAGCTATTAGCCGAAATGATGTTGTTATCGAAACGGTGCATAAAGCAATATAAAGAATATCCTCGTCAAATTCTTCTCAGGAAAGGTTTTTACGGACCATAATAGTAATTGAATTCAATTACGATAATTTTCCCATATTTATGGATGATCTTATACCCTTAAACATTGAGTAAAATCCTATTGTCATCCAGGCAAAGATTTTCCTATAAGTGAACATTAAGACTGTCTCTTTATTAGTAGAAGTTGTCAATTGATAGGTTTTTCCCATTCACTAGAATCCTAACGGAACAATCATCATATATAGGCCTACCAAGGACTCCCTATTCATTCACGTTCGATCGGTATTTTAGTCCTTTCAAAATTCGGGTGAACAGACTTTTGGAGCCTTTTGAACTACAAGATATATTAATCATTTATCTTGTACACACGAGTCAGTTCAAATTACACTCAAATAGGTCACAAAATACGAATAAAATATGTATAAAAGACAATCTTTGGTTATTTTTTAAAAAATGGGGAAAGTGAATGAGTTATTAGTTATCGGAGGCTCGCACTATATTTCTACCACAGGCTGTCGGTGAGACGACCGGAAGTGACGTTGACCACCGGAATTCGAAGTTGCAACGCGCGCAAAAGAATGTCATACGCACTTTGGTCATCGTGTTTATTTCATTTCTGTTCTGTTGGTCCTGGAACACGATATACATAGCGATGTTTTATTTCCACGTACCGGGCGTCAATCTGAACAACATCTTCTATTTCTCGACTGTAATCATCGCGTATTCTAACTCTAGTTGGAATCCGTTCATATATTGTTTTGCGTATGCCGAGTTTAGGAACGCTCTCGTGAAGGTGTTTCGTTGTGGATAAACCTGGCGTAGTAGATATTAAACAACTTTTGGAGATCACAATCGTCGCATTTTTCCCTTATCTCTGGAACACGTGATTCCCTTCAAATTCCCTTCAAAAAACGTTGTAAAAAACGTTTCATCTGCTCTTAAAGGAAAAAAACGTTGTAACGACGAAAGAGCATAAGTAAAATCCATGATTGCTATGCAGTAGTGTTCATTACTATATGATATCTTCACTATTTCAATGTACTTCTACGGGTTTTCGATGTGGGCAATTGGACATGACTTTAACTGAGCCCTATGCCTTTCATCTTAACGTTAAAGGTTCGAGAAGAACAGCTGTATGAAATCGGTAATTCATGGTTTAATGTGAAGTGCAATACATACAAAGGATCTGGCGCGACCAATCGGATCGCTGAATCTTTATCAATGTATCATTAGTCGAATTTGATGGAGACTTTAGATCTCATGAACAAAGAACGAAACCAAGTGGAAATTATGAAAGTTAAGTTTCTGGAAATGACCACCAAATAATGTTGACTCCCATATCACCTATAATGGTGCTATGTAGAAATATCGAAAAAAAGACTTGATAGAAAACCCGAGGATTGTAACTGATGATTATAGCACAAGAAGATTGTGGTCAAATATCTAATTTATGATAATTGCTTTTCATTTCAAATATTTCTTTCATTGTCATTGTAAATGAAACGGATTCTATTGATATTCATTAACTGACTGATTTCCCTGATAAACCTGAAGTGGTTAATTTCATTGTGCACCAAAGAAAACGTTAAACGTTAGATTTTGAGTAACATTTCATTACCAGCATCAGCTCCAATCTACAGCCTACTGTTGACGTTAAACTCTTACAATACAATACCATACATAAGGGATCAATATATATCTAAAATATATAAGCTTTTTTGTTTATCAATCTAAAAAGAATTAACAGATATAAAACATTATAAAAAACATAAGTTGAAATTTGGGGACCAAAATGGCACCACGCGCCATTTCAGAAATCCTTCCTTCTCGTAATGTCTACATCCTCGAATACCCTACTACTGCCCACATGTGGATTCTGAGTCTCCCAAGCAAATAAAGGTGCGCCCCCATTTGGATATTCTGACTCATTAGAATGGAGGGACAATTTTGTGCCTGAAAAACTCCTAAATATTGATTTATATTACAACGTTAAATTATTATTTCGTCGAATAAAGTGGTTAATAAAGTGTTTTAGCGATTTGATTCAATAATTCCCTGATACGGATATTTTGCGGCTCCTGCCCCGACACAGATATTCCCGGTTTGGATATAAGAGCGCACTGCCGCGATATGGAGCTACCCTTACCTCGATTGATCAGTATTGAATGTCTATACTCAGATCCAGAGAAGGGTAGCTCCGAGTGTATACAAATCGCGGCATCCATGTAGAACAAATGGTGTGGGCTGGGTGCTCCCCTTTGATCAGATGAACGGATTAAAACGGATTTTCACGGAAGAAAAATTCCCAGAAACAATTTTATTTCCATGAAAAGCAATTTAATCCATGCCCAAACCAGGCGGCGGCCGACGAATTTCTACCAGTTGTGAAGGTGCATGGCTTTTTCTAAGAATTTTAATACCGCGACACTACCATTACAAGCATGGATTGTAAACTGCTGGTACCCAGGTTTTTCAGCCAGAGTACTGCTGATACTAATTTGAAGTAAAGCGTGCACTGTAAGCCAATATGTCAATATTGCGAATAAACTTTATAAATATCAAATTCTCAATTAAACCGTTGCAAGAACTATCTGAAAAAAATGTTTATATAAATTGAGTAATCTGATCTGTTGTACACCGTATCTTATCACGATGAATACATCGTCGGAAACTTTCACTCTACTCTCACCGGCGCCACTCGGCTTCCTGATGGTCGGTATCATCGGGACGTTGGCGAATTCACTGGTCATAGTAGTTTTCATCAGCGTTCCATCGATGTTATTGAAACTTACAAACATCTATATCTTGAATCAATCGCTAATTGACGGGACTTTGTCCATAATTCTGATCGGCACGAGCGTCCGCGAACATATGATGTTCGCACCGAGCGACTTCGACGGCAAAGTGTTGTTTTGCCGGCTTATTTTGTCTCGCGTATTTCTATGGAGCTTGCTTTACAGTTCCAGCTACAATCTCGTCATCATGTCACTCGAAAAATACGTAGCTATCTGCCACCCTTTTAAACACGAGCGATTTTTTTCTCGGAGCCGGGTTTTCGTGACGCTGGTAATTGCTTGGATGTTCGGTTTAATATGGGGTATGCAGAACGCCATCACGACTGTTTACATCGACGGGCGATGTATGTTCAACTCCGTATGGCTGGGGCACTGGAAGGAGGCTTTCGCCTATATGAATTTACCCGTTCAACTGGTTGTTCCTGTCGCTGTCATGGGATATGTTTACATCGCTATCGCAAAAACAATTTCCAATAGCATGAAGGTAGGGTTGATAACTATAAGCCGAAATAATGTGGTTATCGTAACAATATAAAAAATATCCTCGTCAAATTCTTCTCAGGAAACGTTTTTACGAACCACAATAGTAATTGAATTCGTGAGTTAACGATAATTTTTCCATCTTTGTGGCTGATCTTATACCCTTAAACATTGAGTAAAAACCTATTGTCATCCAGGCAAAGATTTTCATATAAGTGAACATCAAGACCGTCCTCTACTAGTAGAAGTTGTCGATTGATAGGTTTTTCCCATTTACTAAAATCCTCATGGAACAATCATCATATATAGGCCTACCAACGACTCCCTATTCATTCACGTTCGATCAGTATTTTAGTCCTTTCAAAATTCGGGTGAACAGACTTTTGAAGCCTTTTGAGCTATAAGATGTATTTATCATTTATCTTGTACACACGAGTCAGTTCAAATTACACCCACATAGGTCACAACATAAATAACATACGAATAAAAAATGTATAAAAGACCATCTTTGGTTATTTCTTAGATAATGGGGAAAGTGAATGAGTTATTAGTTATCGGAGGCTCGCACTATTTGCTTTTATTTTTAACACAGGCTGTCGGTGAGACGACCGGAAGTGACGTTGACCACCGGAATTCGAAGTTGCAACGCGCGCAAAAGAATGTCATACGCACTTTGGTCATCGTGTTTATTTCATTTCTGTTCTGTTGGTCCTGGAACACGATATACATAACGATGTTTTATTTCCGCGTACCGGGCGTCAATCTGAATAACATCTTCTATTTCTCGACTGTAATCATCGCGTATTCTAACTCTAGTTGGAATCCGTTCATATATTGTTTCGCGTATGCCGAGTTTAAGAACGCTCTCTTGAAAGTGTTTTGCTGTGGATAAACCTGGCATACAACTTTTTGATATTACATTCGTCGCATTTTTTCTCCATCTCTAGAACACGACTGATTCTGAATTCCCTTCGAAAAAGGTGGAATTGTTCCTCTGCTCCTGTAGGCAAAAGAAAAAAAACCGTCGAAAGAGCTTAAGGAGCAGCCATACTTCTGGCTTCAGTCTTAATATACTATGCAGTATTGTTCACAACTATAGGATGTTTTCATTATTTTAATTTACTTCTACGGGTCGTAAATGTAGTTAATTGGACACGACTGCCATTGAACCCTGTGTTTAATCGAAACGTTAGAGGTTTGAGCAGAACAGTAGCAATATGAAATCGGTAATTAACGAGTTTAATATGAAGCGCAGTATATTCAGAGGATCTGGCGCGTTCAAAACGGATTGCTAAATTTCTATCAGCGTTGGAAATTTATTAGGCAGATATCGTACTCGAATTTGATGGAGATTTCATGGACGAAAACCAGTGGAAAAAAATAATGAGAAGCAAGGCCCAGTTCGCTTATTTAAGTTAAGCTCCTAGAAATTACCACCAAATGATGCTGATGCCCATATTATCTATACAATGATATGTAGACATATCTAGTTATAATGGTTATCAACGAACATGGCTGATAAACAACGTCATTCAGACGATTTTCATAACTCATATCCAAAATTCATTTTGCTAATGTGTAGGCTTGATGCCCGTTCCTCGAGTGTCCAGCTTGCTTTCATTCCAATAGGTCGAGTGCTGGTGCCAATGCGAACCACGTTTTCTCTTCGTCTATCATCCAAAGATTCTCCAGATTTGCCGATATAAATGTTATTCGCGATAGACCAACAACCATGAAATAATGTTTTTATTTGAAATGTATAAATGTAATGTATATTTCATTGCTGAAAATCTCATAACGATAAAGAATGGAAACATTGAAATACATCGACTGTCAAAATATTTTTTCCGCCATCCATGGGTTTAAATTAAAAGTACAACGTTATTCAAATGATTCACGAAGAGGTGTATAGCCCGCTAGGGTTCTGTATTGGTGTCTAGACAAACCAAATTACACCGAACCCCACCTGGGCATCGTTTCAATAAGTAGCTTTGTATGTCTTTGATGGTATCTTTTTTGAGTGGAGGAAAATGTGTGAGAAATTCAACCCTCTTAAAAACACATCTCTCCAAAAAGCCCTTCTCTAGAAAATTAACGCAATAAGTCGATGACCTCTAGCATGACAGTATTGAAATCGATATTAATAGTTATTATATGAATTAGTTTTTCACTTTAAATTTTCACGCATTATCATATATTCTGAAATGATCACAACTGCAACTATCTCGAACTTCATTAACGTATAACCACAATTTTCCTCGATATTGATAAAAACATTTTCCCTAACAACCGCACAAGTACTATCGTTTTACGCCGTGATAGTCTTGACACCGCGGAGATCCTCTGCTACTTTCGATCGCTGCATGTAAAATGACGAGAAATGTATCCAATCTGAAAGGTGTGGAAGATCCGAACGAGATTATTGAGGCTCGCGCGAGCGCCACACGAAAATGACGACAGTTCGCGCTCGCTAATATTTTCTGCGACAAGTTTGGGACACTATTCGATAAAGGTATAGCCTCTTATCTCGTAATTAAAACCAATGCATCGATAGAATATCGATTTTTCAATCAAGCCGCGTTTAATTAATCGCTAGCAGCGGTAGTTAATGGGCGATTGGAAATGTGACCCGTAGTTCTCTTGATTCGAACACTCGATTCACGCACAAACGATGATCGGTTGTCGATTACTGCAGTTATTTTGCTATTATTACAAATAACGACGATGTTTATTGGCGGTAAAATATCGGCGATTCGTCTGCCGGCGGCGGCGGTTTTTTATTTGACGCTGTTCATCGTTGTTCGTTGTTGTAGCGCGCTTTCTATCAACTCGATTAATTCGGTGGACAAAGATTTCATACTGAAACATGCCACGAAAACAGGTGAGTAAATCGTGATCGGAATTTCATATAAACACAATCGTTATTTCACAAATTACATTATTTTTATCAAATTTTCGGGGGGTAACAACCCCCTTCCTCAGGATAGTTTCATTTTTGTTCTATGTCAATCTTATGTTTATCTTTCAAGAGTTTTTAGTTTGGCTTCCACGAAAGAAAACATATAAAGATATTTTTCCTTATCTATTATTTACTTTTTCTATGAAATTCATTCTTTTTGTTTGTAAAGAAAAATATGAATATCTGTGTAAAGTTTTTAGTCTGAGTTCCATGAAAAAAATGCATGTACATATATTCGGTAAATACCCTTAAGATCGCCCGCGATCTCACATGTTAAATATCTACCAAATATTTGTGAATATTTAGATACAACTTATGATAGTCATTCAAGATTATATACATTTGAATTACAAAAACAGAAAAACATACTCAGAATCTGGGTTGTAAAATTGCGCCGATTTATCTACCGTCGATAAAAACTGCTTTAAATGGTTTATTTATTGTATACGCGGAGAGCACGTATTTTCACCTAATACATCAGAATATGTTGTCGATAAGAAAACGTATTCACAATTATTAGGCCTATACGGCTTATTTCATACCGGAATAAACGAATAGGCTTTTCATGGCTGGGCATAACACTGGCGGGATAAAACAAAGAACTTAGAAATTAGCAGCCGATGTATAACCATGATTAGAACGCACCAGTGGAACCTCGTTACAACGAACTCGGAAATAACGATTCGTCGGATATCACAAATATAGAATCGCGTGCCCGAGTAAGATGATTCAATTCATTTCATACTGGATATATCTATCGGTCATAACGAACAGATTTTCTAGTGACCTGAAGTTCGTTGTATAAAGAGGTTCCACCAAATAATGTAGCACCGGCATGAAGCTGGGTGTGAAAAAATCAAGAACTGTCACAGCAATTTTGTTTTTAATGTGAAGATATGCGTTCCTTCGACAAGTGGAAGTTTATCCAAAGTGTTTTGATTAAAATACGAAGCTTGTTAATACAATAGTCCTATTTCTGTTTGATCAAAAACAATATCTGCATCTACTAGTACTGCAGAAATTCTGTACTCAAATTGTCGCGCGTGTTGTCAATATGTTTGAAAACCGGTAAAATAAGATAGTTTTAAGGCGTCGCCGGGATTTTCAAAGGAGAAGAGGGTGCTCTGCTGGACATCGCTAAGGCCGATGAGTTGAATTACGGATTCTATAGACTTGAAACAATTGCGGAGGCAGGAAAAAATTAATAAATGAAAAATATCATTTTTCTCAAAACATAATTGCTTTACTTTGGAGGTCGTTTTGGGTGATTGAATAATACCAATTTTAATTTTTGCAATCGACGCTATTTACTGACCGAACCCGAGAAATATATCCATAAGAACAGCATTGTCCACCGCAATTTGTTATGTATGATGTCTTAAGATGACGTGACAGTGTAAAAACATTATAAATATTTATTTCTATTTCCATATTTATGCATAAAGATAAGGGGCGACGGGAAAAAAAGAAAAAAGAAAAATTTTGTTTCATCTAGAATCGGAAGGTTTTTGCGGCGGATCCGTAATCCGACTAATGATGAAAAACGGCCTTGGAAGTTTTTTTACAACTAGTCTGATTTTCATGCATTTTTGGCGTTTTTAGGCACTTCTTAACCACCTCTCATCTACGTATCAAAATGTACCGTGTAGTTTGAAAAGTGCCTTTGAAAAACTGAAAATAAATAATACGTAGGAAATTTACCCAAGGGGGCGCCCTATAGCACCCTATGAACCCTTCCCCCTCTGGATCCGCGCCTGATCAGGAGATGCGTGTCTTTTATCCCAAAAGCTTTACCTACTTGTAACAGAATATGCCACACGACTGTCGGAATACCAGTCTGTAAAGAGGTTCTGTTTAATAGACATAGAAAACCAGCTATCATCGCAGCTACCGCGTTACGTACGCATTATCATTTCATGATTTTTGTATAGGATTAATCATTGTGTATATGAATGACTGTAAGTTCAGTATTTCGGAATTTGAAGGCAACGTCGACTTTCGAGCAAAAAACGAAGATTAGCAATATCTTGATAAACAACCCGGTCGGTATACCCAGTTTTCGGAAAGATTTCTTCAATTCTGGTTAAGGATCGATATCGTGGCGAAAATGGGCTATATTCTAGCGGTGTTCAAATGAAGGAAATTCTAAGTTTTATATCTGGTAAAGGAGCGACAGGAATTAACGAGAATGTTAGCCGAGCACCGATTGGTAATAACTGTATTGATGTTGATAATATTGTGTCGGTCGGGAATTATTAGCAAGGCTGTGCCATCGAAGTCCATGAAATCACAGGGTAATTATCAACAATTTCTGTAAAAAAAAGATGTTGGCGTATCAGAGAAAGTAACTACAATCTTATATTCGAAATTCATACTGATAAATTCATGACATTCACAGGCTTCTTCCAGACTTAAAATATACGAAATTGACAAAATTTCGAGGTAGGGTACAATTGGTATTACAGACACGTACAGCATACACGTTTCTGGTCTTTATATTATAGATTTGTACGTTAACGATAAATATCGCTGTACGGTATTTGAACAATTATCAATATTTTTAGTTGTGGCTGCTTTTAATGCATTTAAAGTCGATCTCAAATATTTACTTTGGCCAATGATATCATGTATGTTTTCGTTCAATTAAAGCTCGATTTTCGATAAGTCTACGCGTCGGGTAGAAGTGTATCCCGCAATATTTTTCTATCGAAATCTTAGATATCAATATTCAGGCGGAGCATAGCCTGACAATCCTCGGGGGCCGTGTTTAGGCCAACCACATGGTGGTGGAGAACGGTGTCATCTCCGATACTCCAAGCGAATCAAAAGTCGTAAATCAAACGAATTTTCACATTTTAGTCACAAACAAATTATTCTACCTCGCAGTACCAAAATGCGGTGTAAAAGCCAGTTTTTGGATCTTCTAGTCCAAATCGTTGATCAGATCAAAGGATTTAGTTAGACAGCTGCAGATACAATATACAACTCGTATATTTGATAACTTATGTACTTATCAGAGATAGGAATGATGGATTTCCTAAATAAATATGCACGATTGCTATGCATGTTATAGTCAAGTTAAACCTATAGTTCCCCCAATCCAGTCGCTTGCCGAATCAGGCTGGTCGGGAGATTGTTTGAATGAAGAAACGGAACCCAAGTTTCCAAGCATGTATTTCGATTTAAACAAAAAGTTCTGTAAATTCGACCACCGAATTTCGGTCCCGTCAGATTTATTGAGGTTTGTAAGGGACACTAAATCAAATAAACCAATAAATAAATCACATGGTCAATGCCTATTTCAAAATAGAGGAAAAAAACCATAGTCTTAGCTAGGTAATCTCTGCCAGCGTATACAAATACGGTGCGGGGTGGCCTAACATAATGTTCAGCAGTGATATATGAAATGGTACGTTGACATCGGCGCCGGAAACAACAGCGTTTAGCTACGTATATATCGCGATATTTATTATGAAGGAAATATCAGATTTATTGAATTTCATATTAATTTGAACGTGTAGTAAACGGTCGCAATCGTCGAAGGTATTGTGCGCAGACGTTGGAAGCAGATAGGTTACCAGCACAGACTTAATTACCCCATTTGGAGTTCACTAGATTGTGTCATTAAGGGGCCCAGGAGGCTTCAATGTGAAGTAAAGAGCAGCATCGAGGTTGATTCAATTCTAAATGTGATTCCTGATATATGTATTTATATATTTATTACTATATTCATATATACACCACCAGTCCTATAATATTCCTATACCGATTTATTACACGCGTTAAACAGTATTTCACACCCCGAATCGATAATTGATAGAATAAACCATTTTACAGTTGCTAGCGACCATTTTGTTAGGGTACTTATGTATTGTTTGGTCATTTTTTTTCTATTTTTTAACAACATTTGCGACGCATGTTTTATCATTTTTCACCTGTCCCCGGATGGATTTTGACAGTTTTAGCAACATTTAAACGGCGTGAATCTCTAGTTTCCAGTTATGTGAAATTCGCTTCTCAAAACTGTTACAATGCGGCGTGGGAGCGATATTAAAACCAGTGGCCGATTTTTGCCACACGCGTATAAATTCAGGGTACTCAACAACATGAATGGGGCACTAACATATTGGATATTTGACGGTGCTAGTGCGAAAAATGTTGGGGGTCCCTCTTGCCTTGTCTTGTCCTGAATTGTAGTATTGACAGTAGTTATAACTTGGGGCTACTATAAATTGGGTATTTACTATGTATTACTTTTCAAAGAGGCAATCTCCGAGTCAGTAAATTGATGACGGGGTTGCCTGCGAGACCAAGTATGCCATCTTAGCCAGTCTGGCAGTATTTGGTGTGATGAAGCAATGGGTAAAATATTTTTGTGTCTAGAAATGCTAAACGTCTGGAACTCGATTCATACTCGGCCAACTCATACAAGTAGCCACTTATACCAATATTCCGATAGCCGGAGATAATCCCGCTCTCATAAATCAATAATATACGAACACACAGATGATAGACAGTTCCTCTTTACCCCAAAACCGATCTGAGAGATCCGTCGAAATTGAAAAAGAAATGCATATTTTCATGAATCGACACTCCTGGGGATCAGAAAGATCGCTAGTCGGGTTCACGTCATCTGTTCAATGCGTATGAAATGAAGCCAATTTCCGCCCGAATATTCAAACAAGGTCGACTTTTGCTCCTTTAGATAAAAACCAGATCATTCAATACAGCGTTATTTCAGTATGCAAGTGTGATTTCCAGAAACAGATCTTTCGTTATCTATATTCCATACAAATATGATATCTCCAAAAAGCAAGCATCAAAAATAGTTTAAAAAAAGAGAAAAAAATGACCCAACAATACATGACAAAAGTACCCTAACAAAATGGCGGCTAGCAACTGTAAAATGGTTTAATAAACCATGGCTTAGCACGTTGAGTATATTTCAAACTTCTAAACTAATCGGACTCGCTGTAACCTTATATGAATTTGTATAGGTTTTATTAGATATCCATAGTGATAATCTTCAGTTTAAAGGCCATCTTCGGTTTCATTTATACTAAAGCTTGCAAATCATTTTTGCGAAATTGAGATATCATCACGGTATCTTATAAATTGGTACACTTTCTGTGAAACTGAATAAGAGATTATCAAAAGATGAAGCACCGGTGGAAAAAAACGATAATCTTAAGAGCGGGGCGGATCCAAGGGACGGGTACAGGGGGTGCGCCTTATGCACCTCATTCTGCATCCATTCTCATCATTCCCGTAAAATACGAAGTTGCCCTGATATTTCATGGGATAATGAAAATATCGAACTGATACTTAACAAGTTTAAAAATGCATGTCCTCTGTATTTCCAGAAATGAATTAACGCTTCCCGATGAGCTTTTTTCAGGATGCCCTTTTAATCATATATTTACGTTTTTAGGGTGCAACCCCGCCGTGAGTCAGACCCTAGATCCGGCCCTGAAGCGTATATCTTAGGAGGCTGTGAGTTAAGTAATTAGAAAGGTTATCTTCGATATAAAATACATAAAAACATCTTGTCATAACTCTCAGATCCCTTCGGTTTTGTCGTATAAGTATAAAACGTATGCATAGGCGGTGTAATTATTATGTATTTTTGTGATGTAGGGTATCTCCGTTGTATCTCCGCCAGTCTCACACTGGTCTTATTTCCGTTTCGGTATCTGATACATCGGCAATTCTCATCATTCCATCAGAGATCTCTGTATAACCTCGCGCACAATCATAGAATAGCCCAGCAATTCCCTTCCCTCGGTATGAAACCGAACTCTTTTGAGCGCGTTCAGAAAAAGGATCGATTCATACACACAAAACTTATGTCTTTCATTGACTAAAAGCTTTACCGGTGCCGCTAAGATCTCATTGATTGGGGTCTGTGGCCTCCCATTAGTTTTATTTTCATGTCCAGAATCGCGAACTCCTGTTCTCTCTCTCTCTTTCAGACCATGGTCAATTACATATCGTTTTTTACTATTAACTCAATTTGAAAATGTCTTTCATTGGCGCCCACTCTTAACACGCAATTATCAATTGTTTGATGATAAGTCGAGCCGAAACACAATATCCGTGTTAGATGAATAAACGAGAGAAATCCCACAGTAATTCAACCAAAGATGAAAAGTTCTTGAAAAAGTTCGTCTTACTTTAATCTGTATTCTACTCTCAACTTTTTAATCACTGTCAGTTCCATTATTTGATTCTTGTATAAATGTCCTGTAAATTTAGTCTGTGTTCAGTACGCCTGAAATATCCCCCCGGTAAAAATCCCACACGGAATATGTGTATTTCATATGATTTTTACCGGGGGATACTTATAGGGGGAAACTTAGGCTGAATTATGTATTGTGGGATTTCTCTCGTATATTGATGATGATATTTCGAATCCTGCCCAGGATTTTGCCCAGTTTCACCTAAAGTGGTCCGCGTTACATATATATTCGTATTCTTTTTGAAAATCTTCATATACTCTTATCATAATCCGGCCGGCTTCTTAGTCCGACAAAAACTTGATGATCTTTTGACTCACAAGGACTATTTGCACACGACCCGCCTTTATGAGTGTAGACGATCTGCAGCGATAACTTCGTCGTTGTTTACTGATGCTATCGCGCGACGTTTAGACGATATTAGATCATCATTATCTTAAACAAACGCGAGATCGCCGTCGCTGGACACCTCACTGTGACTAAGGATAAGGATGTGGGTTATATCCTAGTCGAATCCAATAAACGAAAATGAAGTAAATTGATTTATGTTTGCTGCAGACTGTGGCTGGTTATTGTGCAAACGGTTTACGTTAGAAGAAAATACAGGTGCTCTGAGAGATGAGAAAATATTCTATACGCTATCAGAGCGAATGTATTGATTGAAAATTCGATAGAGGACTTTAGTGAGAACTTGGATGTTGAATTCTTGCCGGTACTATGTTCATCATAATATAGCTACCCTATCGACAATATTTCTATTTTTCAGTATGTAATTTTGTATTAATTTATTTTGTTAATGTCTACTCTTGATTATGCGTCATAAGCACTGTAGTACACGCTTTGATAGAGAAGAATTAACTATATTAGATAATGAAATATATCAACTTTTATTTTTCATATATGATTTCAGGAAAAATCCGAGCCTTTGTAACGTGTCGTAAAGAATGCATTCACAGATGCGATTTTCAGGTTTACAGAATCGACAACAATTCCATATATTGTCACGATTGCTTACGAGAATGCATGTACGCATTTCTGGACCAGGCGCTGCACCTCGGAGTCGATTTTGGTTAGTTTGCTGCTTTTACATTTTGATAGCGAATATGGAGATTGGCCTTTTCGTCAAGGGAAAACTAAAATTGTTTAGGCGGCGGTCCATAGGGGCGGATTCAGGGCAGACTTTGATAGGAGCACAATGAAATGAAAAGGGCATATATAGTGAAAATGGGCAAGTATCCACGCAGCAAAAACAAGGGTCTGGAAAATTTTGATATTTCATTGCATTTTCATACAATTTCTAGGCACTTACGGGACATTTAAGAAAACATGAGCTAAATCTTGCGCCGCGAACTGCTGTCTTATTAGTTGCGCGTGGAAAAAGTCATCTGAAAAATATTGCTATTGTATATGGGCACGGGAAAATTGCGACGGGTTCACGTGCTTCTCGGGCTCTGGATCTGTACCCGGGGCCCAAGTCCGAAATGGGTTGATTGAAAATATAATCGTTGGAATGGGCTATAACATTGGAATGGGAATTCATTTTCACAGGAGATAGACGTATTTGTATAAATGAAGCAGAGAGATCTTCAAAATCTTATCAACCCATGTACTTAAAACTTTCAGATCGCTCGAAACCGAAGAAGAAGGCGTACAAACGATACACTTAATTGTGAGGAAAAAACGCTAAGCCTGGGAATCGAGACTGAAGGCAGCAACCACGAGGAACCGAATTTTGAAGTGGAATGCAGTATCAAGCTTTTAAGCAGCAGTTCGGAGTTAACAATTTAATTCTGTTCTTTGAGATGCGTTTTTGAGTGTCGCGACGTGTTGAAATTACTATGATAGGCTATAAGGAAGCCGATGCACTTATTTCATATCAAATTGACGTCCGAATATTCTGATGTATACTTGCACCCCTTTTGAAATCGCGAATAAACGTGTCCGTTTTCTTTCCGATTGATGGCATTGTAATATGGTGGTGGTATATATAGTTGCAGGCATAAAACACGGATGACTAGAACGGATCGGGAAATTAGAACCGCAGCGGTATCGGCTGCGTTCAAAGGTCTAACCGTTTCTCCTCGAGCGTACTTCAATCGCCTCAGTCTTGCCAAACTTGACCCACACCAGACAAATAGATTTTCGTGATTAGGTTTTGTGATGAAGAAACGAAACGAAAGCATATTTTGAGTCGACAATGTGCAATTAGTAGGCCTGTATTTCATGATATACAGGCTTGAAAATCGATACCTTTGTTAATCATTTGACTGAGCTGAGCTCAAAAAGTTCACCCGACCGGCCGTCTATCTACCCTGTACAACACTTTCTAAAATCATCTTCAAGCTAGCCATGACTGACCCAGCAGTTATAGAAACGAACTGATTACTAATTTTATCGCGATTTACAAAATGACCCAGCCGATCCGATTAGGAGAAACGAGGTATCATTTTTCAGGCTTAATACTCTCGATATTCCGTTAAGGGTTCAAAATTGAAAAATATGTCATCGAATTTTACCACCGCCTACAATCTGAGATTTTGACATCTTTCAGAATGTCACCGATGAAGTTATTTCAAATGTTTTTATCGTTGTTTTCTATCTGTAATCGATGTCGTTGAATCGTTGTTGTTGAAGTCGTTTAAAACAGAATTTCTAAACGCCGAGATTCCTCCTTATAACAGATAGCAAAAGATTTAGAAAATAATAAATAAACTAGGAGACATTAATGAATTCCTTTAATTTGAGTTTTTTGTTTGTTTCTGTGGTGTCACAGTCGTTGAGACCATTGAACTGATTTTTCCCTTGGGGCTGTCAATAAAAGACGTCCAAGGTCGAGGGTTTGTGAACTTCGGACTTAAGTGGACAAAGGGAGGGGGTTATTTGGATGCGGACGTCCTGCTTAATTTTGATAAGCCAGAACAAATCATTTAGTGCATTAAATGGATGATTACATCAATTTCGAATCAGAGGAGAAATAGTTCACATAATGTTTTCAAGATTATTTATGGAATGGCAAACTGTAGTCCAGAGTGTATAATAAATGATTAAGTGAATAAAACAAAAATTTTTTTGCATGACTGGATATACAATGTCTTCGATTGCTTTTTGTCCGATGGACAAACAAGGGCGGATCCAGCCTACCGCTACAGACCGCTTGAGCGGTACTCACGATTTGAGAAGTGCCCTTCTATTTTTCAAGTTCTGGTAGAAGTAATGTAAAATGGCCAATTTGTATAATCGAAAATGGGTGAACTTCTTACTTTTTATTAAAGATTTTTCTTAAAAATGTCATATTTTGTGGATGCAGAGATGCCCCAAATTGACTCATATTGCATCTCAGAGCCATAAAAATTCAAAATTTCCTATGACAATGTTCAGTGGACATGGGTAGGTCAGAAATGGAGGTCAGAATTTTGTATTTTGTGTGGACATCTCTTTGAAAAACGAAGCCAACGCGATTTTATGTAAAGATACAATAAGGATTTTATTGAACAACGAAACAACTTCTTAAATTACATCGTTATTATTAAAAATAATCTACCTTTTTATTCATTAATCCATTCTATTACATGTATATTAATTACTTTAATTGATAATAATATGAACACGTTATCACATTATGATGTATTTACATAATATATATACTTGTATATCCCAGTATGTTCATATTTACACTAATAACATCGAGTAAAACAAGTTTTTGTGACAGATGAAGCGAAGTCCATAACGAGTAAAGTAAAAAAAAATTCCATAACATAAACAGGGAGCCTCAAAGACGAGTAAAATTGAGTTTGTAAACGTGAGATAAAGTTATTAAAATCTAATAATCTACTGAGACTAATCTATCAACTATAATTGTTAAATTCACTAAAAATATGAAATAGAAATGTTCATTTCCCTGCCAATTTTACCTGAAATTCTAAAAGCGTCCGAACAACATACCTTAAATGATTGGTAAAAGCGATATATTCATAAATTACGATATCGCGATAATTTTCTTTCCAAACTTTTTCGCAAAGGATCTTTTCAACATTCAATTTCAGAACAATAGTTCAGTAATAAATAAAAGCCATGCCGAGAGCATCTAGCTCAAGTTGAACTCAAGTTGGTTTAGTAGTCATCAGATAAGTTGTCACTATTTTTGAGTCCCGATTTGTGTCTCTGAATCTAGAGTATCTAGTCCATTCACTAACAGCGAATATCGTCAGGTGGATAAGTCAACAATGATGGTCCCAGCTATGACAACTTAACTAATTCAACCATACATGAGTCATCAATTTAAAATTGAAAACCCACAATAATTAAGAACAATCCGCGAATGTATCTGAGCTCGCTTGGTCAGGTGCTTAGTTAAGTCACAATCATATACATTGTATCGTATAAATATAATAAAAGTTCTATCTATCAAAAGTTACAGTCAGTTATAGTTATACGTCAATAGTTATAACTTTATTCGAGATTTTTTTAATTTCAGATTCCAAGATGGCCACCAGTCAGCCATCTTCGATGACATCATGACCTATAGTTTGGTCATATGATACTCCATTCCATTTCACATTCTCACATGAAAAATGAAAGCTCTTCGTGGAATATCATATCAGTTGATAGCCAAAATGTGCATATTCAGAATCCAAGATGGCCACCAGTTGGCCATTTTGGATCTGATCACATGTACCACAAATATCAAACTCTTCTGAGATTTCATTGTCATACAAAATATATCTGAATTTGAAGAAGATTGGACAGAAATTGTGTTCTGCAGAGTGTTCACAAGAAACCTGGACGCACAAACGCCAGCACACCACTAAGGCGCAGGGGTACAGCATAAGCCCTAATGGCTATGAGAACTATTTTTTTCAAAATGGCGCACTACTATTGGCTTGAAAATCAAATGCTCATTTAGTCTTTCTTCATTATTGTGGGTTTTTTACTTCGTAATAGTATCGAACAGTGACATGTCTATGAAAACCAAAATGGGAAATCTAATTAAAAGGTAGCAAAGGGGATTTCAAAGAGATTTTAACAATAAAATAATTAGATACCGTAAACATTATGTATATATTCATGTATATTCACAATTATGTACAATTACGCTGTTAAATAATCCTTTTTTCATTTTCAACTGACTATTATCAATCTCCGTAAAAATTAATTCTCAAATAAAAATTAACTACGCCGGCTTTTTTCTATGCAACAGACATCTTTAAAGTGTAATCTACCGGCAATAAGTATTTTGTAGTTTTATATTCGTTGTCCACGATACTTTATACATCGACGTAAAATTCTATCGTCGCCATCTTTTAATAATCTCCGCACGAACACCGGTAAAAGTTGAGTGTTTTCATTTTCGAGATGGAAAAAAAAAACCGTGAACACATAAAACAAATAAACATTCATTAAACATTTGTACACGTAATAATTGGAATGGGGCTCGACATGACCACAAGTCCACGAAAAACACAGGTGGGGGTACATTTGGAAAGACTATAAATTTTCATCGTTTTGGTCACGCGATTCGGTGGACTACCAAACTGAACATTTATTCGTCGGGTTCATCCTCGAACCGCTCGGACATCGGAACACTTTTGAAAACTCTTCAGAATTGGACAACGTACCAATTACCCTAGAAACAGAAAGTAGACAATACGATAAGGACCGAGGTGAAACAGGGTAGTAATCTGCAACAGAAAATAACTATCAAACTTTAGGCTTGCTTTACGGCGTTCCTCCCTTCGCAGGGATACAAACGCGATCTCATTGAGATTATCATTAAAAAAAACCCACGATATCTATTCAAACGAAATAATAACAATCGTTTGAATTGATATAGTGCCATCAAGATTCCTTGTCAAATTACGAACCAATGGTCGCAATTGTTCATGGTCACGCAAATATGCTTCCCAGAAATTGACATGGCCGATCACATTGCCTACTGCATAAATGCTAGGAAAATTCAGGGACAGAAATAACCGGGCTAAAATAATGTGATTTCTGATTGGCTATAATCGCGTGCAAGTAAATGCCTATGATTCCAGCAGGGTTTCATAACGTGGCAGTCTGGATGCCAGCAGGTTCGAAACATGCTCTAGGGTATTTTTGGGCATTGACGTGACTAGGTGAATAGAACTGGAGGGTGGACGCAGTAAGGAGCTGGCCAAGTATGCCTAGCTGATGTCACAATTGATTGGTTCACATTTGGGATTAGATCATCCGGTTTTCGAGGAAGGAACAAGAAGTTTAAGACTACAGGAAATTTCAGGATTGAACTTTATTCATACCTGTACTCTGCAGGACAATGAGGATCACTGAGTAGTTGCATGTGCATTGCTTCTGGCTTCGTAGCTGAGCACCAAACCTATAAAGCAATCATCATTATAAATCATGAAAGTATAAAATTTCTACCAGCGAGTTAAAAGGAATAGTGTATTAATTAAAACATACCTGAGCAAAACCGATGAAAAATAGTTGATCGTGAGTCAAATTGACACCTGGCAAGATTTGTTCAGGTCCATTAGATTTCACCCAATCACTGTACGCCTGAAACGCACACAAATATTGAAACGCTATAGAATTTTTTCAAACATCTTGAGAGCAATCCAAAAGACAATTCCTGAGGTGAAAAACAGGACTCCATGCTCTACTCATTCATTGCACATGGTAGAAACCTTGCTGTAAGGAAGGAGTCTACCATATTATGTGTTGGTTACTACTCAGGATGGGTAAACTAGGGAAACCACTTCCAGTTAACACATACACTCAAACTAACTGAGTACTAGTCAACTACAAAAAAGCTGCTAAGCAACTGCAAAAATGACTGCATACTTATAGGCTAAACCAGCCTTCTACCTGATTGCGAAACACATTATGAAATCTCCCCAACTTAGCGTACTCAGTATCATGAGTTGATTTCTTGCGGTCAACACATACAGCAGATCAATTCGAAAAATTGCTCTCAGGTTGGTGAATCAGAGAAATGTTTGATGAAAGCTAACAATATTCCACAATATTACCTGAGGCATTACCGTAGTAAGTTTGTACTAACCCTAAAAGCGTTTTTCAGGCCACCGTTATCAGCGATGTTCTCCCCAACTGTCTGTTTACCATTTACCTATCACGAGTCGAAAAAAAGACCGATTAGTCATTTGTTGTTACTAATTCTCATTATAACTAGGGACGTATGGATGTATTTAATACTTACATGTTCACCATTAATAACATATTTTGAGTATTGATCTATCATACATTTTGTGCGTTTTTTAAATCTGCCTATTACTTGCGCATTCCACCAGTTTCTCAGATTCCCATTCTTGTCGTATTCCCTTCCTGAAACATTCATTATCATCATCATCATCATCTTAGAAAAAAGATGAAAATCATACAAATATTTGTCAAGGTCATAAACTGAGTATTTATCTTGCATAGTACAGAGAGCTGTATTTGCCGTTTCTATGCATGGTGGAACCATACCATATATGGCAAGGGTGGATTTAGGAGGTTGCACCGGGTGGACTGGTCCACCTCCTTCAAATTTTGAATGTGCCCCCTAGAAGTCTGGAAAAATTAAATCCAAATGAGCCCGGATAAGGACCAGAAAAGCCCATTTTTGTTTTAACTTTCCTGTGGGAGGGCCAAAAGAACCTCTTCCAATGCTTGCGCTTCCCTCACATCGCCAAATCCGACCTACTCAAATTAAGTGCCCATTCCAATTTTCACGGTTCACCCCTTTAAAGAATCCTAGATCCACCCTTAAACAGTATAGAATGGCAATAGGGTCTAGATAAACCTCCACAAGGATTTTCAATTCAAATTACAAATCAGCAAAGCTTGAAGCCCTCACAATGCACCAAATATGACTAAGATTTTCCAAAGCGGGATTGAGCATCTTATTTTTGCATTTAGTCTTCAGCAATTCGCCTTTTTGGGGGATACAAATATACAAATTATGGCAGATAATGTCTTAGGCTAAAAGAATAAACCTCAAACAAATACCCTGATCATCAAATCCATGAGTAAGTTCGTGACCGACGACTGCACCTATTCCACCATAGTTCAATGACCTAAGGTAAAATAGAATGAATAATATTCAATGCTTTTGATAAAGAAGGATTCATTGATAAAATGCTGGTAGCCATAACTTGCGGCGGCCATTCCTCGGGAATAACTCTGAATACCTTGGATAATCTTTGTCGTAAAATGGAGCCTGCAGAATTCCAGCCGGAAAGACTATCTTATTTTCAGTAGGCGTGTAATATGCGTTGATCGTAGGTGGCGTCATGCTCCATCTATGAATAAACGATATCAACGATTATATATAAAATCCTGTCGAAATATTATGCATCATTCACCACTGTGCGGGCAAACAAAATTCATTACCGTTTTTTGTCCGGCTTTTCGCGAAGACGTTTCAGTTCTTTTTTCAATGAGAATCTCAGCGTTCGTATGTTGTTATCGAAGTATGTGTTCGGATCAATTTTCAACTGAAACGGAACAATAAAAAATTGTTGGAACGATGATACCGGTAGTTGTTATAAAATGGAACTTCATTGTTATGAAATAATTTCACGGAACAGTGTATTAACCCTTTCAATGCTGACTAATTAATACCCGAAAGCGCTGGAGATGATTTGAAAACTTTCGAAAGATTCCACCCCAGTGCTTTGTACATTGTAATGGGTATACGGCTATAGTGCATCTACACCACAGCATTTGTAACTAATATTTTATTGTTAGACAGGTGCTTTCAATAGATAACTTTCATTACTGATAACATGAATGCACCGAGATGAAGTGTACTAGCAAAGTCTTTCACCGATTTGTACACCATCATGCATTTTTGACGCACTTAAAATGTAAGAGTTGTGTTCTGAGTTGAAACACCAGTTGCACGATAAGGACTTATATACAAGACCAATTTCATCGACGTACCCCTTTGTACTCCTCGTCCAGCGCCGTTTTATTCAAAATATACTGAGGAAATCCAATCATATCAATCACTGAATCAACCTGCAATACACAATCATATTTCAATCAATCAATATCGAAGGAAATCAGTTCGCGAAGACGATTTGTATGAAATAATACATCGAAAAACCTCTAAGTTGTGGTGCAAAATTGTGCAAATTTGATTTCATTATGACACACAGATAACTGTGGTTCCTATACCAAATTATTAAGTTTGAACATTGAATCGAATCAGTAGGATACCTTTTCACGAGCCGCATTTACAGTTTGCGCATCCATCCACGGTATATCCGGTAGACCTCGCTTGAATGTATGTTTGATCTGATCGACCATCGATTCTGCCTGTATAATGAAAAAATAAAAACATCAAGTACTTGGTGAAACAGACTTCAATAATTTTGAAATATAGGTATCTGTTAGTTTGGAGACAGTTCTACTGTCAAGACTTTGTATAATACTGCACAGAGCTCATTGTGATTGTATAAACAAGCTCACCAATTAAGGCGGTTGGTTCATTTTTGGATTGAAGTCTCGAGCATATGGAACAAGGCCAAGAAACCCCTTCAGTGCTGACTAATTAATACCTGAAAGTGCTGGAGATAATTTGAAAATGTTTAGGAATTCCACCCCAGTGCGTTTAATAGCGGCATACCGCTTTAGTACGTCTACACCATGGTGCGGTGTATTGTTAATTGCTAATATTTCACTTTGTTTGACAGGTGCAGCCATCTATCTTAAAAACTAATTACTAATACCCCATGATGCGGTGTACTAGCAGTCCATCACCGGTCTATACACCACACTGCGGTGTAGACAAAATGAAAGGGTTCAGGAAATTTGAATAACGGGGTAAACGTTCTTGAGAAAAAGGGATTACTGATACGAATCTATTCATCATAGACTGACGATTTACGATAATCAAATTTTAATTTTTTCTAACAAGGGCTTCAACTAAAATCTGCGGTGTAGTTATCTAGCCTGTGAGGAAATGTTGTCCGAAAGCTAGGATAGACACACGAAAAATCAGGACCCGATTCTAAAGTTCCGAGTTCAAATTTGACTCGAGTGCAAACTCCTGTAATGAATTGATTTCGAAGTCAATCTTAAATCAGAACTGCAAAACTGGATCCTGAAACACATCAATGTATTAGTCATATTCAAACATGTAGTTAAATAACTAACTATGTCCGACTTTCAATCTGGAACTTTTGCTAAATCAATGCACAATTTCACTTGATAACTTAAAACGTTTTGCGAGGGCGATGGGACTAATAAATCTTATTCTTTACATTTTCCAAACGATTTAGTGCCAAAAGCATTAAGATTGATTAAAAAATAAACAGATTTCTTTCAATATCCAAATTTTCGTCGCTCTTCTGAAGAATATCAAAATTCGTTATTTCTTCTTAATTCAAAACAATTTGTTTTCGTTCATTATGGAATTTCAACCGCAGGAAATAGTCGCGTGTTGATTAATTGTCTCAGTTACGACGATGATGCATATCGCAACATTTGTCTTCATTAATTCAAATTCAAATTTATCATTAAGTTACAACCGGTAATTGTGCATAATTTGACGAAGGGACCATTCATTTGTGATGTACATTCTTTGGGGGAGGGGGGAAGCAGGGTTATATCTGATGCATACAAGTCTGTACATGGAGGGGGTCAAATGCTATGTTTTACGTACAATCTAATGTCAATATAGATTTGATGATCATATATGTATGCATGTATGGGAGGGTGGGCTAAAAATCGGAATTTCATGCGTACGTAATAAATGAACGGTCCCGAAAACAGAAATGTCTCATTAACAGCGGAGAGTCTTCCTCCTCGTGGTGAGGCTACGTTCCGTTAGGTGGCAGCTAGATTGCGTACGTAATTCGAACGTTTAAAAATATCGCATAATATCAGCTCGAAACAAAGATGCTAATAATCTTAAAAGCATTAGTAAGCGAGGCGAGGTTCCGATTATAGCAAATAATAAAGACGAAAGCGCGAAAGATGCGGTAGCAAATAACGACGGAGAAATTGTGAACATCCATTCTTTTTATTGTTTCAATTCCGAGAGGAATTTTTCAGGTTAAAAAACGTACGGTGAAGGATCGAAGCGACTAATTAAATCACGGGATGCGATTTCGGACTGAAAACGGAAGGGAACTGACCAAAAAATATCAACATTCACTGCTCGAACGACTAAAACATTTTTTACCCGGTTTTTTGAAAACGTCTTTTTTTACTTACATCGTTCAAAGAAACACTGAACTGTTAGCACAAAATTAAGCATAGCAGAAAATGGCGCTTACTTGAAGCAGAAAAATCAATTAAAACGGCAGATTGTCATTCATTGGAAAAAGTTCAAAAAGCTTTGATTCAAATACTTTTCATGTCTACAAATATATGTACTGCTTGATTCGGCAATATACCAGTAAGCTTGATGCAGAAAAAATGTCTCCTTAGTACAATTACAGAACTTGATCCAAATCTGGATCTCAGAGCCATGAGCCAAATTTTAGCACGGGTCAAATCATCATCGCGTGTGAATAGAACGATAACCACACTCAAACGTGGTGAACGGATAATAAGATAAAACCCACTATCTACAGATTAAATGAATTTAAAAACGATAATTCTCGTTTTTAAATTCTTTTAATCTGTAGATAATGGGTTTTTATCTTATTATCGCGTGTGAATTGAAACGGGTGACTCCCTTTGCTTTGTTTGAGCATTGTTTAGTATCGAGTGAGTGGTTAACATGTGAACGCGCTCTCTAATTAGGCACGGGCCAAATTTGACTCGGATCAGGCCCATCTAAGTGCGATTGTGGCTTAAGTTGTTTTCATAGCAGAAAAGCATTCTGATTGGTATCAATATTGGAGTGATATTCCAATCACTGTTGGAATCATTCCTGCAGGCTGCAACCATAATCTATAAGTTGGCAATGGGATAATCATATATTTGACCATTGTTTGGATGACCTATAGTGATGAAGACAGGGATTTGCTCGAACTAAACTCGCCAATAAGAAACGATGATTTCATTTGTGAATATCTAATGATTACCGAGGCAGATCAGCCATGAGATATCACTTATAGCGACAAATGTGGTTGAAATGGAAGTACAAGATAACTTGGCAGCAGCCCAGGAGATACGAGATATCTTCGCAACAGGCAATGGCCGCAGACCTGGAGATATTGAGATATCTCGTAGCGAGCAGTGGGGCGTTTTCAGAATTCTAATAACAGCCATACACACTATGAACGAGCTCTACGGAGAGTTATTTCTAAGAATTATTTGTCTTTTGCACGATGCAAAATCAATAAAGAATCATTCACATTTGAATTATGAATTCGGCATTCTCTATCTCTGTATCGCGAGCAGATGTAAATCAATACATTACAGGTAATTAAGTTCAATTCATGTTCAGATAATTCAGTAAACACACTCCAGTTCTCGGTGCTGCGTGTAGGAAGTTTAATAGGATGTTTACTCCGAATGAGAATATCGAACAGAAATCTTTGGCATAGAGGAAAAAATAAACATCATTTATTAAGAGGATTGTTGGCATTGCTGTGAGGCGCGCATGTGGATATGTCTTTGGTAGAACGTAAATCCGATGAGAAAACATTATGGGCGCTGCGGTCACACAGAGACAGAAGATTTGGCCCGGATCAGGACCGAGTCAAATTTGGCTGATGCCTAATTAGTGAATACATTCGCAAGTAAATTACCCACTCGATACTAAACAATGCTTAAACAAAGCGAAGTGGGCCATTTAACTGTACCTCACACGCAATAATTTGATCCATGTTAAAAATATTTCTGGTCAGGCCGAACAGACAAGGGCCGATTTGGCACTTGTGTGAACAGTTGTTCCGGACCAAAAATACTTGTATGATCTTGGCTTATATCGTCAATACCAATGTATTACATACATTGGGATGGGGATCTCATTTCAACAATGGAGGCATAAGCTAAATAAATACTCATGTCCCTGACTGGTGGGGATGTCAAAAAAATTCTAGAATTGATTGTCCGAGGAATGATCTATTATGAAAATTGGCATTCTTTCTCCACATGATATAATTCTTTAAACTTTTGCTTGTATTGTCACTAGTGAGTAGTATCCTCCCTGGTAGGGATGCCTGATTCTATCGAGAAACTGCGACTGCCCGAAACCCTGCCCGATTAGCCTGAGTGCGCAGCTTAGGGTTTTTCCATTTATGGTATATCTGTGAAATTTGCCTCAGCAATTATACAACAGGCAATTCGATTGATGCTGCAAGTTTTCGTGTGGCAAGCTTGCGCATGTACGCATGCACCTGTTCTAGTCGGGCAGGATTTCATGTCATGGACGAGTCTAGAGATGCCATCAGGTTCGAATCCCCGCCGAGTGAGGACGAGTGAGTACATAATATGTACTTACGGTATTTTTACTATCTCCGTGGAATGAATTTCTGACGAACATCGCACCGAGGGCGAACCCTACAGTTCCATCGACATCCGATACACATTCTCTCCACTTCTCTTCCTTTCCAGTCGTACCTGTAAATTGCGAAACATTCATTTCAAGACAGATCTAAATCATCAGAAGTACACTTAGAATTACTTCGACTTTTATTCGCAAGCAATATATGTACATTTCAGTTAAGTCTAGATCTGCCGCTTAGCAGTAATACTAACAATGAAGCCCACTCTCAGAGCAGGCCCATCTCGTACACAAGGCGTATTCAATAGGTGCACTATTATGTGACTTCGCCCGCATGTTTGTACCATTGAAATTGCCTTCGATTACATTTCCTGGCCCCTATTCTACATTTTCTTACAAAATCTAAAGCTCTGAATGATATTTCGGACATTTCGTAACTGACCTGATAAAGCCGTTTTTAAGATTTGTTTGGCGTTTTCGAAATCTTTTCCGAGGAAACTGTCCATGAATTTCACAACATGCCACATCATATAGTTATGCATGATCCTAATTAGAAATAGAAAAACATTGATGATTGTTTCTAATACACGGATATGTTTTGCGTATTTTCTTTTTCTTCCCGCAGCAGGCTGCCGCCCAATAAAACCAGCCCTTTAATTTTTGATTCAAGTTATTAAGAATTTTTATTAACCCTTTCAGTGCTGACTCATTAATATCCTATAGTGCTGAAGATAATTTGAACATTTTGAAAAATTCCACCCTAGTGTATTCAATAACGGGAATACCACTACAGCGCGGTGTATCGTTAGTTACTAATATTTCACTATGTTTGAGGTGCTGCCATTTTTCAATAGAGACAAAAACTAATTACCAATTACATCAATACACCGCAGTTCAGTGTACTAGCAAAAGCCATCACCAATTTTCACACTGCACTGCGGTGTAGACGCACTGAAAGGGTTAATTCCACTCATTTCTATGATTTGAATCCATCATAACCAAGTAAAGGCTTAGATTTAAGACAAGGCTTAAGCCTATCTGGCTCGATAATCAATCTAAGAAATTAACCCTATCAGTGCATCTACACCACGGTGCGGTATACCGCATTGCAGTGTATTTGTTATTAGCAATTAGTTTTCATATCCATTGAAAGATTGCAGCACCTGTCAAACATAGTGAAACGTGGATAATTAACGATACACTGCGCTGTGGTGTAGATGCACTTTCGCAGAATGCCCATTATTCAAAACGCTTCGGTGGAATTCTTAAATTTTCGAACTCCAGCACTTTGGGGAATTGATTAGTCAGCGCTGAAAAGACTTTAGATTATTTTTGAACTTAAATCACGACCGTGCAATGCTCGGGTACCGTCTTTTACCTTTTTCCGTCGTCCGTGCTGAGAAGTCGCGTGACCATGTCGGACATCTGAGCTAAATATTCGGGAGCGAACACGACCACCGGCTCGTCTTTCGTCAACTTGATATCGACCAATTTAAACTGCTTGTTCAATAACTGCAACCAATTTATCTACAGACGAAAACGAAAACCGTAATGAAAACGCGAGTATGAAACCGAGCGCGGTTTACGGCGTTACCGGAGAGAAAATGTTTCTCATCGAACAAGATGCATTAACGAATTTCCTGTTCGACTAGCGAAATATCGATTTACGTACAAACGGAGCTTTCTTCTGTAACTCGGCGATTGTCATTTTGTGATAGAGTTTCTCGTCGTCGCGGCGTTCAGCAGACGGAACAGTGATCTACGGAAAAAAAAAATTCAAACAACCAATCAAAAGGATGGATTAGAAAGTTTAACAAGCGCATTTCGTTTTACATGACGATCAATTCATGAGTATACCAGATTAGACTTAGGCTAACTCGGCAAACCGCTCGTGTTGGAGAATCTTTTTATTTCACAGATTCAACATTTATTTGGGTAGAGCGTTCCAAAGGGTCGGGGCGACAAATGTGAAAGATTGTCTGCCAAAGGTACTAAGTCTTTAGCTTGGTAAAATAAGCAAATTGTCTGATCCAGATCTAAGGTGACGAGAAAGTGAATGTTTTGGCAGAAGTGTGAATTTCGACTGGTTCCAGAAGCGACTCAGTGAGTGGTTTACGCGTGAACACGCTCTCCAATTAGGCATGGACCAAATTTGACTCGTGCCTGATCCGTGCCAATTTGGCTAGGGCCGAATCATCTCCATGTGATCACGGCTATACGATCAAAAATTCTACGAAAAGGCATAATTTCCTATTCCAATTGAGCCGATTTTTTACTTAACCTTTACTGTATTAGGATTCAGTTGAACAGTAGTTCACTTACATTAGCGATATCGCGTTCCCAGTCGATCACGTCGCCAAATTGAGCTTCGGAATCGTTCTTCTTTCCGCCCAATAACATCGCGTCGGTTACCATATACTTCAAATACGCAGACAACACCTGAAATTTATAACGCACACGAATATCACACGTGTTTAGCTCATTAGTTCGTAGTTAAAATGAACAGGCAATTTACTTTAATCAATTATCAGTTATTGTCAGTACGTTTTAATGGACAATTCATGAATTCTTAAAACAAATCGGATTGTGGCACCAAATGAAAGAGAAATTGATAGCGTTAAGTGTATCCTATTTCAACATTAATCACTTCACTTCACTGTAATTCATCAGTAGTTACTGTTTATCTTTGATATTTAATGTGCAAATATTATATATACAAGTCTTGGTAAGTAACCAACACTCCAGTGTATTTACTGAATGAAATTGAGACTTCAAGGGCAAATCTAGTGGGGAGAGGGCAACAGGGTGTGGACCCATGCAGAAATCAGAGGGCAAGTAGGGTCTGATTCAGGGAGGGGTGCAACCCCCAAATCGGGCATATCATATAGTTAAAAGGGCACCCCGAAAACTTAATCTCGTTTTTGGAGATACAGAAAACAAGCTCAAGAATATAACTATTTTAGGATTCAGTTAATTGTTTTTTATTGTCTCATAAAATTTCAGGGCAATTTGACATATTTTTGTTAGGGGTGGGCAGGGGTGTTAGGGGGCTCACCCTCTGCACCTCCCCATGGATCAGCTGGAGGAAAAATTCGGTCTTCTAGAACCTATTTCGGGGGTAGGATACCTGGTTAAGGCATCCATAAAACTAACATCTGCCCCGTGATTTCCAAGAACGAAATAAGGCCACGATGCTGTGAATACTTAATTAATGATACGTGCCGAAGGTTACAGGGACAATAATTCATTTTCGTCAGGTATCTCGCAATCAGGGATAAACGCTCTGTTATATGCACTGGCACGTTTTTTCCGAATTTGTTTGTTCCTCGCGGTAAATGGTTTCCTAAAGGCATCTATCAAAACTTACGAATGAGTGTATCGGTTTAAAACTGCGTGTAGGCCGAAAGACAAGTAGAAAGAACGAGCCATAGCCACAACGGTTCTCGGGCTCAGGCTCGAACTTGAACTCCGAAATTACCATTCATTAGTTCCCATTCCTTTTTGGATACGTTATTTTTAGGGCTAATACCTACATTTTGTCATGACAATTTTTTAGATTTTGACCCTGTTCCTCAGAGGAAAAACAGTTTATAGTGCCTAGTTCTGTCACTAGGTGACGCACTGGGTCCATTCTTTGCATTGCGCAACTAGACTGACCCCCATACTAACTAACATTGTACCCTAATTTAATCAAGATCAACCCACGATTAACGAAGTTAAGAAGCTGAAAGACAGACAGGCAGACAGACAGGGGCCAGTTGCTCAAAAGTTGGTTAAAGATAACCAGTGGATAAATACCATAGTTACAATGAACTTTCAATTGTCACTATGTCAACAATCCACTGGTTAACTCTAACCAACCTTTGAGCAACTGGCCCCAGATACACAGACAGACAGACAGATTCACAGACAGACAGTACAAGAATAAGGGTCTTACGAAGCCCAAGAACGACAAAGAAAGTGGATGTATCACTTCAATCGAAGAAGCACTATGTGGGATAACATCAAAACGATGATTAAGAGAACGCATCCGGAAATGACTTCCTTTATGAGGCGTATTTTGCGTTCAAAAGCGCGACAAGTACCATTTGTCAAGGTTACTGTCGACACCTCGAGTCAACCAGTCGGCCATACAGGAAGTCCAGTAATGTACATACACCCCCGTTCATTATTAATTCATACGTAGACGTTTCGAATGTCACTTACGCGCGTAATTTCATCACTTCAAGAATATCCTATGTCTACTACGCATAATTCATTATTTAACGCGTTACCAGAGTTTAACATCAGCGCCGAACCATTAACTGTCAGAGAATAGGTTGTGAAGGGTATACGTACACTTAAGTATGCCACAGGGTATAGTATTTCAGCATTCTACTACAGCCCAGCTACTTAGGAATTCCTTTTTCTTGTAGAGAAATTATGTAGATGAAGTTTATCAATATTTCACAAGAAGCTCAGCCAGAAGAATTGCTTTTCGAGCTCGGTGGTTCAGCAACAGCATGCGTTCTTAATTATCGCTCGGGTACTGAGTAACTCTGCTATAGTCACGATCACACGGAGACGATTTCGTCCGAGCCAAATTAGCACGGATCAGACCCATGCCTAATTAGAGAGCCTGTTCATGTGCAAAGGATTCTCTCAATACTAAACAATGCAGTGACTAAGTAAGGCTAGTCCCATACAGAACCAGTTGCAATTCACACGCAATAATTTGACCTGAGCTAAAATCTGGCTCGGACCAAACCGACATGGACCCATTTGGCACCGGTGTGAACAGTTGTTCCAGGCCTAATTTGGCACGGGCCAAAAATGCTTGTGTGATCGTGGCTTACAGCTCTGCGTTAAGGCGGGACATAGCAGAAAATCAGTGATCCTTTGGGCTCAAAATGTACGCATCAGTGTGCTACTGGAGAATTACTCACCGGCTCAATGAGGGACTAGTATAAGGGGTATCAGTAAACACAGTATCAGTATATAACAGGGTTCATCGACCGAGGACTTCTTCATTCAGCTCACCATTTGCTAACCTCTAGATTTTCAGTTGGCCCCCCCCCAAAAATCCTTCCCGAATGAAATTTGGTACCATCCGAGGACGTCTAAAAGCTCCTCAATTATGTTTCTTTCGTTGAAACAAGCACAAATCCTTGTTAATGGCACTACCTACAAAAGCTTATTTTTCAAAATTTTCCTTGAGAAGGGCAACCAGACCCCTTTTCACTACTCATGGATAGTGCCTCTTTTTATAATCATCGCCTGTTTCATCGGGTGCTACCCCTCAATATAAGCCGTGGATCTGCCCCTGCCGAAGGTACGTTGTGTACGTTAGTATTCCTATATCTCAAATCAGACGGAGTCGATACGGCACTTAATACGTAAAGCCATGAATCCAGTTTCATGAATACATTAACGTGTCAACCGTCATGAGAACTACTGCATAACCAATTCGAATTACTGAACGTCTTCACGAAATAGTGAAAAATTTTTCATTGAGAGGAGCAGTACGTTCGGCGAATACTAATGTTCTGCGAATGGGAGCGGTGGCAACTTCTGAATCGCGTCGAGTGCTTCATCAACTTTCAAATCATAAATGACGACGAAACTGGATAAAAAGGCAAGTAGCTCAGTTGCAGCTTAACCCTTTCAGTGCTGACTAATCAATACCCGAAAGTGTTGGAGATAATTTGAAAAATTTCATCCCAGTGCGTTGAACAAAGAAGTACCACGTCTACACCACAGTGCAGTGTATTGCTAGTTATTATTATGTCATTTACCATCTTTCAATAGAAATCAAAAGCTAATTACTAATAACATCATTGCACTGCAATGTGGCGTACCAGCAAAGTTCATCATCTATTCATACACCGCACTGCGGTGTAGCCGCCTTGAAAGGGTTAATGCATGGGAAGGATAAGAACAGACTCTGGTTCCGCATATAAATGGCTCACGACTTGAGCATCGCCGTTAATCAGAGTTCCGTTCTCGACGTCTAGACCTTGAATCTTGCGGAAATCAAGCGTGTAATTGCTGAAGACGTCGACGAAAATGAATTAGAGCAATTGCGGAAAAGATAAGGGATGTCCGGCTCGAGTGAACAGTACTTCAACTACTGTCGCAGCTCCTCCAGGTAACTACGGTACTCTCCGTACTGATCATCGTTAAGAGTCATCAGCGCCGACACAACAACGCAATCATGAGTAGTTTGACTGTGATTTCTACAATATGATTCATTCGTGACATTAACCTCTTGTCTATCGACAGAAATTTTCTGTAAAAAACCCTTCAATGATTGAAAATTTCGTAGCAATCAATTGAGACCTGGGATGCTGGACCTGGTTCCGCAGTTCTCTTTAAGATTTGACGTCAAAGTGATAACATTTGAAACTAACTAATTAACTCCTGGAGCGGTATGGGAGAGTTGTTAGAGCGTTCGACTGTGGGAAATCAGGTCATGGGTTATAACCCTGTACATTACCGTCGTGTCCCCGAGCAAGACACTTATCGTCATTGCTTCCATCCAGGAGTAAATGGGTACCTGGCCTGATATGACTCATGAGCGCCTAGTAGCTGCTCGGATTTACTTCTCCCCAGGGAAGGGGGCAAAAGTAACTAGGTCCTGGTGTCTGTATATGACCATATCAAGCTTAGTTCTGATACGCTGAAGCACTGCCTAGTGTCACGACGTATCACAATGCCACGTAGAAGCGCTTTATTCTAGTATGTGATTAGATGTATTGAGTTGCCCCCCCCCCCTGGTATTTGTGTAACATAAGTCATATCTAAACATCCTAATGATCGATGGCTTAGATTTGTGTCATTGCATTAAGAGGTGTCGAAGGATAATGTAGATGTCTACGAAAAACATACCTTGTCTTCGTCGACCGTTTTATTAAGGTAATATTCTCTACTGGGCAGACCGATTCCACTCTGATCTACCTACAAAAGATAAAATGCTGAAATGAAATCATCAGTCACATGTTGATATCTTTATGAAAGATTTTAGTCAGGCATCACTGACCGAACTGTAAAGATTATTTTGACATAGCAACATGTTAGGGATTGCATACAATATCGGAAATACATTCACAAATATGTTTTTCTATACGTTTTACACTTAGGTCTAATGGATGGATGGATGAATGCCACAGAGGCTGGATGAGCATCAGAATGCATAAGCAAATTCCACTTAGTCAAATGATGGTGTACACGACATCACGTTCGCCGGTTGTACACGCATGTCTAAAGGATACTATAGAGGCTGGATGCACATCAGAACGCATAGCCCCATGCCTGCAACCATGGAGGCAGACGAAAAGGTTGTAAATGGTGCCTTACACTAATTTCACTCCGTCTAATTCCACTTAGTCAAATGATGGTGTACAACCTTATCAAAGGACAATAGTTGAGCGAGGAACTAATATATTCTTGTGCCCTAGTGCTCAGTCGTGCACTATGTTAGTGGTTATCTGCATATATATTGAGCAAATCACTCGTATTTTATTAGGTACTTGCCTCCAAGGACTGAAACGTTATCGATTGTAGACCATTTCATTCCAATCCAGTGGGTGGGGGTAGAGGGGGGGACCATACAGCATCATTTGACAGAGAGGATATTTCACAGATATGGATGTCTTAACCCTTTCGGTGCTGACTTAATAATACCCTATAGTGCTGAAGATAATTTGAAAATTTTGAAAAATTCCACTGTAGTGTGTTGAATAACGGGAATACCACTATAGTGCGTCAACGGGAATACCACTATAGTGCGTCTACAACGCGGCGCGGTGTATCGTTAATTACTAATATTTCACTATGTTTGCACAGATGCTGCCATTTTTCAAGAGAGATAATTACTAATTATAATTACATCAATACACCGCAGTGCAGTGTACTAGCAAAATTCATCACCGATTTATACACCGCAGTGCGGTGTAGACGCACTGAAAGGGTTAATACATGCAAAACCTATTGATTTTCAAATACGGCTATCCGTTCTACTTGTAACGTACCTGTATAATGTTCCTCGATGTATTTTTCTCATCGCGGCCGACCCACGTCACGAACAACACGCCTAAATCCAACATGTGAACTTTCTCGAGCGTTCGCTGAAAATCCCAGCCGTTCGAGTCCCACACGCCCGACGAGTTGCTGATCGTCCAACCACCGAAATCTCGTAACAGGTCCAACAACGGTTTTATGCCGAGTTTGTCGATCGTTCCGTTCTTGTCGAGACACGACTGGTAGTAGAGTTTAGCTTTCGTCTCCGCTTCGCTTTTAGACGATTTCAAAGGCATTTCTGAATAACGAATAATGAAAGATTTGATTAAACTGCATAAGCGGGAGGTAGGCATACATATGGGGCGCCGCTTGGGACATTATCAAACTATACGCTGATATGTTAAAACCTGATACGCTGATTTCATATCTCAATGCTGATTTAATCTTAAACCACTGTCGAGATTTTTCTGAATTCGCTGTTGAGAATTTTTCTAAATTCACGCGTGAGATTTTTCTTAATTTGCTGTGGAGAATCAAGATAATGTCCCACACAGCGCTCCATACATACAGTCATATGAACGACGATAAAAGAAGGTTGAGCTGCGATTGAGTTCGGATTTGAATATATCGATAATTGAAATGAATTGCGTGGCAACCAGTCAAGCCCCGATATATGATGACATCCTCTGTTTCAGTTTCAGTTTCATTTATTTGAAAAAAATGAGAATAATTATTTCTCTCAAAAATAATTATCAAAATTTTATCAAAACTAAATGAAGAGTTATGAAATATAGTTAATAACAATAAACGCAAATATTCACAATTGTAATTGTTATTTTGAAACGCCAATATTGATGACATAGTGCACACAGAACCCCTTATATAACGCATCATAGTTATCAACGTATATAAACATTAATGTAACGGTTTTTACAGTGTAAAAAAAAAAAACCAGACGCCAATGAAAAAATGTTTCTTATTGATGACGCGTATGTTTTATAGCGGCGACTAACTGCGCGTGTATCATACCTCCTCCTCCGGGGTGAATATTCAGTCGGCGTATCAATCCGTATTGATTTCAATGGGGACAGATTACCGAAATTAGTTTTTCTCTCATCTCATCTACAGAAATTGGCTGTCAGCTATTAATTTCTGTCTTTATTACTCCGCGTCAATCGCGGCGCTTTCGAAGATGCTTTCGAACTAAGAAAAAAAAAAACCCGACGTATTCCCGCGGGGCGAGAAGCGTTCGCGACTTCAACGGTAGTAATTACCCGACCAATTGAAATGAAATTTTTCGATTCGCGGCGAAAGCGAACGGCTTTCCGAAAACGTTAGACCGGTTCGTGGCCGAGATACGACGTTATATCGCGCGATGTTAATATTCCGCTCGAATGCACACGCGTACATAGAGCTGTCTGAAAATATAACGATTATAAAGATTTGAAATGAATGTCATTTCGTCTGTCGATTTTTTTCCCCTAGAGATATATACGTATCGGTAAGCTAGATAACTCCATAAAGCTCCTAGTATCCGCTCTCTTGTTTCGAGGTTTAGAAATATCTTCTAATAGTTATTGAAATAATATTTTCATATGAAATTAATTGTAAACAATTTATCATTAACCTATTGCTTCTCACCATGAATTTATCATTATCAATATTATTATTCCTTTCATCATTATTATCATTACTATCACTTTTACTATTATCATCATTATTATTACTATCAATATCATATCTTTTTCAAAATTTAGTGTCACTCTATGATATTATCATTACTAGTTACTATTTCTGTTTCTATTGCAGCACCTATAATGCACTGCGCACAGGGTTTTGGTGCTTTGATTCTAAGTACAGCCTATACTGGCTAGTTCGTTATCATCCCTTGTAACCATGTTAAACATCATGTTAAGTAATACCGATTATTCATTATATTGAATGTATTGTTTCATGACTTAAGGTCTACGTATAAGGACCATTAATGGCACTTTCTTGGAGAATGTAAAATCGCATTTGCCAGCTATTAGCGTTTTCATGAACCTCTTGACTGATTAATACACTGATAGACAAATGACTCGAGATGGAATTCGATCGCATACGAAAGGTACTCCTAGTCATAATTTCAGTTACGATCGCAGCGAGAATGACCTATCCCAGTTACTGATTGTGTTATCAAATTCTAGTTACTGATTGGGTAATAAAAATCCAAAATCTACGTAATGGGCACGACGGATGTGGGCAGTTTGAGTTGTAGGCAGGTGGATGCAGGCAGCTCGAGGGCTAATAGGTTAATCAGGGAACGCGGACCCTTTTGCGGAACTTAACGCCGATTATCAAACAGTTCGTTGCTCCGTAGAAAAACCCGACGACACGACATATTTTCACGCTGTATTCCTCGAAACAATCTAATATTCAGCTTCCAGGCGCTAAACAAATATCATTACCTAATACATTTTTCATGACTAGTTGATTTTTCTTCCACTGTTCGCCGAATGTTCCCCATCTGGAATGTCCCTCGGGTATCGGATGCGTTTTGATCCAGCCGCCGCAGGCGTACGTGTAGAAATCGTCGCACGGATTTACGCCGCGATCCATCGCGTTGATGATTCGGCTCGCCACCGTTATGCAAGTCGGGCTCACGCAATAATCTACAAAATATAAAAAATGGGTAAAGATTTACGCCTATGATTTCTGTCTGAAAATCTGAAAAGTGCCATTAACCCTTTCAGTGCTTCTACACTGCAATGCGGTGTATAAATCTGTGATGTACTTTTGCTAGTACACCGCATGACGGTGTATTGATGCTAATAGTAATTAGTTTTTATCTCTATTTTATTGAAAAATAGCAGCACTTATCAAACATAGTGAAATATTAATAACAATACACCGCACCATGGTGAAGATGAACTATGATATGATGATATGATAGCGGTATGCCTGTTATTAAACACACTGGTGTGGAATTTTTTAAAATTTTCAAATCTCCAGCACCTTGGGGTATTGATTAGTCAGCATTGAAAGGGTTAAACCAGAATCACGGAGAGATTTCCATTGGCAATTTTCATCAAAAATTCATGCACGAGTTGTTTAAGGAAACGATCACGTTCGAATTTGAATTCAATATTTCATCGAATTCTCTCAAAGAACTGTTAACACCGGGAATGCTTTTTCATATCATGCCATTTACAATCAATTTCAGTTCAAATTGAATCGTCTATTTTCCTTGAAAGGATTATCGGTATCACGAAGACCGATCAGGAGGGCTTTTTTTAAAGAATTCATGTGTTCTCAGTTCTCAAGCCACAAACACATGAGCATTTTTGGTCTGAAAAGGTTCACAGGTGCCAAATGGGCCTGTGTCGGACCAGGCCAGAGCCAAATTTTAGCTTGGGTCAAATTATTGGGCATTAATTGTAACTGGTTCCGGAAGTGACTCTGTTTAAGTACTTTTCAGTGTCGATTGAATGATTTGAGTATTCTAACTAGAAAAATTTGATTGAAAATTCGAAAATTCGTTATAAATTTGGGCAGAAAACAGCGATGGCAGATAATCAAGGGTCAACAAAGCCAAACCATGAAAATAACTGACAAATTTTTGCAACAATCGTCCTAAGTTTCTCGTAGATTATTTTCTCCAGTCACATGGGACGGGGGGTCCCGGCGCTACTAATATCATCTCGACGAACACATTTCAGCCGAGATACTCGACCCGTCGCGTATAATCTCCCTAATATATTATTTGATTAACTGTAACCAATCTGACAGAACTGATGCCGTTTCCATGACGATCTTATAACAGTTAGAAGAAGAAACAGGTCCGACTGACAAACGGAAGATTTTAAGGCTTCCGACGTTCTGTTCTTTACCCGGAAAATTGAATCTACACCGATACTCCGAACGCGTGAATAACGAAAGCTATTATTAGCGATAAAAAAATGAAATAATACCTATAACATGTTTGTTCTTTGTGAAGCATTACGTATAAAGCCATCACGACAATAAGTGCCTGGTTAGCTTAGAACTGGCCCAGAGATCACACGGAGACGATTTGGCCCGGGTCAGACAGGAGTCGAATTTAGCCCGTGCCTAATTAGAGAGCGCGTTCACACGTTAACTACTCACTCGATACTAAACGATGCTTAAATAAAGCTAAGTGAGTCCCTTCCGTAACAAGTAAGCATTCCCAAGCAATGACCCGTGCTGCTAAAATTTTGAACGGGCCTGGTGTGACGTTTACGGTCAACCCAAGTTTGGCCTGGGTTGAACAGGCACAGGACCATTTGACACCCGTGTGAACAGTGGGCTCAGGCCTCATCCGGCTCCAAATTTTGCCTGGGCAAAAAAACTGTCGTGTGAACGAGGCTCTCATATCATATCTTAACTCTTTTGCCAACCATGTCCATAAACACACGCAGAATGAAGAAATATTTGCGGGATACCACATTATCCTGGTTATGAGTGTAATCAACAATACAGATGAAGGCATTACCGCGATCATAACTAGTGATATTTCGTCAACCAGCTTTTATAGATTCATGGTTTTAGCATGCTTCAGCTCATTATTATGACTTTTTATAGTAACTGGGGCTCGGAGAAGACGGTCATAATTCTTAAGTTCGTAGGAGGAATCAAATTGAGCCGTCGGGGTTATGCATTTATCATGTACGCATTAGGGGAGGGGAGGGCTCAGTGCAATTGCGTACTGTAATGCTTAACATATATGAACAAATGGCAGATTTTGCGTACAGGGCAGAGGGAGTTGAAAAATTGAAATTTAATGCGTACACAGCAAATGAATGATCCCTTGCGGAGACTGGTAATCCCGGCCACACACGGCAAAACATTTGTTTCACCAAAACAGAAAACAAGATTTTCCTAAAACATTTTTATTAAAAATTTTACCCTCAAAACGATAAAGCGTTCAACGCACAGAAAACATTTCTTGAACCATGGAATCAATGGAGACAACAATGCACTCAGTTACTCACATCAATTTGTGTACATGTCATGTTTGATGTATGGGATTGTTGCTCGCTGATTGGTTATTCAGTTGTGGATGTTTTGCATAACACAAAAAAATCTATCACACATAGGATGAAAAACCCAATCGGTTTTTTGAATCCCCAGACAAACTTATGTTATAACGTTATAACCTGTTGTTTTTGTATTATAAATGATCATAAGTTTGTCAAATAAATGAAAATGAAAAACGTTTTTGACTACACAAATCAAGCAATGCTTGTTTTAGTAAAAAACGTTTTTCTGTTTGGCGTTTTGTGTTTTGACTTTAACGCGCACACGGCATAACAAGATAGATCGAAAACGTCTTTTTTCAAGAGGATCAAACAAAACATCTTTTCCTTGCCGTGTGCGTTGGGCTTATTCGACACGGGAACCCATCATTTCTCATTGAGACCATCATTTCTCATTGAGAGGCTCGGAGAATAAAAACGGTCTTAATTCTTAAGTTTGTCAGAGGAATCATATAGAGCTTTTCTAACGCGATTGTGGAAACTGGTAATCGCTGGGCAAACTTCATTGCTCACTGAGAGCGGTTACAATCAGCGGTTCCGATACACGCGGAGGTCGACATCAATCCATCAATATCCGATGGAAGCGAGTTTGACATTTATGAATGATATCGCATATGGACGACACGGGTCATTAATTCGGCGTAGAATTATCAACGCAGACACATCGGCTGCGATACCCGATCTGCTCTTGAAAGGTTGAGTAATTGAGAACGAAGCTTTATCGCGCCCGATGATATTATTATTGTGCGTCAGCTTTATCGCGCCCGATGATATTATTATTATCATTATCGTGCGTCGTCTCCCCGGGTCTTACGAACGATATCGCGTTCATTCCTATTCAAAACGTCGATAGTCGCAGAACTAGAAACAAACTTTGTTATTATACGGATTTGTCGACGGAACGCGAACCAGTGAAATCGGTTCCACCGTGGACTTAAACTCTTTTTCCCTGGAGTCAGGCCCACGCTATAGCTGTGATCACAAGAAAGCTGCTTGGCCCGGGTCAAAATTACCTGGACCAGGCCAAAGCCGTATTTGGCCATTGCCTAAAACAGTGTTACTCATATACGACAAGCTGTAAAAGCACTGGCCAAGTGGACTAGTTCTATTAGTTTACTGGTTAGCACATTTGCTTTGCGCGACCGAGACCTAGGTTCGATCCTGGTGAGTGCGCGTAATTTCACTTCTCTTAGTCGTTACAACAACACATTCACATGTTACTAAAATACTATCAACACGATGCTTTGGCATTCACACGGAATAGAATGATTTGACCCGTCCTAAAATCTGAAATATTCTAGTTTGATGGGTTTTTTCTTGCCTGTGTCAACCAGGCATGGACCCACTTGGCACCAGTACGCACAATTGACCTGGTCAAAAGCCCTAGTGTGATTGCGACTTCTATCTCGTTCGATTCAGTACATCCTGTTCAGCAGTTATGAGTCTAATTCAACTCTGAACCCAATTCCACAGTTATGGTTTACGAGATGTTAGAACCAAGCTAATCTCAGGTTGCGATCACACGAAGACAATTTGACCTAGTCCAACGTTTTTGGTCGGGCCAACAATGCTCATGTGATCGCGGCTTTGATCTGGTTTCGCAGTCGAGAGGTTATACGGATAGACAGAGCTAGGGTAACATTTCGTCGGCCAGGTTTCATCGAGATCGACCCACTAGAAAAGAAGCCGAGTAGCTGAAAGACAAACAGTACGAGAATAAGGTTCCTACAAAAGCCCGAGAACCAAAAACAAAAACTAATGCATGGTAAAGTTATTTATATTTAAGTTATATATGATCTGAGCCCTTGGTTTAGCCAGCAGCTTTGATCTTTTCGCGATTAGTACATTTAAATAATAATTCCTCTAGCTATATGAAAACATGAATGCGTTTTGAATACAATCATATCTAAACCTGGTGTTCGTCATTTTTACAACTCTAGGAGCCGAGTCTCGAGTAACGCGATTGATCGCTCTCCCGGGAAGAACCGGTCTTCAATTAACTGCCAATAATTTCATTAATGATCGTCACGGCGGCGTTTCTGTCGACGAGGCGACCGACCACGGCGGTAATTAGTGTGATCTAGCGGCAGTATTGGATGGTAGTGATTCCGCTGGGTAGCACGGGATGTCGGACAGAGACGTCGCAGACGACAGTATAGATAATGGCGAACACGACCCGAACATGATACAGACTTCCCGAGAGGTCGACTGATTCACATCGGTTCAAATCACAGGCAACATGGTTTCAGCTATACAATACCATACACGGCTATCCATGCATGATTTTTACATTTACAAGACGACAACAGTTCTCGGGCTGAGGCTGGAATTCCGAAATTAGCATGTGTTAGTTCCCATTGCATTTTCGATGCGTTGTATCGTGGGCCATTTGCTAAATTTTGTCCAGAAAACTTTTTGAATTTCAACCCCGATAATGAGATCATATCTTCGAGGTCGTGTCACTGAAAAACAGTTTTTAATGCCTATTTCTGTTTCTAGGTGGCACACTGGGCCCATTCTTTGCCAGATCAAAAATTGATTTAAAATAACAAATTAGGAGGTATTGGCTAAGATAAGCAGTGGCAGATACCGAGGGCGGTAGGGTTCAGGAGTTCACACTATGACTAGTTAGTACGTCCTAATTTGGCCTGCATCTGGAACAGACCAATTTAGAAACGACCAAATCAGTTCCGTACATTAACACAATGTTAAAGTGACATTTAGATTAACTATGATCACTAGTCCAGCTAGACACGACACTGTGATTGACAGGCAATTATAGCAGTTTCAATTCACCTCCATAATAAGTATTTCATCTATTTACCTATACTTCATGTCATAGTCTACCGTCGAAGTGTACCCTCAAATCATGTAGTGACCGCTAACTGACACAAGGGGGCGATACTATACGGATAGTATATTTGCGGTATTTTTCCTGCTATGGCCGCCCATATCCACCTACGGGCCAAATTAGAACCGACTAAATAGCGATTTCTATAGCCAGAATCATGGTTCAGTGGTTCAGTCCATCAGGTGGACAGCCACGTTTCTGCCAACAAGCGTTGATCATTATCTCGTCAGAGATCATTCGAGTTATGTTATAAATTACTAAAACCTTATCATTCTCGATATCGTATCAGTCGTGGGTGGATTACATAACTCGACAATTCTGAACGAATCCCGAATACGAGCGAAATATCACGCAGAACATTGAGCGAAAACTCACAATATCAACTTAACCCTTCTCAATGCTGACTATATAATACCCTATAGTGCAGGAGATAATTTGAAAATTTAAAAAAATTCCATACCAGTGTGTTGAATAATAGGAATACCACTATAGTGCGTCTATATTGCGGCGCGGTGTAACGTTAGTTACTGATATTTCACTATGTTTGACACATGCTGCCATTTTTCAAGAGAGATAATTACTAATTACTAATAACATCAATACACCGCAGTGCGGTGTACTATCACTGATCTATCACTGATTTATACACCGCACTACGGTGTAGACGCACTGAATGGGTTAAACAACTGCTATTGCTTTTTTTTCTCACATCTCGGGCGGAATACTTCCACCCATGTTCAGAGTTTCATATTCGAAAAAATTTTCGAATTTATTCGATTTTCAAATAAACTGCGAAGATGGATGGGAGTTAGGTAAATAAAAACAAACAATAGCAGTCGTTAAGCTAGATGATATTCAAAATTGGAGACAGTCTGAACTATTTACAGCGTACGAGCTGAGATGTCATCACTAACGAGTAATTTACCGGCAGACACGCCGCTTCGCGATCAATGTTAGTTTGTCTCGAAATGGCGAGATCGCCCCTTCGTGCACGTCGTCACGTAACACGTCAATGTTAATTGATCGCGCGTCGTCTAATCGCTTTAACTTTCAAACGCGATGAATTTAACATGATCCGCGTAGAGAAGAAACCCGCAATAATAACGAAGGAATATCAAGTCCGGAAAAATGTTTCCTCGAGTATAGTTGATTGGTATAGTCATTCCTGAAAAGGACTGTTAGAATATAGTTGAAACGTCATGTGGCATTCTCTACAGATTATAGCGTAACTATAACACGGATATCGCGTTTTATCATCGAATTTTACATGACTTCGCCTCGATTATCATTACCGTGACATATTGTGGCACTCGATGCTCCATCGGTCGCGTCAGATACTGCTTTCAAAAGCTGGCGTAGGTCGGCCCGGCTTTCGAAAACTATCCAGTTTCCGAATAACTACCTCAAAACCACTGCGATTGGAGATGGAATTTCATGAAATATTGATTAATCAGCTCGAGATTCATTCCACCACTTAATCACTTGAATGATAAACAAAAATTCTAATGTATCTAAATGAAATTTACATGAACTAATGTTTTCTTGAATCGTAATTCTGTAAGGCATTCGTCTTGTTTATCTAGCACATCGGATTGATGACCTATATAACTCCATTTTAAGTACAAACTTTTTCTAGAGCGATTTTTACCAAAACACCATTTCGGAATCAAGAATTATAATTAAGAAGAGTAATTCCGAGTATTCCGAATCGGAGCCGCTTTTCGAATGAGACACCATATTGGCCAGAGTGCTCCTTAAGACGCCAAAAACCGTCTTAAGGAGCACTCCTAACTACGGCTTCGATGTGACGTGTGCGATTGAGGCGATTTACACTGATCTCAGGAATGAAGAAAATAAAAGAGAAGGTCGGAAATCCGTCTATGGTCGGAAGATTTTCATCCCTGAATTTTATTTGTCACTGTGATACTGCATGATGCTGGTGTGAACTACAAGTATTTCCGCAAACGTGATAAACAATCTATATGCTGGCAGAGTTGCCAGTGGGATGTGGCTTATACTAAAAATCTGGTGGGTTTTTGGAGCCTCGGGAATCCCGGCCTTTAATGTCGCACGCAGCTTCTTTTAGGTTTCAGACAGGAGCGGAGAATCGAGGAGCTTTAGCAACAAGAACATTTCATCAGAATCCTCAACATCGCTTACGTCACGATCTTCACTAAAACCGACAGCGTTCCCGGCGAGCACGAACACCAACCCTTACCACTGTTCTTGATACCTCTACATCGCGTCGGTAATCATACTGCACGCTCCGGTTGCACATCAGAATCAGACGATGGGGAATAAAATTAGATTACATTAGAATGTCCATCTCGCGAGCTCGCGCGGGGCGGTATAGATCTAATCATTACTAAAATCTCGTAGATGTAAATTATCTCGTAAATTGACCACAACAGCATCGACACCAGCCACGGCAGCAGCAGTAACACCGACGCGGAAAGCCAATTCTATTAACGCTACATCGATATACACATGGCTGAAATGGTCTCGGGAACCCGGAAACCCGGGAACCCGATAACAAGATCTCTACTTACACGCATCGTTTAAAATCCTGCTTTCATCCCTAAACCCGCCGAGCACCGCCCAGAGCATTAGCCGCGATCGCGTGAGCATTCTCGGCCCGTGTCAAATTAGGCCCGGAGCAACTGGTCAAATTTGACCCGACCAAAAACGTCGGACCAGGCCCGAGCCAAATGTTAGCACGGGTCAAATTATTGCGTGTGAATTTCTAATTGTATGTCTAATTACAGCGTTAAATCTGAGCAATTCGTACATACCTTTTGTTTTGTCGATTATCTTGTGGACCTCTTTCGTTTTTGGCGCCGCTGACAGAAGAATGGAAAGGATGACGACGACGAGAAGGAATATGAGGAAGAGGAAAATCATCATTTTCTCCAGCAACGATCGACTGTGCCACAGGCTGGCGCTCGCCTTGAACACGATGCCCGGCTCGTAGCTGCGTGCCGGCGGCGTGCCGGCGCCCGAGGCATCGTCGTCTTCGAAGTTCGTACGTTTATATTTATTGCCGGTCATCTGAAAAAATAATTGAAAAAAAGGTTTGAAAAAAAATCGACGAAAATTCGATCGCAGAAACAATACCGGGTTCGTGACAAAATTAATAATAATAATAACAAAAATAATAATAATAATAATAATCATGTTAATAATAATAATAATAATAATAAAATATATATAGCGCGATAATTCCATGCAAAAAAAGCGAAGTTCAAATGCGCTCCTCCAGAGTAACATCAAGGTATGTATGGAATAGCTGAGTTTCGACTTTTTGAAAATTAGGAACTTTTCCCTATAAATTCCAGATAAAACTCAAACCTTCGAGTCGTCCAGGAAGTCAGACATATACGTTAACACCTGAATTCGTTTCTGGACCAAACCGTCGTCATTGATCAGGCGTTCGCGTTCATCAGACATTTTCCACTTACACGCGAATGAATCGGCAATAAAACTATTTCCTTCTATTTGCGCAGAAATGCATTCTATTTCATTTTACGAATCGGGATTATGTTATTTCCGAGCAGTTCATCAACGATCATTATGTTCAATTTTCATATATAAAACTTATCATAAACCGACGAAACAAAGTGCTCTCCACTTGCCAGGTGGAACGAAGAACCTTTCAAACGTAATCTCTATTGCTCTCATCAAATCCTATGCACGCCCAATTTTAACGCAGTCTATGTATTTAAGTACGGAGACCTTTTAACAATTTCATACACTATCTTTTCAACATGTGTTCACTGATGAAATCAATTTGATAGCGCTCCGATATCAAACTACCTCGAAAACAGCTGACTTCTGGCTGAATCTGGAGGGGCTAGATTGCCCACATACAATACATGAGCCGCGATCGCAGAAGCGTTTTTGGGACAGGAACAACCGTTCACATGGGTGCCAACTGGGCCTGTTTGGCCGGGCCAAAAACGTCGGGCCAGAACCAAGCCAAATTTAAGCATGGGTCAAATCATTGTATGTGAATTGCAACTGGTTCTGGAAGTGATATAAGTATCGAGTGAGTGATTAACATGTGATTGCGCTTTCTAATTAGGCATGGGCCAAATTTGACTTGGACTTTATCCAGGCCATTTTGGCCCGAGCCAAATCGTCCCGGCTATAGTGTGTGTGCCATGGCGGGGCTAGGATTCTCCCTGTAGCAATCGACAATCCACCAGCAGGTCGTAGTCAAGCATTATTTCTACTCTATTAACCATTTCTCTATACACCATTTCTGCTTATAATGAAAAACATCCCCAACTAAATCATCTTTTTCTTTGGAGGGAATATATATTTTTTTGATGAAGTCGTGGAAAATGAGTCATGCGATATGGCGAGAAAGCTGGCGTTGCAGATCCTGATATTACGAACTCCAATCAAGGCTTTAAACCGAAGATGGGCTTATATCCAGAGATTGCGCTCGGCTTCATAAGTTAGATTTGATAATGTGACCATATAAGACTGAGGACATAAGTACATTCGCATATCCATCGGAGTTTAATTGATCATTGATATGATATCTGATAGATGACTCATATGTATTCTTCTCTTCGTAGAAAACAAATGCAGTTTTTCTCACATAAACAACCTAGCCACATCTGCTGGCTCGTTTATTAATCCTTTATAGGTAATCAATTTATCAATTAATCTGTAACAAACCATATGTCACTTAAGTCCTCATATTAACCCTTTCAGTGCGTCTACACCACCGCCATGCGGTGTGTATATATCAGCGTTCGACTTTGCTAGTACACCGCACTGTGGTGTATTGATGTTATTGCTTATTAGTTATTCTCTGTATTAAAAATGGCAGCACCTTGCAAACAGTGAAATATAGGTAAGTAACGATACGCCGCACCACAGTGTAAACACACTGAAGCGCTTCATTCAATACAATGGAGTGAAATTTTCTAAATCATCTCCAGCACTTTCGGGTATTCATGAGTCAGCATTGACAGGGTTAATCAGGTATTTCATTATCTAAATAATGCCTTACAGTTATAAGTTTTAACCAACTCTAGGACAAACATTGAAGCGCTGATTATATTCCCGAGATTTTCTCCCGTCATAGCGGATAATTGCTTGCAATCGGGAATTAGCCTGGGACCAGTGGGTCCAAAGGATGATATAAATCATATATATTTGGCGATAGGGAAATTTTCTAAAACTAACACCTGTCCTTGTAACTAGTACCATTGTCGGAAAAGTAAATTAGCAAAATGAGTCTGAGAGCACCGATAGAGGGGGGAGGGGTAAGAGGGTGTTAATCGAATGATGAATTGAAAAAACCGTTCGATCGTTCAAATTAGCGGCAAATCAACATTTCAGGCGAAATTCGATTTACGTGCGCGTATTGAAATTGAGCGGCAATTCTCCAGGAAACTTCCGTCCCATCCGTCTAATGAAAACCATCTACGTGTGTTAATACAAAGGTGACACACATATAACAATGCTACACTCGTTGTTCTGTTAGAAACTTGTTTCCGCGACTGCGCGCGGCTAATCGTCTCGGGTACCGAGGTGCAATTTAACAAATGAGATCCGTCGAGGGTGACACGCCCGCGCATGCGACTGCAAATATCCTTAATTAAGTCCATTGATATCGCGAAAACTTATCATCAACTAAGTGCTAATTCGGCGATAAGATTTCTAGATGAAAGACGAAATCTATCCATCGGGTAGCTATTAACCAATTAAACATCTGTGCTGTATGGTAGAAGTGGAAAAGTCTTGGCAGAAAATTTTACAATTTGCATCAAGGCTTTATATATAAGCTATATTCTGACAATCAGGATGGCCACTTTCCGCCCATTTACAAATTCCCTGGATTTTGCCTGATTTTTCCATGTGATTACACGAAATTCCCCGAGTGAATCGGAGAAATTTCTAGGTTTAAAATTTTACAAAAGTACGTTCCTGGGTTGCTATCTAATGGTCTTATTGCAGTCAACAATGGTCTTGTCGCATCAGGCAGCCAGCTCTAGACCAATCACAACGCTTGAAATTAGCCAACCATTTTTAATGGTTGCTTAAGGCCTCAATTTTCCAGTCAGGGAATTTTGGCATCATGAGTGTACTTAAGATCGTTAAAATTGATTGTCATAAGCCGATTGGACATGTTCCATTTCTTACAACGATCAGATCCAATCGGATCTTGCGTGACCCGAGTTTACTTATGACCGATCATAAGGTCGTAGCCAATGAACAGCGATGTTAAACATCACATGATTTAAAGCGTTCCGTTCAAAATAATCGCGGATCTCAGGTGACCTGAGCGTAGCTGATATGCGGCAAACGAGTCTTGGCCCAATCGGCAACACGTCCTCGTGATCGGACATGAGTGTTCTTAAGAGGAGTCGCAGACGATCAGATCTTTAAGTGCGACCCGAGTTTGGCTTTAAGCATGCCTAAAAATATGTGCCCTGCATCAGTTGGCATGTCAAGTATATCTTTATAATCTTTCTTATCTAATAAAGGCTTAAATTGATTTTTTTTTTTAAAGTTTGGCTTAATGATTATTCACAAAGTCTGTTTTTAGTCATGAATATTATTGTTAATCTACAAAATTTATGAAAAAAATTGTTCGCAGATAGTTACGATGTAACGGAAATTATCTGCCTTCGTATTTGAATATGGAGCGACTCTTTACATAGGTAGCTTTTGTGAAGAATTCCGATTATCAAGTTTCCACTTAAAGACCACTTTCATTAGAATACTGCGAATTCATCTCATTTCAACGACGATATATAACATATGATTACATTAACCGCGAATTAATTCAATCGTGAAGCTACCAAACGAATTTTCAGTTCGTGCAGTTTCCATAAAATAGACAGACGACAGTTGAATTATATAGCGCACTGCCATGGTGAAAATTATTATCATCGCGCCGGTGCTTCCGCGACGTCGTCATCGACGACTAATTAACAAACGGTATTAAACTACATATAGAAACATGCGACTATCGAGATTGGGGGGAAAACGTAGCGAAGAGATTCGTTGAAGCAGCTATAAATTAAACGCGACCCGATACACCACCCCGCGCGCACACGCGATGGCGCGGGTACCGTCTTCTATCAGTATCTCCACTTCGGCTATCAACCGTGAAGTGCTCGCGAGAACCGTCGCGAAAGTAAACAATTAAATATTGAAGTAGGAACTCTTCAAAATCTAATGAAAATTCATGACTACGATCGTCGTTCGTCGTAGAAGTCGTCTGCTGAATGCCGACAATCGTTGAATAGATCTCGAGCGCGTACGAGTTATTTATGAGATGGTTTTTTACGAAGACGGTGACTTCGCTGCGATCCTCCGTGCGATTGTCCCCTGTCACCAACCACTGTAATCTTCCCTAAAATGACTTTTCCATTAATCTATAGTTTACACGGATTAGAGTGTTTTTTGTTTGACTACTGTTATGTTCCCTGCCGCCAGCTGCCAACTAATCCAAACTTCCTTCGATACGAGCTTCTCTAGCTCCAACTCTAGCGCTGGAACCTTACCTTTGACTCCAGCTACTCTGATCCTCATATCTTTCACTTGACTGTTAATAGAAAATGCGTTTTCTATGGATATTCTTTGATTACAAAAACGCAAGTGATCAATATAGTATTGTTACTAGACCAGATGTCACACATTCAATTGGAATTGGGTGCCATATTGCGTTCCATATTTATTCAAGATCTAAGTCCTATAATTCAGTCACTATATATAGCTTCGTTTTCAGGGAGCTTTTAACCCTTTCAGTACGTCTACACCGCAGTGCGGTGTTAACTTGATGACTTCGCTAGTACATCGCATCATGGTGTATTGATATATCAATAATAAGTTCTTATCTCTATTAAAAGATGGCAGCAATAGTGAATTATTAGTAACTAATCATACGCCGCACCACGGTGTAGATGTAATATAGCCCTGTGCCCATTATTCAACGCACTGGGGTGGAATTTATAGAAATTTTCAAATTACCTCCAGCACTTTCGGAGATTAATCAGTCAGCAGTGAAAGGGTTAAACATCGAATATAGAAATGATAGGCAATAATAGGAGCATCAGAAAGTTTTTTTATGGGCCAGAAAATACCGAGAGGGACATTGCCAATCGCCCCGTTTTTTCAAACTTTGGGCAGTACATTATCAGGGGTGTTGGCGATTCTCTGGCCCTAGAAAATCCCAGGATGGTGCGATCCTTTATAAATTTGGCATGTTTTACCAGTGAATTCAGATACTTTAGAAATCCAGGCTATCCTAAACCTACGTAGATACTCAATCGATATTCAAGAAAAAATAGTTCCGAACAGATCGTATCAGCAATTCCTAATAAACAGGATGAACACAATAGCTATTCTAGTTTGCTACGCATTTACAAACAACAATATATATACTGTAATTCCAGGAATCTCTATACTAGATCTATGAATAAGCAGGCCCATACCATGAATTCAGCTGCAAATTTCATTTAGTCCATAGTTTCAAATGTGTTATGTGCCAAGAAACTCACCTAGGAAATATCATGCTGCAACGCCAATAAGATTTTTGATTCATATAATCGTATAAAAAAGAGCCCTTTCTAAGACTAGGGCTATACTTTTTAGTTTATTACATCGAAAAGTACATTTTTTGATGCCGTAAAAATCATGACAATAATGTTTATATACGCAGATATCTATGATGGCGCTATTTAAAGTTTTCTGTGCACTACATCATCAATATCGGCGTTTCAAAATAACGATTACAATTGTGAATTTAGGGCGTTTATTTTGCAGCATAAAAAAATTTAATGATCACTTTAGAGAGGATGCGCCCTACGTCATTAATATATCGGGATTAGACTGGTTGCAAGTGATTTCAATTCAATTATCGACATATTCCAATCCAAAATAACTCTCTTGACTTTTTTTATCGATTTTTCTATAGAAGTGTTATTTTTCACGGCGTCAATAAACCGCGAGTTCGTTTTTCTTGTTTATGACACGACACGAGTAAGTAATACATAATACTGTGCGGCGCATACCTGAAGATATATTCAAGTAACGTAAAACATATAGTAGCTATCTCGCAAACACATAACATATACATACCAGGCCCGTACCCAAGGGGCGCGTAGGGTGCGAAATTTATCAGACTACGCATCGTGTTTCGGTGACTTACCGACGACACTAACATTGGCTTGAAAATGTCTCTAAAATGCTTCAAATTGAAAAAAAATTCTTTGGACGAGAACCCCTCTAGTTTTTTGCACCAGTTCCGCTGCCAAATAAGTTCCGCAGTATCAAAATTCGCACCCACCCAAAGTAGAGTCCGGGTAGGGGCATATATACCAACAGTTATAAAGTTCTATGTGCATGCACGGATAGTGGATTCACCACTCACCACAAATATCAGTACTGCTACCGTATTGTTTTCATAGACATGTTAACAAAAACTTACCGTAATCGAAGGGGAATTCCCCATCAGTATATTCTATCCGTAATCGCTGTTAAATATCACTTTAATCTTTGACACATGTTTTTATATCCCTATCTCCCGCGTGCTCACGCGTGTGCGAGTGTGTGTGTGTGCGCTCTGTGACTGAAAATTGGCACAGATTGAGCTCACTGGTATATCAGCGTAGTGTATGAATACCAGTGCTGACATCTTCCAGGCAAATTACGGCGTTTATATCAAACTGGTTATACATACTTACATACATACATACACACATACATACATACATAATGCATAAAACGATATTTCTTGTTCTTTCAGGTCAAGTCTATATTCTCTTGTTTTCTATTTCGAATATGCCGTCATTCTAGTAGGGTCTATTTAAGGAGCTACGCATACGCTTTATCATGAGTTGTTTTTTAAATTAGTATTAGCACGCTTTTAAAAATGTTCATCGAGATTAATCTTTTTAGAAAACATTTCACCTTATCGCTCTTTTACTGGTTTTTACCGCCTACTTTAATTTGTGCCATATTTTGATTCTTTCTCAATTGTATTCTTTTTTATATTCCGTTCACCGTTCAAGTTCGAATGCAAATTCACTTCACGGAAACCATGACAGGCGCTATATACAGAGATTAAAGATCGAACGATCGAATTAACAATTTTTCGATGAGCACGATTATAAAAAGAGAAAGAAAAGTAGAAAGAAAAGTAGCTTTCTGTGTGCAGGGCCGAGTAAGGCCTACGGCCGCTGTCGCAAGCACCAGTAAAACGGGAAGCCGAAAAGAAAGAACAAATGGAGAAGAAATGAGGCTGTAAAGCGCCTTAAGGAATAAGGTGCTGTGATAGGGAAATTACCAACTGGCTACGCCACAATCCAGGGGGCCTCGAGAATCGACCCCTTCTTCAGGGTGCTCGTCTACCAGGGGTCCACTGTTAACTGTGTGCAACTGTTACAATATGCCCTTCGGATCCTACCCCAGTGAGAATTCTACAGCAAACGAACATTTCAACAAACAACTGAAACTATGTACTTACAGGAACGTACACGTAATCCATTTTGTCACCACAAATAAAATCTGGAAGATCGAACAGTCAGTCAGTCAGTCAGTGGTAGTTGGGGCTGTGAACGGTGACACCAGCCAAATGGCAGTAATAGAATGAGTTAGTTTTTCACACTGACTGATGAGAGGGACTGTGACTCATAATATACCGATTGATCTAATAGATTGATATATAGATCTGCGCCGACGATGATGATGATGATGATATATCCAATAGCTTACACTGTGAGTAAGTGGTAATTATACCATCTGGACGCTGATTGCCGTAGAGCTTTCGTTATCAGCATCTTTATCCGTCCATCGACATCGCTGATTCCTTCTTGAGAGCGAAACGGAAGCCGGTCTAAAGATTGAAATTTTACTCGCGCTGAATTTAAACGGAGAATGAATCGATTCGAACTCGCGCGAGTCAAATTACAATCTCAGACTTTATCATAGTGTCGTCGTGTTGGAACTGAATCCACTGTCTTATCAACCGTCGAATCGGGTCCGAAGCTACGAACCGTGAGAGATGCTAAACTCACAACTGTGGCGCTCGATGAGCAGCCGCGATCACGCGGAGACAATTCGGCCCGGATCAGACCCCTAGTCAAATTTGGCCCGTGCCTAATTAGAGAGCGCGTTCATACATGAACCACTCACTCATACTAAACGGTGCTTAAATAAAGTGAAGTGAGTCACTTCCGGAACCAGTTGCGATTCACGCGCAATAATTTGACCTGCGCAAATTTGGCGAGGGCCTGATCATACGCTTTTGGTCAAGCCAAACAGACACAGACCGAGTTGGCACCTGTGTGAACAGTTGTTCCGCGCCTGATTTGGCTCGGGCCAAAAACACTCGTGTAATTGCGGCAATACACGATCTGCGCCCCTGATTCCAGATTCAAATTAATCTACGCAACCGATTAAACCTCAGGTGCTTGTTTTAGAGTCCACAGTTACACGTCGCTAAATCCATAAAAACATCTCTGTGCGCACTGGAGTCATACCTCTTTTACGCGGTTTGAGTCAAAACTATGTCCCTCGGTTATCATGTGAGTCTATGCCACGCGCGAAGCTGATAATCCAGTACTCTAGTGCCTGTAAGCTCTTTGAGCTGTTGCGTAAATACATACAAATTGTTTATAACTATACAACGCGCTCGGCACGGCGCATAGCTGTCCGGCAAAATACAGTTATCTGATACCAATCTAATTACCTTCCATTGGGTTAGTTTACTCATTATTTGACTCGGCGCGCACAATGACCACCCGCTCGCTAGCTGAACTCAGCTCGGCGTTGGCATCCACCACGAAAGAAGCAACCGGACGGACGGATGGTGCGCCGGTAAACTGCGTGTGTGTATATATACGTAGACTGTCACCGGATGACGAGAAGATTCGAGCCGATGGATAATGCGAAGGATTACGGGAGAACATGCGCCCCATAAATCCGACTACATCATCCTCGATTGATCGATACGGCCGACGTTGCGGTTGTTGTATGTGAAAGGTTATTATTACGAGAAAGCTCGAGGAATAAAGCTAGAAATACCGAACGACGTCGATACCCACGGAAATCATATTTCCCAGATCCTTAATACTTCTATATCGAGGCATTCGGTTAATGAATCGCGTACTTTAAAATCCGCGATCGCACGAGCATTTATGGCCCGGGCCAAATTAGGCCTGGAACAACTATTCACACAGGTACCAAATGGGCCTGTGGCTGTTTGGCCCGACTAGAAGTGCTGGACTAGGACCGAGCTAAATTTTAGCGCGGGTGAATTCCAACTAGTTCCAGAAGTGACTTTAAAATCATCCGCTACTTCCTTCCTCGTGCTATTAACAAAGCATTATGCAACGAAGCCGACAATTTCTAAATATTATACGAATAAGGCAGAAGTGGTCGATCATCTCCTCTGCCGATGTGTTCACGCTGAATACGTTCCCCTTTTTTAATATTCAAGTGAAAAACTGAGCTAATTAGGGATAAAAACTAGGATATATGCTAATCGAAATATATCGATCTGATCTGGAAACGTTAACCGCGCATTCCATTCAGTTCGTCGATGTTATCAAAAATAAACAATAGTTGGGATATTAGCTTTGGAAATTTCTCGAAAAACACGAACGAAGAGGTTGATAATATATGAATGAATCAGCAGGATGATAGGCAGTTCCTATATCAGGATGATAGGCAGTTCCTATATCAGTTCCCTACATCAGGATGAATAAGCAGGATGATAGGCAGTTCCTAAATCAGGATGATAGGCAGTTCCCTTATATCAGGATGATAGGCAGTTCCTATATCAGAATGATAGGCAGTTCCCTATATCAGGATGATAGGCAGTTCCTATATCAGGATGATAGGCAGTTCCTATATCAGTTCCCTACATCAGGATGATGAATAAGCAGGATGATAGGCAGTTCCTAAATCAGGATGATAGGCAGTTCCCTTATATCAGGATGATAGGCAGTTCCTATATCAGAATGATAGACAGTTCCCTATATCAGGATGATAGGCAGTTCCTATATCAAGATGATAGGCAGTTCCTATATCAGTTCCCTACATCAGGATGATGAATAAGCAGGATGATAGGCAGTTCCTAAATCAGGATGATAGGCAGTTCCCTTATATCAGGATGAAAGGCAGTTCCTATATCAGGATGATAGGCAGTTCCTATATCAGAATGATAGGCAGTTCTCAGATCTATCAGTTCCCAGTTCTATCAGAATGATAGGCAGGTTACGAAACTGTTGACGATGTTCTGAATTGTTTCCAGGAATTTAGGGCATTTCCGCCATTCCGCCTTCATAGATACTCCCTCCGCAATTCCGTTTCCGTCATTCCGTTTTCCGCGTTTAGAGAACTACCGCTATCAACAGGCTGAATTGTTTCCAGGAACTCGGGAATATGCAGGAAATGTTCGCCGGGAGGGGGTGCGGGGTGGCGGAGATATACATATCGTACATCAATGCCATTGGCTTGATCTAACCTCTACTTTTTATACGAAGATGATGATGGCTGAATTATCTCTGTTCAGTTAAGACATGGCGGCACCATACTATCGTAAAAAAAAAACTTACCAGTAGAGGAACTATTGAACAATACGTAATTCAGATCTTCGGTAGAGAGTTCAAATAGTTGAAAATCCATGGAAGCATCGAAGCTCAGTAATTTGATATTGTTTGTAATTAGCTTTGTCTTATTCTATATAAATCAAATATAATATCTATATTATTGTAGATAACCCACAATTACATAAATTTGAAGATTTGTTTAGATCATCGGATGTAAAACTCCAAAAGCTTGCCTTATTTATACAAAGAGATCTCAAGTATTTTGAATAATATTGCTATATTATTTTTTGGCGTGTTATCGTGGATAGATATTAGCCTTAGCTATATCATCTATCCAAAATAAAACCGAATTTCGTTTCTGTTATTGCGTAACATGTTGTATTGTCGTTTTGCTCTGTAAGCAAATGTACTTTTTGTGAGCAATAAAAATATATTCCATTCTATATTCTAATACCAGTATGATATGATAATTTAATCACTCTTGCGCTATGCCTGAAGAGGGGAAAATGTAACTCGCGAAAACGGTTGCTAGAATAAATTTATATACTCATTAGAAAATGAGATTTGTACTGTTTTCGCTTATATGGATTTTTATTATGTAACTTGATGTCGCTTTAATTGTTGACAGTTTGCCCGATTCATCCACCTAGCAACTAGAGTAGTTTGTACCACCTCTTCGCTGATCAATAGGATCGCAGAATTTATCAACTGTTCATGGGCTCTGGGCCAAACTGAGAAGAGCCTTGATCGAGAATGTTTTTCACAAGTCTCTGACGTCCCGTCATAAGCGAAAGAAAAACTATGAAACAACTATAAACATCACTTCACCTTCAGTTTCCAACTCTCTACATCAGAGTTCAGTATATAGCATACCCACTATAATCCCCACTATAATCCACTGGTATTTTCATAAAAATTATTTAGCTTCAGATTAAAATATTCGAAAAAGACTAAATTCTAAATGTATAAAGTCAAACTTAAATCAATAGGATTGCAGAATTAATCAATTGTTCGTGGGCTGGGCCAAACCGTGGACTCTAAGAGTCCATGGCCAAACTGAGAAGAGTCTTGATCGAGCATGTTTCAAGTCTCTGACGTCCCGTCATAGGCGGAAGAAAAAAACTATAAAACGACTATAAACATCACTACACCTTCGGTTTCCAACTCTACGCCAGAGTTCAGTATAGCATACCCGCTATTTTCTCATAAAAATTATTTAGCTTCAGATTTAAAAATTCGAAAAAGGAATAAAATTTCTATCATCCATGGAACGAGGGCCCATAACACAGAACGACGTACGTATAACACAGCCCCGATGAAACTTTAATACACCTCTGTAAAACACCGTTCGGTCTCCTATCCATTATGTACGACTACGGAAAAGCTAAAAGCTGAAAGTCAGTAAAAAAGTTCAAAATAGATGGAATGGATTTTGCCTGTAATGTAATTCGATGAATTCAGCTGCAATGGCTGGAGGGTATGACGGTGTAAAATTTACTCGCAGCCGAGATTTCAAGCTCATCGATTTTTCAACAGCTTTATCGGATTTTACGCGAAATAATATGTCGATGATACCTCAAAACACGAAACCTAGCGACAACTCGATCGCACGGAGATGATTTGGCCCGGCCTAAATTGGCAAGGATCGGACCCAAGTCCAATTTGGCCCGCGCGCCATCAGAGAGCACGCTCACACACAAACCACTCACTCCCATGCTAAACAATGCTTAAACAAAGCGAAGCGAGTCATTTCCGTAACCAGTTCCAACTCAAACGCTTGACCCGTCCAGTGTTTTCAATAAGAAATTAACAAGCCAGGTGGTCCCTTTGAAAAACAGGATGGTCCCATTATATGTCACAGTCCCTGAAACAAAAGGTGGTTTGAAAAAACAGGCGGGTCCTTTACAAACAACAGACGGGTCTGGGACCTGGGACCTGGCTCTTATTGAAAACACTGCCCGTGGTAAAATTTAGCTCTGCCCAAAACAGGCACGGGTCCATTTGGCACCCGCGTGAACAGTTGTTCCATGTCTAATTTGGCACGGGCCAAAAATGCTCGTGTGATCGCAGCTTATGATTTGGATAAAATAACTCTCAGTTCAGATGCGGAAAAACGCTATAACGTAGTATTAGAATTCGCTTTACACCGACTATTGCGTCGCATCGAGAGTCGGGACACTACTAGGAACACTGCCGTAATCCGCCGACGCATTAGCGACATTAGACGTACTTGGTTAAACCATAAATAAGAAACGCCGGTCCGAGGATTACCGTTGACAGACAGTAGCACCGACGCGTCGCGATTTCCGCCGAGATCCTAAATTGATACAGACAGTCCGATAGTACCGGGGCTAAATCGAATCGTGCGATTTCCGACGAGCACGCGAGCGCAAGCAACCGGCTGGAGTCGGCGATGAAAGGTGTAAACCTAAGTGAAATATTCGCGGTGCCCCCGCGGGCGACCTGTACGCCGTAATTTTCCACGTCGTCTGATGTCGATACGATGATGACAACGCTCTGTCTCTGTCTCTCTTTCTTGTCTGATCAGATGCCGCATCATCTCCTGCGCAGGCAACTCGATTATTTTATACAACGTAAAATTGAAATCGATCGTCAACAACAGAGACCGAATATCTTGTCATAGACTACAGCTTGTACATTACTCATACACGCAGACCCCCTTCTAACTTGAAATAATCAGCACTGGCAATTTTTGATTTGAATTGATAATTCGAGCTAATTGATGGAAATTTAATTGATAATCTACTAAAAATGGTTCTCTTTGAAGTGATAATTCGGCTTCAAAGGATAGGAAGAGAAGTTCGGAAGAGTTACCGGCACTACTCGGATGCAAACAGGGGAAACTAACACTAGGCCCTGTGAACGCTATGTTAACCCTTTCAGTGTGATCACAATGCATGTTTACACCGCAGTGCGGCGTGTAAATTGGTGATGGACCTTGCTAGTTCACTGCACCATAGTGTATTGATGTTATTAGTACTGAGTTTTTATCTCTATTGAAAGATGGCAGCACGCGTCAAACATTGAAATATAGGCAACTACGATACACCGCACTGCGGTGTAGACGCCCTTTAGCAGTATGCCCATTATTCAACACATTGGGGCGCAATTTCTAAAAAATTTCAAATAATCTCCAGCACATCCAGTAATCAATTAGTTAGCACTGAAAGGGTTTAATTGGTAGATGGTTTATGTAGTATATAGTCGTATCCATTATATTATCAGGATCTTTCTTTATTTTTGTACTTTCCTGTCCTTTGACTGTAATGAGGTGCCATCTTTTCAAGTAGCCGAGCCTGAAAGCTTCTCTTGGATTCACCTCTGTATCCATACGCATTGCGTATCGAGTTTAACTGGTATCAATGATGAAAAATTGTAAATGAATAATTCAGCTCTCCACTTTCAACGAAAAAAAACATGTCAAAATTTCATAGAATTGAAAAGTCAACTCAGGCGAGCGTAAAATTTCAAATAAATTGTACACAAGGCTTTCAATCCCTCAGGTTTAACTTGCTTCTTAGTATTCCGTGATTCAGATACTCTACAAGTTCTAGCAAAAAACCCTCGCGCACAAGTAACCGCATTAAAAACAGCGCGAGTGAAATCGACCCGAATGAATCGCGACTTGCAGCAACGAATTCCACGAGGTACACGTATAAATGACGAAGGTTTCGAACGTGGATGAAATCCAGATTAATCTGAAAGACAAGGTTAATCTGACGTGAACTTAAGCAGTGAAAATAACCTAGCTCAGCTACAGCTAGCTTTGCGGGTTTGAGCAGTGTGACATAGTCCATGTAGCCAACTAGCCAAATAAGCTATAGTCGGAATTGCAGAATAGCCCAATAGCTTTTTGCAGATAGAGCTACATGAGCTGAGGTCTGTATAGCCGAATAGCCACACAAGCTACAGTCCATGTCGCAGAATAGCTATGAGAGCCATGAAAATAGCTAGCTACATGAGCTACAGTTTATGTAGCAGAATAACTAGCTACATGAGTTACAGGTATGTAACAAAACAGCTAGCCACCTGAACTACAGTCTATGTAGCAGCTTAGCTACATGAGCTACAGTCTCTGTAGCAGAATTACCACCTGAGCTACAGTCTATGTAGCAGTATAGCTACATGAGCTACAGTCTTTGTAGCAGAATAGCCACCTGAGCTACAGTCTATGTAGCAGCATAGCTACATGAGCTACAGTCTCTGTAACAGAATTACCACCCGAGCTACAGTCTATGTAAGCTACATAAGCTACAGTCTATGTAGCAGAAACAGTCTATGTAGCAGAATAGCCACACAATATGTAGCACAATAAAATTGTCATGCACTACCTTGGAATCACAGAAAAGCCACAAGCTTCAATGTAGTTTTATTACTACATCCGAGCTTTCGTAAATATAGCTGTAGCTTCGGTCTATGTAGCAGTACAAATAACACGGAGATTATCCAGAGATTTATCATCAAACAAGCGACTGGCAATCTCATTCTGGCCAGGAATTAGTGTGCTTTACCTCCTCGTCAGCTGCTTCATCTCCGACCTAATACAAAAACGCTTAGCACTCCCTATAAATCATTTCATTGGACCTCATTTTCGACGAAAGGGTAAACATGTCAGTTAGATAAAGAAGAAAACATTTCTTAAGTACATTATCTACGTAATTATGTTTTAAGGTGCATTGTTCTACTAGTTTACATCAAACAAATATGCTCTTTCTGAAGATAGACAATCATCTCCTCTGGATTAAAACAATGGTCAGGACCCGGTTCCATCGTTCTTGAATAGAATTTGACTGGTCATGAGTAAAAACATTGGTAGCGAAATAATTCTAGAGTGAAAATTCTGGCACTGTGGAACTGGGTCCAAATGGTGCGGTGTTGTGACCACTACACTGTATGGCCAGTTCACTGCAGACATTGACAAATGAAGCCATTGTATCCTGAGCATGATTATCAAACCTATCAAGCACTGTAATTCAATTATTCCTATGCAAATATAAGCCGCAATCGCACTGAGAAGATTTGGCCCGGGCCAAATTGGCACGGCCCAGACCCATGCCTAATTAGAGGGCCCGATCACACGTAAACCACTCACTCGATACTAAACAATGCTCAAACAAAGCGCAGTGAGTCACTTCCGGAACCAGTAGCAATTCCAGGTCAATTCTGCTAAAATCTGGCTCCGGCCTGGTCCAAAGTTTTTGGTCATTTGGCACCTATGTGAACAACTGATCAGGGCCAAAAATACCTGTGCGATCGCCGCTACACCGTTAATGAACTTTCCTCCATTCAAACAGCGATAATAGAGCGTCTATTATCGCTCTATTTGAATGTCAGCGATTCCCCAAACGATTCTTCGAAATAGAAGCCTTTGAATAAGAATCTTCATACATTATCATCGAACGTTTTCTTACCGCCACAGACAGTAACGCTTTTTGCTCCATCTCAAACGGTCGACGTACTTAGTAGAATTTTCGACACGGTTGACAACGATCGGCGACCTATCAACGACCATCGTCGTCGAAATATCAAAAACGCGTCACTTCCAGAATACATCCTTTTCGAAAATCCGCGAACGTCGTCGCAGTTTTTAACATATACGTATATAGTTGAACGCGCTTTATCGACTGAACGGATGGGACGCGATTGACCCAACACCCGCGTCCGAATTCTAAATTCTACAAATCTTTACCGATAAAACAACAACAACAGCAACGACGATGACGACGTATTCCGTCTGCTGTAGACCCGACACGCGAATAAACTCTCGCGCATCATCGACTAATAAATTCTGTTTAACGATGACATTTACGATTTTCCAGTTCGGTGTCAAAGACGAATATATCGTTTCCCAAGCGCGCGCGCACACACGCCGTTTCGAGGGGTTACGAAAGGAGAATCGCGGGCAGACAAAATGCTCCGTATTGTCGTCACAAAATGCCAGCGATGCTACGCGACCGGAGTATACCTCCAACAATGTCATCCGTCGCCGCCGCGGAGACGTATTATAAATCACGCAATCAACGCGAAGCTTTATTGTTGTCGAGATCAATCAACGATCAATTTGTGGCCTCAACGATATAACGTCTGACCCCTGATGGTTTTAATTTTGCGTCGGTCGTCGTCTGCGGATACACTCGCAGCAGAAACAGACCGCGTTATTAGATTTATATCAATCGCAATAATATCCGTCGGGTCGTTTTGTTTTCTGGCAGTTGTTATTAGACTGAGTGAATAGAGAACCTATTTACCAGAACCTTAGTTTAAAATCATCGCAATTGATCATAGTTACAATATTCATATCCCCTGTGTACGGTGTAATCGCCAATGCTTCAATGTACGATGATTCCATAAATGATTTCAATTTCGCATTAAACCTGTGGAACTGGATCCAAAGTGAAACCATATCCACAGTTGAATCGAACCCACTGATTTAATGAGCTGAGAGTGCGGATCAAATTAAATCATCTTTCTGTGTATACAGGGTCAAATCATATCCACAATTGCGTAACTGGTGGAACTGGATCCAAGGCCTATGGACATGTATTACCGAACTGAGGGTGGGCCCCCAGTCAAGTCCAAATCACAAAACCGGTAACCACACGCGAACCGGGTTCAGCGTCTGTCCATTAAGTCCACAACTGCACTATATTGGAACCGGAGTCAAGGTCACAAGCATGTATAAAATATAGTTCAGAGACAAAACAGCACTGGCTCAAATCTACAACTGTGGGACTGGATCCAGACTCGACCTATATACAACGGGCAGATCCAGAGGGCAATTTTGAAGGACTTCTCGCATCCCAAAAGGGCACTTAGATGTCCATAAAAGGGAATACAAGGTGCACCCCTGCACTGAAATGCACCAATAATCTATATTTACTAAATGAAAAAGGTACACTTAAACAATTTGATGGACTTGTGCAAGTCCCCCTGGATCTGCCGCAGCTATATAATTATGCATGGAACTCAGATCAGAGTCAAACTAGATCGACGATTGTAAAACTTGATCCGTCTTTCAAACTGTACATGGATATCATAATGTAACGCTAATCATAACTATCAGCCTCGCGACAGAGTCAGACGTCACAGTCAGTTTAAAAACCTGATTAAAATCGTTTCATTTCGAACATCGCGAGTTATTATTTACCGATAGATCATGTTCTAACGATCGGTTTAGCATAAATCATTGACTGTAAAATGGCACGTGAACGCAGCCAGCTCGCCGAGCCCGTGATTACAGCCACTGGAGAACATTAAAAGCGCCGAACGATCCACTCGACAAAAACAAAAACACGCACGAAATGAAAAACATCAAGCCAAACGTCACTATTCTGAATTTGCTACGAAAAAGGTCTATCCTTGGTATCACGATAACGATAACCGAATTTTCTATAGCGCCCTTCACACTGAGACACAACGTTCAAAGGGGCTTTTCATTGGTATTTTTACCCCCAGCCTATCGGGCCAGGAACCCATTTGCTCCTGGGTGGAGAGAGGCAATGAGGATAAGTGCCTTGCCTGAGGACACTACAGGAACCCTGAGCGGTATGGGTGAGTGGTTAGAGCGTTCGACTCTGGGAAGCCAGCTCTCGGGTTCGAACCCCGTACATTACCGCAGTGTCCCCAGGCAAGACACTTATCCTCATTGCTTCTCTCCATCCAGGATTAAATGGGTACCCGGTCTGATAGATGACTCCCGAGCGCTAACAGCTGCTCGGATATTACTTCTCTCCAGGGAGACTGATACATGGAGATACATGGAGTTATAGGCTGGGGGTAATAATACCAATTTAATGGAAAACGCTGTTGAACATAGTATTACAGTGAAAACTGCGCTTAAGAAATTAAACAACTATTACTTTTATCATCATAACCATTCAACTTAACTAAAAAATACTTAAACAAAAATACTTAACCCTTTCAGTGTGTCCAGACCGCAGAGCAGTGTATAAACTAGTGATGGATTTTGCTAGTACACCGCACTGCGGTGTATTGATTTAATTAGTAATTAATAATTATCTCTTGAAAGATGGCAGCACCTGTCAAACAGAGTGAAATATTAGTAACTAACGATACACCGCGCCACGGTGTAGACGCACTATAGTGGTATTCCCGTTATTCAACATACTAGAGTGGAATTTTTCAAAAATTTCAAATTGTCACCAGCACTATAGGGTATTAACTAGTCAGCACTAAAAGGGTTAAGTGAAATATTTTTCCACATGAGTTAAGCGTGCCTGAAAATCAAGCGTAAATGAAGTGTCATCTGTTTGTTTATCGCGCAAATATTTCGGATACGTCGAAATTCAGGCGTGAAAATATTCGAATTCGAGTACGCCGCGAGAACTCGTCGCTGAGAGACCATCGAGGATACGGAAATCATTTGACAACGTTTTACCATCTACTTAATATAGTCGGCGTATAATATCAAAACAATCAATAACGCCGGCTTCAAGCAGACGCAAATATACCTAATGGAATCAAACTGGTCAGCGTAAGCTAACGGGGAGAGAGGAGGAGATGAAGAGGCAGATATTGAAAGTATGAAAAAAGGAAACATCCTCCCCCGGCTGGGATTGGAACCTGATGGTATCCCTTCATTCAGCCAGGGCATGAACCCCTGCACTAAAAAACCCCGCCACACTAGAAACTCTGCTCTGCCACACTAGAAACTGCTCTGCCACACTAGAAACCCTGCCACACTAGAAACTCTGCTCTGCCACACTAGAAACTCTGCTCTGCCACACGAGAAACTGCTCTGCCACACTAGAAACCCTGCTCTACCACACTAGAAACTGTTCTGCCCCACCAGAAACTGCTCTGCCACTCTCTCTGAAACTCTGCTCTGCCACACTAGAAACTCTGCTCTGCCATACTAGAAACTCTGCTCTGCCACACTAGAAACTGCTCTGCCACACCAGAAACTCAGCTCTGCCACACTAGAAACTGCTCTGCGATACTAGAAACTGCTCTGCCATACTAGAAACTGCTCTGCCACACTAGAAACTGCTCTGCCACACTAGAAACTGCTCTGCCACACTAGAAACTGCTCTGCCACACTAGAAACTGCTCTGCCACACTAGAAACTCAGCTCTGCCACACTAGAAATCCTGCCACACTAGAAATCCTGCCACACTAGACTGGGTGCGATGGTCTAGTGTGGCAGGGTTTCACCATGGCTGAGTGAAACGATGCCATCACGTTCGAATCTCTGCTGAGGAAGCATGGAAGGGGAAAACCAGAGATGATGGTATGGGAAACGTTAGTCATGGACAGGGAGATAAGAGAAAGGCTGTATTGATCATTCTGAATTCATTCCATGCCACCAGTAGTCTTTGTTTTCTCTCTCTCACTGCGGAGAGAGGTTTATCGCGAAGTAAATAACAGGACATCAATGAGCCCCGAACGCTCTTAATGAAATGGCAATAAAGAGCCCTATGTCTAATTTCCTTTCAAAGCTCAACCTGGACAGCGCGAATACAATATACAATCAGTATAGGTCCAGGGATAGAGGTGGAACGCGTGCTTCTGGTTTCCGGAATGATTAAGCGCGGAACATCAGTCTCAGGTACGCGAACAAGGACGCCGTGGTGAAAAGAATGATGAAAATAGACCTCTTTCATTAGTCGGTTAGCGTCTGGACCCGCGCAACCCTGATTGACGACGAAGAATTTCTCCGTTTAACAGAAATAGCCCACATTTCATAGATATATAGATAAGGCATATTTATATTGATGAGTGTAACTGAATGTACGCATTTTATGATGTCATGAATCGAAATTGAATGACCAGAGCAAGGAGGCGAGGAACTTCAGCATTCAAGATTGCGATTGTAGGAAAAAGTGGACAAGAAAAAAATGGCCACGGAAATAAATAGCAGTACAGTTCTTTAAACTTCTGGGGCCAGTTGCGTAGGCATGGCTTAGACTTAGGCTCAGTCTAAGACCAACGAAGTTCTATAGCCAATCTAACAACTAAAGACAAGACTTACAATTTAAGACCACTTTTGGACTTAAGTCACGACCCAGGGGCAAGTTGCTTTAAAAGTTTGTTAAAGATAACCGGCAGATAAATACCAACAATTGTCACCATGTCAACTGTCCACTGGTTAACTCTAACCAACTTTTGAGCAACTGGGCCCCAGCGTATGAATATTGTGAATTTCGTTCGGTATTGCTGCTTCTGCCATCTAGTGGCATAATCCCATATCATCCACTGCCGATCGCTCGTGCTTCATGCTTTTTCCTCGAGACTTGTTCGTCATAAAAGGGTTATAATATAACAGAAGGAATGATAATTCTGGTCACGACACGGATCTCTTAACTCATTTTCCAGGGAAGCTCCAGCTATGAAAATTCGGAGTTATGCGACGATCAGGAAGGCTAGTTGCAATAGACGTACATGATTTTATTCTTCAGATTCACCGTCGAGTAACTTGGGAATACGCTGCAAGATGTATCAGGCTCCAAGAATCATTACACACTTAACTGCTTGTTTATGGATTTACCTTCTATTTATACAATAAGGGACCAACTGAGTGCATTTTCCTTTATTGAAAAATTGTCCTGTGTTTAGCAATAACGTATCAAGATGAAATCTTGGTGCGCTGTGTACAACTTTGATGATGATATACATGGTAATCGGTTTTTCCCATGACTCACTATATAGTACATGGCAGAGCTTTTTACACTATGTTCTATATGCATGTTCTTGATAATGACGTCATTGAACTTGGATGCTGAAGGGATTTCCCAATGATGTCATTATCAAGAAACCAGGTCAAGCACAGATTAGTAGAATGGGGAAAAATTCAGACAGTTTTTTTTTGCATTTTCTCCGCGTACTTCCAAACGGCACAGAGCTGATGGACAATACTCTCTCCATATTAATTCCAACCCCTATTTCCCTCCTCATGACAACATATCAGCCGTGTATATCCAGTGGCTACAATTTGTGCCACCAACAGCTAACAGAAAGTTACACTCAGAACCATTCTATAAGGAGCATAGCAGTTGATCCTAAAAACTACAAAAGTTGACAGACATGTTTGAGTATACCATTGATTATAAAATAAACTGTCATCACAGATGCGTAATTGAAAGATGTCTAATTGATTGTGTAATGAGTAATTAATTGCGATTAAAAACAATAGCAGATCTTTAAAACCATACGCGTATATCTTTTTTTACTAAATATCTTCGAAACATTTGGATCGTCGAAATAGAACGAGACAAACCTGACGCTCGTAAAGAAACACTGCTCATGTTCGATACCAACTAATGCAAGATGAAACCCTAGAATCAAAAGGGTAGAGGCAGGAGTGGATCGAGTTCAGTCTTATATATACAGAAACTCGTCACGAGAGATTTTCCAAGAAAAATCCAGACGCATATTACACTAGCTTATTACTTAGCGTATTATGTTAGCATCTTAGCGAGCGGGTAGATAAATTTCAGAATCTAGTACTTTCCGTTCATCAGTATACAGACGATACATGCTTATAATATACGTATTAATACAGTGCGGCGGATCCTGAAAATTTGTGTTCTTGATTTCTATAGTGTACCTTCGAAAACTGCAGAGCTTTGAAGAATTACGCTAGCATTTCAAACTCAATCGAACCTTAAGCCCTTATAGTGCAACAATTATGACTTCGATTTTCTTGGGCAGCGGATCCTGAAAATTTGTCTACTCGATTTCAATAGTGCACATTCAAAACCGCAGAGCTACGCAAGAACAATGCTTCATTTTAAACTTGATTGAACCTAAAGCCCTAATAAATCAACAATTATGACTTCGGTTTTCTGGGGCAGGTCGAATCCACCTACCCTCCCCTTTTAGCATCCAGCCTCTTCTGATAACCCTTCTTGTCAGATATCCTGAATGTAGTCTTGGCAGTCTTGGCGTTGGGACAAATACAGTCTAGTAACAAGCTGGATCCACCGCTGCATTATCGGAAATAGTCATAATTCAAACCATATAATATAATATGGTAGCAAAAAGGCGAATTTACCTGCCTTTCATTAATCATAAAAACCGTTTTTATTGTCGAACAAAATACGTTCTGGTGGACGCAAAGCCGAAATGGGGGCATTAACACCCCTCTTAGTTCGTTGTGCCTGCACTAAAACACGGGATATTTAGAAATGGGAAATGGAGCTGATAGTAGTCTCAACCTCTCCGTATGGTGAGGTCGAGAACAAGGGAGGTCGCGAGGACTGGAGTTGAAAGACAGTACCGGTGAGGTCTCTATTGATGATCCGTTGGTTTTATGATGAATGATGAACGTAGTCAATTATTAACAATAATACTATTTATCCAACTGCTACGATAAAAACAATAAAACACAACGATGTTAACGATGACATATGTGTAAAAAAATTGAATGAATGAGGTTTGTAGTGAATTGGTTCGAATGTACACAACTTCTAGCGAGTTAGGGGCTAATGAATCAGCGTTAGGTAGGTTGGTACAGTACAGGTACCCAGGGGTATACCTCGGGGTACCCTCGGTGCACCTGAGGGTATACCTCGAATACGTATAGAAGCATGGACATTGAGCGTTGGGTGTAAAGTGATTGCCCATGGGGGCAGCCATACCTAGTGAGAAGTTAACAACTTACAATTACGATGAATGCTTCCCAGCCCAGGGTACTATGAACACTGCAGGAGCATGGAGGTGCTGGCCAGGGTTAGATTACTGTAGATATACCAAGTGCCCGGTGAAGAAGTACCAGCCTGGGGTTCATTGAATACCGTAGGAAGTATTGCCTAGGGTACTTATATTACTGTAGATATATGGTACGGGTATCCAGTGAAGGAGCATCAGCCTAGGGTTCATGGAATACCGTAGGAGCATGGAGGTGCTGCCTAGGGTTTAGACTACTGCAGATATACAGGTACCCAATGAAGAAGGACCAGCCAAGGGTACTTACATTACTGTAGATATATGGGATGGGTACCCAGCGAAGAAGGGCCAGCCTAGGGTACATTGAGTACTGTAAGAGCGTGGAGGTGCTGCCTAGGGTACTTATATTACTGTAGCTATATGGGATGGGTATCCAGTGAGGGTACTTAGAATATTGCAAGAGTGTAGAGGTGTCCACCAGGGTACATTGAATGCTGTAGAAGTGTGAGCACCGAGTGAAGAGTATTCGCCCTTGTGAACACTTCAGTATCATAACATTTCTAGTTGTTGCGTCTGATATTGTGCAACAATCCGCGAGGGCCGTTATTCCCGTTTGAACGATCACCTTTTCACCGATTGATTGGTTATTTTTTTACCAACCGGTGTTACACGTTGTTGTAGATGCCAAGATGAGCCCTGTTACCATGGCGACTAAAAGAACGTTCAATCTGACGGGGAGGAGGGCCGCCGCCGTCGTAGTCACCGCAAACGCTTTTATCGTTTGTATATCGAGTTTTTTCTTTTTTCGAGAGTTGTTGATCTTTTCGCTGCTGCTGCTGCTGCTGTGATGGTGTTACGACAACAGTGGCTAACGGAACCGACCTCAAAACAAACAGCTAGAAATATCCACCTGTTAAACTCTTCTTCGGAGACCGAGACTTCCGCACATATGTAACAAGTCTTTCTTTGACAACGTAATGGCCGTTATAATAATGTTTATATCATACATTGATACCTAGAATGCATTGTTCAAGGGGCTCTATTTGAGTCGATGCGCACATCATCAATATCGGCACACGAATAAAACAATTACAATTGTGAATTTTGGTGTTTATTTTGTTTTCAAATATATTTCTAGACTCATTATTCTATTTTGGAATTCAAATCCGAAATAGCTTTATTGGTCTTTGATATATAATTCATATTTTATCATCAATTGTCAACAATATCAAGCAATGCTTCATCTTTCAAGGCATCGATTAACTTTCACTTGTTAGTTTTTTAGTTGAATCCACATTCGTCATCTATTGCTTGTAGTTTATGACTTAAAACCGTAAAACATAAAACAATCAAATAATGATTGCGCCATATCATATCATTTTCAAATTCCCTAAGTTTTTATATACTCTAAAAGTAACAAGCCACAGGTAATGATTCTTGGGCTTGAACTCGAATTCCGAAATTTCCATGCACTAGTGCTAATTGCATTTTGGATATGTCGTATCTTGGGCCAATAGCAAAATTTTATCAAGACAACTCATTGAATTTCGACCGCGTCCCTCAGTTATGAGGTCATCTTCGAGGCCATGTCGCTGAAAAACAGTTTTTAGTGCCCAGTTAGCTAGGCCCATTCTTTGCACTGCACAACTAGACCCCTGTACTAACATTGCACCCAAGATTCATCAAGATGAACCCGATATTGATGAAGCTAAGTAGCTGAAAGACAGATACAAAGACAGACACACGTAGACAGACAGACAGACAGACAGTCACGCATGCAGACAGACACGAGAATAAGGATCTCACGGAAACCCGAGAACCAAAATTATACCTTCCGCAGTTGCTTCGCGCGAATGATTAACAAAAAAAAAACCAGTCGATCTATAGCGGCGAAATTAGGCACGCGCTTCTCATGCAACTTTTATCATATTCGGCAGTTCACTTTTCAGATCAATAACTGGGGCTAAATTAGCCGGCAATCTACGTCTCGATGCGAAACGAGACAATGCGTAACGTTTCGGTTAGATTTCCGATAAAACTCTCTATATTGATGAATGCATGTTTTACCGCAGTGAGTGATGATGATGAGGAGGACGACGACATCGGTAATGGCAACAGGCAAATTCACGGGCGACGGTAAAAGCTAAACCGACTGGAATGATATTCGTTGAATAAACGGCTACTATCGGAGCGCTTGTTCTTCGTATTTGCCCGTAGCGTTCGGTATATATTTGCATACGCGGCCGGCTCTGAAAGTATATACGCTGAATCCGATGATGATTTACCTACACGCGCGCGATTACTGATTTTCGACGGGCTCGAAAAATGGTTCGACTGATATCATCATCATCGGTGGCATCTTCTGCCGTATGAGCCACGATTTGGCATAGGCCAAAATTGGTCGGCGCCTTAACCACTCATTTGATACTAAACGATGCTTTAACAAAGCATTTTGAGACACTTCCTGAACCAGTCGCGATTCAAACGCAATAAGTTGACCCGTGCTTGAATTTGGCTCGGGTCTAGGCCGTCATTTTTGGTCGGGCTGAACTTGGCACGGGCCAAAACGCTTGTGCAATAGCGGCTATAGTCTACTACAGATTTTTGTAGGAGGAAATATAAAAAAAATCCACCGTCTTACAAACCGTGGTAAATACCCCTTGGATCCATAAGTAGACTGCCGTACATGGCTACGATATCATAAATAAATTATGAAATTGGATTTCAAAAATGATTTCGTCAAATTTGAAATATCCAACAGGTGATATATGATCGCGGCGACCCTGCGTAGAGACGGATCCAGATCACAGTAAAGATAGTACGTACTACACGGACACGGACGAGATAATATACGGTTTTTTATCTACGACGAAATCTTTTTCCCGCGCTCGCTTCTCGGGTCGGAATCAGATTACGCTATGTTTACTCCGTGTTTACTCCTTAAACATTTAAGACTGTCAGGTAACGATAGGAGGATAAATAGAGCGTATTTTGTTTTCGCCGTCCTTTTCTGCTGGTAACGTGGTCGGATGTCAGCCCCGGATCAGTCGGTACACAATGTCCGTGCAAGATGCATGAATATACGAGGAAAAAATCCAACCATAGATTCAGCCAAAGATGAAAAGTTCGATGGCTAATAGTTATTATTCATATACACTTCTTTTCAAGAACTTTTCATCCTCGGCTGAATTATTGCGGGATTTCTCCCGTACGGCCCTGGATCTGAATTCAAATCCTTGAACAGCTACAGCTAGGGTTTGTGACAGCCTAGCCGCTATCAGGTATCCCTATCTATGCGTGGGTGGGGAGGAAGAATGCGGCGCTGATCATGTAACCACAAATCAAGGACATCATTACAGTTTAATACCGCATATACTGAATCTCAATTCAGATTATATAATACTCTATTCCCAAAAACAAATCCTCGATTCTAATCACCAGCAGCGTGAGGTATGTAGCGTTCTCAATGAAGATTTTTCAAGAATATCCGAATACTTCATCCACAAGTAATGCTTAAAACGCATATCGACGCCAGGGGCCATTCGCTGAAAAGTTGGTTAAAAGATAACCAGTGGATAAATACTTAAGTAACATTGAACTTGTCACTAGATATCTCGACTATCCACTGGTTACTTCTAAACCAACTTTTCAGCAACTGCAGCCCCTGAAATCTGTATTTCTGTAAAACATTTTAGATATTCTACCGTCATTCCGATGTACTTAATCCAAAGCCAAGTGGGATACACTCGCCAGATGGTGCAACAAAATACCTGGCCCCGGCTTTAAAACTGGTATTATCTGTAACCCGGGGGGGCTAACTCAATTCATTTTCAATCGAGTTAAACCCCAGGTTAAAGGTAATACCAGTCTATAAAACGGACCCCGGGTTATTCCTTGTGAGAAAATCAGTTTATTTTCGATGAAATTTGACTCAATTTCTAGGCTTCGAAATCCGAAAAATTATCAAACAAGTCAACGGATAAATACAAGATTCACTTTCTCACTCAGTGTATGGCATAGATTTCATCGAGAATTGATTCGAAAATCAGAAAAGTCGATTCGAATTTAATTGAAATGTAGACAGTAACCCAGGTGCCACTGCAATCCTGGCGGATTATCGCGGAATCCTTGCTTGCCTCCGCGGCCTTGTCGGTATCCCATTTTTGATGGATTTAACTCCCGATTTTCCGATTTTTCCTACATACTTCATTTTGAAGAAGATTATTCTACAATATCCGATATCGGAAAAAACCTTTTCGATTCCGCCGGTTGACAATACCGGTGATTGATCGCGAACTAATGATCGATCGCGAATCGATCGGCCGTCCTACCGGCGACACCGTCGAGACGCGCCGATTCCGTTAAGATTCCGCGCTCGCGTAAGAACACGAGAAAAATTCACGACCGATGATTTCCTCGACGACAACGACGCGAGAATACACAACACCGAATACGAAATACCTGCATTTTGTAAGAATTTCCGGTATCCATCATCATGCACGCGCGCGCGAACTAAAGCAGCAACATCTACGGCTACCGCGCCCGCTCTCTCTCTCTCTCGACGGTTATAATATATTTCACAGAGAGATGACGACGACGACGGTCTATATAGCCGGGTTTATTGATTGTATCGTTTAAACCGGTAGTTGACGAGAGCACTCTCTCCGCTCTCTCTCTCCTCGCTATCTCATCAGTAAAAGGCAGTATATATATACGTCGTCTGCCTGATGCGCAGTCAGCTGCTTCAGACGCAATTAAACTAACCGAATTACGACGGTTGAACGTTTTTCAATGAATAAAACAACGAAAAAATTTGAAACTGGAAAACCGGAGAATTTTTCCAGGCAATTGGATTCCGTTGAAACAGTCTATTCGCACGTGAAGACATTTGGCCACCGCGATGAACAATGATTTTTTGACGCCGTAAAAACAGTAATGATAATGTTTAGATACGTTGATATCTAGTATGCGTTATCTATGGGGTTCTGTGTTGAGTCGATGTGCCTGGTCAATATTGGCGTTTCAAAATAACAATGATGATCAGCGAAAGAAAATTCTGAAACTAGCGCAATTTCTTCACGAATTAGGAATAAACAAACTTACTGGGCTGAATTAACATATATTCAATCAACCCTGGCCCAGTTTCGCGAAAAGGAGGAGCTACTATATAATGATTTGAGAAAAAATAAAACGAAGCATGAAGAAATTAAGTCGATTTAATCCTTTTTGTTAGGCTTTAGACTGGCAAATAGGACGTGAACACTAAAAACCGGTTTACAGAACTTCGATGCAGAGAAAACATGCCGCGTTAGAAAATTAACAATTCTAGATATAGATACGGTCAAACCCACTTAATCCGTATCGGCTTAATCCAGATTTTGGTCTAATCCGGACATTATTTGCAGTCCATTTGTTCATTAACCCTTTCAGTGCGGTGTATGAATCGGTGATAGATTTTGCTAGTACACCGCACTGCGGTGTATTGATTTAATTAGTAATTAGTATTTATCTCTCATAAAAATGGCAGCACCTGTCAAACATAGTGAAATATTAGTAACTAACTATACACCACACCGCGGTGTAGACGCACTATATTGGTATTCCTGTTATTCAACACATTAGGGTAGAATTTCTAAAAATTTTCAAATTATCTCCAGCACTATAGGGAATTGATTTGTCAGCACTGAAAGGGTTAAAACACAAGAAAATGAGTAATCTGGATTTCCCGTAAACCAGATGAATTTTGTTCGTCCCGAATCATCCGAATTAAGCGGGTTCTAATGTATTTCTAACCGATGGTTTTCCGTGCTGAGATCACTTTTTTCTGGACGACGACTAAATCTGGCATTCCGAATCAGATAACGTCGTAATCGAGTTTAAGCGCGATCTTCTATTTCCATTCTACGCGAAGGTATATTTCTAAACGGATGCTTCGAATGACGTGATAAAACTACGCAATAAATCGCGAGAGACGAATGAAATATGAGTCCCACAATCACAAGTTCGAAAGAGATTTTAAAACATCAAAACTATAAAGAATTTATTAAAACATCGAATTTTCGGTATTATCCTAAAAACCATTCAAATTCCTGTGTCAATGGTATCCTTGGTTTCTCCCCCCATAATAAAATTTTGTCCCTATACATTTCCTCTCTGGTTAATATTATCTAGTTTTCATGTGCAATAGTGTGTGTAGTTCTTACTGGTATATATACTGTGAAATGTCATAATTTTAGTCACTCTTGAGAATGGTTCTTAGGATAAAACCGCAAATTCGAGGTTTTAATCAATTCTTTATAGTTTTGATGTTTTAAAATCTCTTTCGAACTAGTGAATGCTTCTAATGTCGACATCGACTTTTTACTGGACAAAATATCGCATCAGTCATCGCGAATCAGATACCGGGTGAGAACGATCCGCCATTTCCCAAACGTATGATAGAACCGCATTTCGATATCAGAAATGTTCCTAATTACGCAACACTGGGGTTTACGACGCATCAAAACATCTAATCGTAACATATGCTCCACTGACGTAGGAGACTTTTTACGAGTAATTATTCCACGAGAACTGAACCGACGTCGGCGTCGTCGCACATCGAGTTTGACATGTCAAACACGGTAAACATCGACGACGCCGACCGCAAATACGAAAAAAAAACAAAAAACATTAACAGCGCGTTCAGTTCGTATTCACGTTTGAACAGCGGCGGTAATTTCCTAAATGGGGCTTATCTCGTAAGATGATTAATTTCTCTCATTTATGGGTTTATCATTGACGACGACGAAAAAAGGTTTAGAAACCTTGATTAATGGCGAATGACCGCGCAACGGGAGCGTACCGGTCTAAAGCCTAACTAAAAGGTTAAGATCCGATCAGATCATCGGATCGTAAGCAGTGAAGTCCGCGATTTATTAATCGGGAACCTTTTCGACCCGTGTTTACTAACGACCGCAACGGATTGATTGCAGACTGATCTTAAGGATAGAAAAAGTTCTATTTTCTACGACTTATTGTTAATTCGTAGCCAATCAGCGACAGGTGTTGCATCACATGACTGGCGATGATTGAGTCATATTCGACCTGAAAACTCTTAAGATCGTGAGAAAAATGAAAGTTTTGAAAATTTAGGTACCGGTACATTTTTATGCAATTCTAGGGCATATTACTGCTTGAATCGAGTCATAGATCATTGTCGGGTGGAATTTTTCATATGTGATCTCTACAAGGGCACTTGATTAGAAAAGGGGGGTTCAGACCCCCCGAACCCCCCTCTGGATCTGCACCTGATGTGTACTACTGATGTATAGGCCTATGGGAACACAGTCTCATAACCTCTTTTCGGGTGAAGCGCTTAACCCTTTCAGTGCGTCTTCACCGCAGTGCAGTGTATAAATCAGTGATGGATTTTGCTAGTACACCGCACTACGGTGTATTGATGCAATTAGTAATTATCTCAATTGATAGATGGCAGCACCTGTCAAACATAGTGAAATATTAGTAACTAACGATACACTGCACTGCGGTGTAGACGCACTATAGTGGTATTCCCGTAATTCAACACACTAGGGTTGAATCTTTCAAAACTTTTAGATTATCCCCAGCGCTATAGGGTATTAATTAGTCAGCAATGAAAGGGTTAAAAACTACGCATAACAGTTTGCAGTCGCATTTTCCGGGCGATGATCTAAGAAACTTGAAGACTACACATTCATTTTACTTTCTGATTGCATCGGGTGAAAATTCACTAAATTTGACTCGGGAACTGGTCCAGACCGAATCACCTCCCGTACGACTCATTTCGGTTATAACGAAACCCAGGAGTTGGACTTGTCAAACTTGATAAATGTTATGCACACTGAAACAACACCTACAAGGCTGTTCTGAGACCTAACACAGAGTTCCTACCACGACCTCGACAGGAAATGTTTCGGAAAATTATTACCGATTTTATCGTAACCATAGCGATAATATTATTAACGGCAATTTACACTCCTTCATGTGATTCGAAGCGATAATAGTAATCACCTGGATTAGAGCAACAACAAAAAATTGGAACCCAGGATAGCCGTAACAAGGGGTCTAGGGACACCATGCCGGCTTGGCGAAATACTGGACGATCTGACAACTTCAACATTCAATGCCATCTGATGAAAAAAAACATAACAGTAGTAAATAACGAGACGAGTAGTACTATATAGGTTGACTATTTATTTGATGCGAGAGCTTTCGTTACTAATGTATAAAAGAAGAAGCTTCATCGGGTGAATGAGTGATGAAGCTTCTATTCATTAGTAGCGAAAGCTCGTGCGCCAAATAAATAGTTAACCTATATAGTACTACTCATCTAGTTATCTATTCTAAACTCGGTTAACTCTCTTCAGAATTTTCTCACCATAACAGCAAAAAAACATGTATTTTTGATAACAGTAATAGTTATCTATGACCTCATAGAACGTATCATGAGATACAATTTTGATTTCGATAACAAAATATGCATAGGTACCGATACGTACATAAAATGTTATTCTATTTTTATGCCAAAGCGGACTAAAACAGGCATCGAATGCTTCGATAGATAGATAGATAGATTCATGTAGATATTTTATTGTACACAAAAAAAAATTTGCATTGACAGAATCTGTTTTCAATGTTAGTGCACGATATCATTACTTGTGTTATAAATGGCAAGTAGGGATTTATCAGCAACAGCAGCAGCGGCAGCAGCGGCGGCATCAGCCACACCGGCGATGGGCAGTTTTACATCAATTTCACACATTGAAAAAAAATTCGAATTCAAAGGTTATCCTAAGCAACTGCAATATAGATGCGGCAATCACAGCATACATGGTGGTGGCGTCACTTATGATATCAGTGATCTTTAAAAAGTGTGCCGAGTATAAAACTGCTGACGTTCCTCGTTATAGCAAAATCAGAGTCAGGGTTTTGAGTGGAGTCCTCAAGTCCCCATAGTCCTAGTGGAATGGGAAGAGGCCAGAGCAGAACTATTGACAATATCACCATGAACCCTGAATTGATATTGACTGACTGCCAATATATGGACTGAAATAAGACCTCAGTACAGCGAAATTCACTAGTTGACTAGTTAGGACGATCATGATATTGATGACTTATCAAAATGACAACTTACATTTAGTAAAATGAAATGGAATACGAATTGGAACTGAAATAAAGTGACCACACTACACCACCAAAGTAAAGTAAAGTGCTTACTTATCAGGTGATGACTTAAACAGAGTTGGGCTATCCGAGAAGAATGGGAGACCAGGATTTGGAAACCTGGGGCTAGTTCCATAGTCACAGCTTAGACTTAAGATCAGTCTACAAACTTCTTGGTTATAATAGCCCATCTAACAACTTAAGAACAGTCTTAAGATTTAAGATCACTTTTGGACTTAAGTCTCGCCTAAGGTTAGTCATTGGATTTAATAATAATAATAACAATAATAATAATAATAATAATAATAATAATAATAATAATAATAATAATAATGATAACGATAATATTAATTTATTTTCTTATTAAGCACTTAACTAAAACCATAATCTAAGCGCTAGGGATTTAGCCCTGGATTTACAACGTGCTAGACCCAATGGACTGTCTTGGGCCATTGCATAACTCTAACACAATTACTCGAGGTGAAATCAACATTCATAAGTAGCTGACATCAATCAAATTGAAAGTTCGGCTCGTTTAATGGCCCGATAAAGAATATTCATTTCGAAATTGGTATAAGACGTCGAAAGAAACCACAGAGGATTCCACTGCTGTCGATGTTATCTGTGTAAAAGGGAAATTGCGATAACGAACTGCAAATAACCCGCAGCTACGTTTCGTTAAAAAAAAATCCGCCATTTATCAAATGACAACTTAAGAGAGAAGTTGACTGGAGGGAAAACGATATTCCTTGCATGGTTAGTAAACCGTGGCCGTATCGCGAAGCAATATAATAAATTGATTGTTAGGGCGGTAGGAATCTACCACAGGGGGTTTCGCATATACCTCGCTAAATATGGTGGTGATTACCACCAGGCTGGGCGGTGATAGGAAATCCATGGAAACTGGCTACGCTAACAATTCCGGTATATCCGAAATATTCTTTTTTCCAAAATATCCTAAATTTTCAATCATCCCTGATATAGGCCTTACTATCCGTTATTGGCCTTACTTGGCTGCATAGAATTGGTATCAAATCTAGATTCGATACGCACTAAAAATACTAGGGGGAGAGGGGCATACTTAAGTTTCAAAATAATTTGATTTAAAAAAATAAACATAGTATTAAAATCTTTGAGGTGTCGCAAAATTAGTCATATTGCCGATAGGCATATCTAGATATCCATCAAGAACTACGCTATAGGAAATGATTTGTAATGAAATGATTTTAGGCCCAGCAGGGGCCAGTTGCACAGTCGTGACTTAAGTCAAAAAGTGGTCTTAAATCTTAAGACTGATCTGAAGTTGTTAGATTGGCTATAGAACTAAGTTGGTCTTAGACTGGTTTTAACCCTTTCAGTGCGTCTACACCGCAGTGCGGTGTATAAATCAGTGATGGATTTTGCTAGTACACCGCACTGCGGTGTATTGATGTAATTAGTAATTTGTAATTATCTCTATTGAAAAATGGCAGCAAGTGTCACACATAGTGAAATACTAGTAACTAATGATACACCGCACTGCGGTGTAGATCACTATAGTGGTATTCCCATTGTTCAACACACTAGGGTGGAATTTTTTAGAATTTTCAAATTTTCTCCAGCACTATAGGGTATTAATTAGTCAGCACTGAAAGGGTTAAGTCTAAGCCATGACTATGCAACCGGTCCCCTGCCGAACTGGTTAGTGAGAGCTGATGATGTGTTCCGATAACATCGGAATGTAGGACCTATAATATTTTATTTGGATTGCATCAACAAAATATTCTAATCAGAATACAAGTGGCTATTCTACGTACAGGGGCGGTTCCAGGGGTAAGTTCCGACGGTCTTACCAAATATTCTAGGGCAAATTACGTCAGACTCTGCTCGAGTCGGATCTGATTTCAGATGTTTGTTGAAATATTTTTTGGGACACTGTTTACAAAATACATAAAAAATCCCAACTCAAATACCACTCAAGTCGCATACATCTTTACGATCCCAAAAGGTTGGACTTTGGCAGAGTCTACTTTTAAGCCAGGCATTATGGCAGAACCCATTTGATACCTTTACCGTGTCCAGTTACTCAGTCATGACTTAGGTCCAATAGAGTTCTTAATTTCGAGATAATGACTAACTTTAAGTTGTTAGATTGGCTTAGACTGCTCTCAAAACTAAGCCATGACTGTACAACTGGCCTCGGGATTTTTGACAAAATTTGTCCTTTTTTAGATTTCTGTCTAAATTCCTAGGCCTATGAAGGTTTTTGGAAAAAGTGCCTTTAAGAAATTACGATTCTCAAAATTATTGGGTCTTCTGGAATCTCATAAGACTCCTGGATCCGTCCCCTGTACAACACTAGACAACATTCAAGAAGATGTGAGGCTACTTACGTTAACCTCTTTTAATGGAATTCCTTTCATTTACGTGAGCTTTAAAAATATAAATTAAGTCAAAATACGATTTACTTATTCATATCCTCATATCGAGAAATAGGTTTTTTTGAGGACCCTTATTGCCTTGGGTGCTCTGCGTCTAGGCCTTTATCATTACGATCTGCACCAAGACCCGTAGACATACTGCGAGTCTGTTACAACGACCATCCATAACCACAGCCAAGACTACGTAGAGCTTTGAAACAAATTTAACGTTAGGCCTATTGTATTTGGTATTTTGAAGTTTTGACAACATAGGCCTACTTAAGTTTCGACATAGGCCTACCGGTACATTTGTTGGCATTATTATGGCATGAAAACAGACTGCACATCTGAAGTGTAATTGTGATATGGACTAAAGTCAATGATGATGCTCTATGCAATATAAAAGCACTCTGAAGGTTTCTTATTAAGATCGTATCATTTGAAGTTAATCACTTCATATTGACATTAAAAATCCTGGGCATCTTAATATTTGGATGCTTTGGTCGCATCGAATCACTCATTTAACTTGTTAGTTAGTAATTACAATTTTCATGATTTTAGATGATTTAAGATACGGGTTAGAGCAACTATAGCTGAGTCTACAGTTATCGGTGAGCCTCAGCCACACACATTCACACACACACACAGTTTTAATACATTGCAACAATTCCAAGTCGTAACATTCGTTCGATTTCATTCTTACCTTTAACTTCAATTGAACAGCATGAAATACGATATGACAACGAATCCTAATTTCCAGGTACGTAGAGATGACATGCGACAAAAAGCGTCCAGGTCATCGGAGGAGAGATACAAGCAGCAGCGGCACTGCAGCTTCATTACGCTCCATCATTAAGTTCCATCAGCTACTGAATGGCGGCAGCACCTTCCGGGGCATATTTTACAATTTCATATGTAAATAGTGTATGTATATATTGACATAGAACTATTAGTTCTATGATATTGATAATAACTTTGTGGTTAAGACAAGTTTATATTTTCTGTTAATAGTAAATATTGTATACTTTGTATACCATGGAAATGGTTGGAGTGTAAATAAAATCCTAATCCTATTTTGTTGCGTTTCTATTCTTTAAATTCTTATCATTTTTTGTTTTGTAAATATTTGTATAGATATATGTAATACTTTTCCTCCATATACCATGGAAATGGTTGGAGTGTATATGAATTATAATCATAATCGCAATCACCAGCTAAACCTCGAATACGATTCTTTTTAAAAAAGACGAAACCTTTTATTAAGACAATTTCCAGCATTTTCCAGCTTAGATCAGGTATCAATCCAGATTTGGACGATACAAAACCCGTTCAAATACAACAATTTCAATTTTGCCCAAAAGATTCGTATTGACAAGGTCCACTGTATATTGAGTTTACAGAAGGCTTATAAGTGATACACTGTTTCTCCCAATCTACAAAAAACTACAATCATATTTGTTATCAGTTCATTTCTATAGCTATGCCGGGTCAGTAATTGTTAGCTCAGTCATAATTTTAAAAAAAAGTAATGTACAGGTTAGATAGGCAGCTAGTCAGGTGAACTTATAAGCTGGGCTGAAATGAGAAACAAGGTACCGGATATCAATTTTTTTAGCCAAGGGGTTAACTACATAAAGAAGAGAAAGAGAAAATAGGTACAAAGAAAAGGTGAAAAAATGCATATGTATAAATTATCTTTATTCCCTGAATTCGAAGAGAGCATTAAAAAGCCAGATCAAGATCAATTGATCATATGTATATATATATGATAACAAGCACACCTTATTTATACGTCATTCTTCAGATCTTTGCTATACAAAATTCAGCTGCTTTTTGCAAACAATTCTATTTCTCGTAGATTATTAAGATATTCTAATATCTGTAGTTCTACTATTATTATAATGACGAGTGATTGAAATATAGCTACGAATCACAGAACAATAATATCCCTTGAGCTCATGTAATGTCCAGAGTTAACTGGTCACTCTGGAGAAAGGAAAGCAAATCATTGAATCCCTTAAATGCTTAAGGTATCAGCATTTAAAAACAGGTTAAACAACGGTGAATCATATCAATGGCAATATGAATACAGTCACTAACAACTGCCATAACTAACAGTCTCTCAAATAAAATTCATTTCGATTACCGGTATGGGATCATTCGTTTATTACGTACGCATAAAATTTGAATTTTTCAACCCCCCCTCCCCCTCTGTACGCAAAATCGGCCATTTTTTCATATACATTAAGCATTACTGTACGCAATTGCACTGACCCCTCCCCCCTCCCTTGATGCGTACGTAATAAATGAATGACCCCAATATTATCTTGTTAGCTGATTGTGATTCGAAACCTTGAAAGCCTTTCAATGCCCACAACGAAACCCTTTCAATGCCAACAGCACCAGAACCCGATTCCTTTCTTAGTCTGGTTGATGATTAAAACTACAGTAGAACCTCGTAATAACGAACTGGGATACAACGATACATCGGATATAACAAATATAGAATTTGGTCCCGAGTAAGAAAATTTGATTATTTTCATACTGGATATAACAAACTATCGGTTATAACGAATATATATTCTGGTTCCATGAACTTTGCTGTTACGGGGTTCCACTGTATTGCAGATTGTCAAAATATGGTACACTTTTCAATTGCTTGGACCTGCGGCACAGAAGACCTCAAGATTCAGTTTCTGGATAAGTAAAAACTTAATATGTTAAGACTGAATTGCCGTCGTGAAATTATCAATAGCAACTAAACCAGGGGCCTAGTTTCACAAAAAAATTTAACTGCTCAATTTAATGAGTTAATTTTCTTCCTTTTTGTGAACACTGGGCATTGAATCCCAGGTCAAGACCTGTGAGCGTCTTACCAAATAAAAAATAAAGGTAAATTAATAAGGGTCTGGTAGCACCTTTTTGATTCCTTTCCAGAATCTCGAACAATAATTGTCTTTGTCTTTACAGAAATTACCCTTTTTAGATTTTTTCGACAAAATTATGCCCTTTTCAGAATAAAGCCTTTAAATACAGGCGCAAACAAAATCCGCCCCGGATCTCCCTCATATAGGAAAGGGAAAAGTTGAAACTCGTTAATACGATTTCGTTTAAGATGAAACCGACTGATTTCCAGCATGTCCGAGCTAAGATATTTATATCAATCCAGATTTGGATAATAAGAAGCCCGTTTAATGAGGTTCCACTGTAGGTACAAAAACCGATTATACCGTAAAAATCTATTTATAGATAAATATGATATCTTCGTCGGTGCCGTACTGCAGCCGCGCGTTATTCAGCGTCGAGTAACGACAAGCGCAGATACGCTTCGACATCGACGGATCGCGATAAAACACAAGCCCTTTCGACTTGTCGTAGCCGCATAAAACGATAAAATGTCCCTGATATGTTCCCGTGCAACGGTGGCATGATTTAATGCCGCATAATCCGCACGAGTGCGCGTCGCACCAAACGCAACTCATGTGCGACCAGTCGATGAGCAAAATCACGAGATCGCGCTGCGATAAATGGTCGACGATCTCCTTGATGCGTACGGAGCGTTTGTCGACGCGCACGCCGCGCCGCGTCGCTCCGTTGAACAGCTCGGTGACGCGGCATTCGTCGACGGTGAACAGCTTCGTGTAGTAACGCTCTTTCGAATATCCAGGGTCGACGCCTAACGTTACCGTGTACATTTGACACTTGACGCCGTAGTGTTCGAGTATGTACGCCAGGTCGATCGTCCAGACGCTTTCTTTGAAGTCTAGATCGGCGCAAACGCGATCGAGATCGTTGAGCTTGCGCCCGAAGTAGCCGAGCACCATTTTTACGCAGGCGATACCGCAGTCCCAGTGATACGACTGTTTCACGTGCGGAACCGTTTCGAGGATGACGCCGCCGTCCGTCTTTTTAGCCATAGGTGGCGTTGTCGTCGACCCCGCGTCGGAGAGCGACTCGGGGTCAGCCTGCTCGGCTTCATCATCACCACCATCATCTAAAGACAATCCTGAAAATGGAATCGACAGTTGCTAAATTTAGAGGCGAAAGTTGAAACCCTTTCAGGCATCTACACTGCAGGTAGATACCTGACGCCTTTGCAAGTACACCACATTGCAGTGTATCAATGTTAATAGTTAATTGTTTTTATCTCTATTGAAAGATGGCAGCAGTGAAACAGTGAATCATTAGAAAATAACTAACGATACACCGTACCGCGGGGTAGATACACCAGTATGCCGTTATTCAACACAGTTCTCCAGCACTTTCAGGTATTTATCAGTCAGCACTGAAAGGGTTAAGTTAAAAATTTCAAAATTTTTTCATTTTTAACACCTCCGAATTTCAGGTATGTAGCCTACTCCTGACAGCTGGAGGTATTGCATCATAAGCTCATAAGTCTAAGATACAAGATACAAGTCTAATGTCTACTTTATTATGCATTTGAAATATACAGAAGAATAGTATTAATTAGGATACCGTAGCCACTCTCCACATAAATTTTTATTGATTTTACCATTCCCCATATGGATAGTTCCACCACATCATCATCGCACACAATCTTTTTTTTGTTGTTTTGACATTTTTAGGAGAAAACTGAATTAGGCAATTACATTCAGGGGCCAGTTGCTCAAAAGTTGGTTTAAGATAACCGGCCGTTAAATACCATAGTAACAATGAAATTTCAATTGTCACCAGGCATATCAACTAGTATCAATCCACTGGTTAACTAACCAACTTTTGAGCAACCGGCCCCTGATCTGATTGGCAGAGTTGCATTACCTTTAAATTGACCATTGAGGTCAGACTTCGAGGTGGTCATCCTCGTCTACTTTGTTCGTTTTTCATGCCATAAAAATCTAGGAAAAAATGGTAATGATGACGAAATTAATTAATTAATAACTATCCAGATTTTTCCATTTTCGCAACGACCTTGAAAAAAGGAGACTCATCCACCACCGTAAAGGTTGAAACTAAAACTAAAAAGGCAACTTGTATCAAACTTCGTTTCCTTCACAATAATACGAAAATTGAATTCGGGAGAAATTAAATGAATTAAATAAATTTTCTATCTATTTCCATATCTCGGGGTCGCCTTCTTTTGATTTACGACAATAAAATTACATTGATTTTATCAAGCTAAGTATTGCAAGTGAACGTCCAAATCACCTGTCAAAAAGGGTTCATCAGTGTTTTTCTCAAGTTTTGTGATTTCAGTCTCGCTAAAGTATTTTAAGCCTGATGGAAGAAGGTCAAAGGAACGTATTAAGGAGGTTGAGACCTGAACTTGTGAATGACATTCAAAATCACGGGCGTTTATTCGATGTTTTGGAGTCTAAACGAGCACTCCCAAAATCTATCATCGATAAAATTAGAGTAAGTCCTGCTGAGGAGTAAGTCTAGCTAATGACTGATGATTATGTGTATTTGTCACAAAATTATCACATCTACTAGTAGAGTATATTTTACAAGTTCTCTAACAGTAGGCCCATCGCCTCGTTGAGGCCCAGTTTAGTTTCATTTTGAAGACACTTTCTTTCCCTCAACAATCATCTGCAATAATGGATGGGAGGGGCTTTTGTGCAACCCCTTAGGGAGCGTCTCAAAATTTCAAAAGTTGGTCAATTAGTATAACTGTCTAATTCGTTTTAATTAAATTTTTTTTTGCCATATTAAAGTTTATTATCAAATGTACAAATACAAGAAGACAGTTTATACGCTAGCAAAACGTCGATCTGACATTTTGTGTCTTTTTATCTGACATTATGACTGTCAAATCGAGGACAGTTTTTTTCTTACAGTCGTTATCCGATGAAAAAGAACAAATTCGACAAATGTTGGACCGTCTTCAGAAACGGCCGGTGTTCGACGCGTTCTACGACTGTCTAATCGAGAGCGATAACGCATCGATCGCCGATCTATTAAAACCCGAATTAGCGGAGGATAGGAAAAGTTGGGAATCGTTGAATAAACGCAAGACGAGTTACAGCGCGATCGTGCCCGGCGGTTCGGGTAACGGCGGCATCGGCGACGGACTTGCTGAAAGAGTTGTGAATAGGTCAGAGGTGCGCAGAGGCAGCGGCAGCGTTCAAACATATCAGCCCAGCGAAGATGTCGAAAACAGGAGCTTATCTGGAGGTACGAATTGATGAATTATAAAAAGAAACAACTTCTGCTTTTCGAATGATTATTTCATATATGTATCCCCCTTATCAAACTGTGATTACTGCTACGTTGATTATTTCTTGCAATATCATTAATGACAATTTTAAAGTGTGCATGTTGTGTGTTTTTTATATTTCTCTTCTCCTTGTTCACTTATGTTTTATTTTTTGAGGGACTCATTTTACTGTTTCTACAGCCCCTCCAAGTCTAATTCGGTGTATTTTGTACTTAAAATCTGTGTGCATTATGCTGTAAATTATATTTGATATTTGAGCATTCAATACCAATAGCAATGACTGATGCTCATTCTGGACCCAGTTTCAAGGTTAAATTTAACTCCTGAGATTAGAAAACCTCATTATTTCCCTGTTGATTCGACTGCAGAGTCAAATACATGTATGAGCTCAGTATTGTGGTACTAGGTCCCGGCTTATTAAAACTCTGTGGTCGACCATTTCTTGAAAGAGATGATGAGTGTGGTGGTTGATTTTACTGGATTCCGGTGCCACTTTTGAATCGGCTCCCACATCTCTTTGCGCTGCTAACACATCTTGAATCGCTTGTGGTGGGTTGGCTCTAAACATAAAGTATTCCTTCAATTTGGTCGATGCTCCACAGCTCGGTTGCTTCTGTTTTGCGCGACTTTCCTTTAACCTGTTTGTTGTATAACCCGCTTTACAAAATTTAGCGATAGGCTGATTGAATACTCATACCAAATTTCTGCCATAAATTAATGCGATATCAATGTGGGGTTATCTTGTTGATTTCATTTTGCAGATGGGCCGGACCCTGAATGGTCACCTGATAAAGTGGTAGTTTTCCCGACGGATTCTCAATACATCACAGAATTGTATAGAACCAGAAGTTCGAAGGTAGATCAGGTTTTGAATTCTAGTTTACATTTCAATTGTTTTTTCAGCCCATTCAGAATGTGACTCCCGGTGGGCTATTGCATTCACTTTTCATCCGTATGTAGACTGAATCTAGGAGGTATTAACACGCTTAAATTAACATACGGTCCTGATTTTTGTATGTATCTACCTTTAGCCTCTGCATACATTCACCCGGGGGTGTTGAATGACACAGTATTTCAATGTAAGCTGTCCCCAAAAAAGTGTACCAAATACAAGCTGTCCCTAGTTTCATTAATAGTAATGTTTTATATGCAGTGAGTTTCAATATCGTTGGTTTCTGTATATGTTCTCCAGGGGGTGTTGAATATCAAAATTTTCAGATTGTTAAGCATTTTAGACTACTTTCCAAGTAGACATGGTGATCCTGGAACCCGAGTTTAACCCTATCAGTGCTTTAAAGTTATCAGTCGCCAAAGTGCTGGAGATAATTTGGAAATCAATAAAAAAATTCTAGGCTAGTGTATTGAATAATGGGCATAATGCTTTTGTGCATCTACACCGCAGCGTGATGTATCGTTAGTTACTAATACTTCACTGTTTGACAGGTGCTGTCATCTTTCAAGAGATAAACCTAATTACTAATGATATCAACACACTGGATGTGGTCTACTAGAACTCCATCACTGATTTATTCGCCGCACTGCAATGTACTGAAAGAGTTAGGATCTAAATTGCGATTTTTATGGAATAACTACCCTATCATGTATTTCAGTGTTATAATATGCATACGCATCCTCGTGGCCGAGCGATAGTGGCGTATAACAACAAATTCCCAGCAGACATTTTGCGAGGCACGTTTCAACGTGAAAATGATTTGAAGGCCGTGGAAAGATTACTGGAAGGATTAGAATTCAATGTTACCTGGTGGCAAGACTGTTCTAAACAGGTATATTGCAGAGTTTCTTCTTTTGGACCTATGCCATTACAGTTTATAAGTTTTATTCATTCTTGTTACATCAGATTACGATAAGGTGACAAAATGAATTAAACTATCCAGAAAATATGGATTTACAGGGGTGGATCTAGGAGATTGGAAGACAGGAGTCTAGAAGAAAAGACTAAAGCATTTTTCAAATAAAGCAGGACGCAGGTCTATAAATGACTTAAACTTTTCTCCGACAGGATTTTCTGAACAAACTCGAAGCCGAGTCTAAGAATCCGGATAACGATAACCACGACAGTTTTATGATGATAATGTTGACTCATGGCACCGACGCTGGTCTACTCATGGCTGATGGAGGTATCGTTACCGAGCTGGAAATTCTCGAGTATTTTTCGACGTCGAAGTGCCGGTATTTACTTCAAAAACCGAAACTGTTCTTCATACAAGCATGTCGAGGGAGTAAGTAAATTGTATCAAAAGGTACATGAGACAAAATAACTTCATTTGTAGATCTAAGACATCGACTAGGTCTATGAAGAGACAGCATTTGTTTAATATACAGAGGGGAAAGACCATTCAATGCTTTAAAAACCAATAAATCTGCCTTGAACTCACTACGTTTGTGTATAGGTAGCCAGTGCAATTCAAAAAGATCTGGCGTTATGGAACTCCAGTAAATACTGTAGGAATTGTAAATACTGTAGGAATTTTGCTGTTTTTTTTTCAGTAAAAGAAATTTGCTTTTTAGGTTCTGTTTATTCTAATCGTAGAACAAAAAGATGAAGGACGGATGGATGCACAGCCGACACAGATGGGGCTGGGTGAACTGTTGAGTCGGGCACCAGTCGCTGAAATGGGTTCCAAGGATGATGCCGATGCTATCCCTACGACAGCGGGGAATTTTGCCGACATGTTGGTGTCTAATGCAACTTTTACAGGTAATTCTTAAGATATGGCTGCCTGGTTTTTAAGGTATCTTTCTGTACTTACGATTTTGCATAGACTTGAAGAGTAAAGTTGAACAGTAATATCTCGTAATACTTTTCTTGATCCCAAAATTTAAAGAATCTGTTGAAAATATTCGCCAAAAGTCGTAGGGCCATTTTCTTTCCATCGTAGATTCTTCCCTGTTCCTGTATAATAATTCAGTGTAATATGTAAGTGCACGCTAGTAAAACAGGGTTTTGCGCCATGGCTAAGTCGAGCGATGCCATCAGGTCCGAATCCCTGCCAAGGGAGCATGGTCTCAGTCTAGTTACATCATGTAATAAAACCGTATCGTACTTTTAAAGGTTATAAAAGTTACGCGTATTCTCAACGGAAAAGTACGTGGTATGTACAGACGTTAACTGAAGTTTTCTCGAAGAAATCTTGCGAAGAAGACGTCGTCTCGATGTTAACTATGGTAATCGTCATCCACAAAGTCCGTCATAACAGAGCTGCCAACTGTTTCTGATTTTCAGTATTTGAAAGATGTTACTGAGGGTCTTACTGTTGATTAGTGATTAATTTGAACATTTTCTTTCATATTTCTATGAAATGTTACTGAAAAAAATTCAATTTGTTACTGATAGCACTTTTCAGAGGTTGGCAGCTCTGTTTTAACGCCATCTTCTTTATTACCACTGCCATCATTTTTCGGAGAAATAATTTGTCCAATCTAACTCAAATTCAATGAAACTACCATTCTTTATAGCGCCAAGTTAATGATCGTGATAAATCATTTCCAGTGGTATTATAAAGGACTTTTACTGTATTCACCATTGGGCTGCTTTATAAATGCTCAGTTCCTCCGTTTTCCAATAATTTTCGTTATATATAATATATATATATATGTATATATATATATATGTATAAATTATTCTAGGTTCATGACCTAATTTCGAAAGTTCGAACAAAAGGGGACGCCGTGCAAACGCCGAATATTAGTATGAATACGCTGACGAAAAAGGTCTACTTTTTTCCTGGATTATGAATCGAAGCCGGAACCAAACTACCAGTATATGCATTGAAGCTCTTAGTAAAACCCGGACTTATACAGATTCTTTATTCAATAAAAATCTGTCTTTGCGGTTTCCGTTCAATAACTTCATAAAAACCCATGTTCTTTCGTAACGAAAAGTTGAATAATGATGTCGAGAAACATTTAATGAAAATAAATCAAATTTTTTTATATAAAAAATCATTTCATCTTTATTTTACGATCTATTTCGGTTTCAACCCTTGTATGTACTTAAAATCATAGAAGTGTAAGTGAACACTAATATGTTAAAATACGCTGTAATGTCTAAGTATAAAAACAACTTCTTTTTGATAGTTAAATCGCTAAGAAAACATTGTCGCTAAAATATTGAAACATCAGATAAATCAAAATCAGTACAGCCCATCCATTTGTTTATTGGTACATCTAATTTGCTCTATGCATTTTAAGCAGTATCTATTAGGGCCAAACTTGCTTATACAATTTGTCATAGTTGGGATGATCATCATGTTGACGACTGGTTAGATTTTGAAGTGCAAATAGAGACTCAAAAGCAATGATTTAACCCTTTCATTGCTGACTTTCAATACTTGAAGTGCTGGAGATAATTTGGTAATTCCACCCCAGTGTAATGTGTAGCAGGGAGTTTTTGGGTATCCTGATCTGAAAGAGCAGGCACACTGCTTTAGTTCGTATACACCATGGTGCGGTGTATCGTTAGTTACTAATACTTTGCTATATTTTACAGGCCATCTTTCAATAGAGATAAAAATTGATAACGAATAACATAAATTCACCGTAGTGTGGTGTATCAGCAAAGTCCATCATCGATTTATACACCGTACTGCAGTGTAGAAGCACTGAAAGGGTTAACTGAGTCCGACACATGCATAGTTGAAATAGGGTTAATTCTAGATCACCCTACATTTGTACCGAATGAATAAATGGCCCTTATTTGATAGTGGAAAGATTTTTATAAAATATTTTAGTTGGAAGCAGAGACCTATCTGATATAACGGATTAACAATCACTATCTGTCAACATTTGGCTCATTCAAACACATTTGCATATATATCATATGAATCTATCTACACGATGTGAATATGAGAAATTTACAATAAAATGAGAGGAATGTATAACAATAAGCATAATATATACATTCTTAAATATACAAAGATTTTTATGTACATCCATTGTCAATTGTTCTAATCCATTTACCTTGGTCCTGACATAGCAGTATTCGGTCGCTACTGCTTTGCTCTGTAGCTCACACAGTGTGACAGAGACAGAAAAGGCAAGACAGCGGGCTTCAATGAAATTAATTCTATTGGGAGCGTAAAGCAAATCTCCGAGAATATGGTCTACTCTGCTTACCTCAAGTTTCGCGGGACTAATGAATTCTCTCCGAGATACGACAATTGCGGGGTAGTCGGAGCTGGGATTCGTTGTTATCACAATAATTTGGAGTAAGAAAATCAGTAATATATTGTCCGGGGCATGCGAGGCAATAACAGGGTAAACAGAGTATTTTATTCATTGAGTGTATGATTAGTTGATTAATTTAGTAACGTTTTATGTCTTCACAAGACCTTTCTACTGGACACAACAGGTATATTTCTATTCCTGAGATCACACTTCAACTATGAATACATTTTAATGTATATTTGTTTTTCATCATCGATTATTTACCAGTACATTCTTCGATGTATTCTAACTTATGTATCGTTTGTCTAGTCTATTTCTACGTCCACACGATATCTGACCAATCACAGCAGCAGGATATGACGCGATACACAATTCAACCTGAACCTGAAAGTTTCATAAAAATACCAAAAGGCGTTATGTACGTTTACTAACGAAGATATTATATATAACAAAAGGATTCTTTTAACCCTTTCATTGATTAATTAATACCCAAAAGTGCAGGTGATAATTTGAAATTTAAGAATAATTCCACCCCAGTCTGTTGAATATTTGGCATACTGCTATAGTGTACGTCTAGATCTCAGTGCAGTGTATCGATAGTTACTACTATTTCACTATGCTTGACTAATAACATTAATACATTGATTTATACATGGCACTGGAGTGTAGATGCACTGAAAGGGTTAGTTACTAATATGCCACTATAACAGATGATAGTGCGGTGTACTAGCATCATCGATTCATACACCGCACTGCAGTATTGACGCACTGAAAGGGTTAACACATGAAAACTAACATTGAACTGACTTACCTCTAATGAATATCACAATTATCATTTGATTATCTACTCAAATCTGGTGAAGATCACCGCGATAGAAATTCAGAAATCTTCACGCTACGTTCTCGAGCTAGATTCAATACATCGTCCGCCATTTCGGGCACCGTAGTAAACCGTACTTTACTGAATGAGAACGCATCGTAGAGAAATTCCATCACTTGATCCTAAAAAATAATAAATCTCGAAGTAACCACTGTTGTGAAGTAACCACAGGGTGGCCACTTACATGGGAATTTTCTTTTCAATAAAAAAGGCAGGGAATGGTAAGGGAATTTCGTAAAAAAGCTAAAAACCAGGGATAAGTGGAAATTTGTTGAGATTGCTAGATTAAAATCAAACAGTTATCATCTATGTTGTATGTATTTGACTGTTTATTGATTGGATTCTTATGATTGGACTGTAGGTTCTTTCTGACTCCATAGTCAAATTCGAACACATAACTATAGAACTCACAGGGTCCTGTCATTCTATATGGTCAACATTTTAATTGGTACTCACCTTAAAGAAGTAACATAGACGATTCATCTGTTCGTTAGGACCTAAGAATCCCCAGGCAAGAACGGGACTCATGTGTTCCGATATGGCGTAGAAATGTGCAATAAAACCATTAGGAACCTGTAGAAAAATGGAATAATTCTCTTTAAAGAAATGAGATTCTGGACTTGGAAAATGATAGTTTAGAGAAAACCTCCACTAACCTTCAACAGTCTTCTCTTAGCTTTTAGTACCGACCACACAGCAGTAGCCAAAGCCTACGATAAAATCAGAATTCAATTGCATCAATTAAGAGAAAATATGAATCATAAGACGAAAACTGTCGTATTCTCTTTCCAGCAAGCGCCTCCTCATAATTCTAATATTTTTTGTTTGAAAACCCAGGGGCCATATACCAGTACGTGAGAGTTCTTTTATTTCTAGAAAAAGGAGGCATTTACCCTTAGAGGGCCACTTGCCTGGGAGAATACAGTAATAATGAATACGGAACTTACAGTTTCTTTAAAACCGTTCGAAAGCCAACGGTTCTGTACAACAGTTGTTACCGATGTCGGCGGACTTTCCAGATCGTCGAATGCATCCATGAGAATAAAATCGAGCACAACGTCATAAAACGATATCACTTTTACCTACGAAACAAAAACGCGCAATCGGCCATATCAGTAGTGATTCTGAAGAGGTGCGATGCAGTGTGGGATATATAGAGAATCTCGCACTGAGAAAGATGTGGTTCAAATCGTCGGTAAAGTGTTTTCAAAAGCTTGTTATCAAATGTGTAGTGAGAACTTTAAGGCATACAGCTTAACATTCAAAATAGAAATTTCATTTTGAGACCACCGATTCCATAGCCATCGAGATACGAATAAAATTTCCATAGCTTCATTCAAGGGGTAGGAAAAAATTCCCACATTCCAAAACTTGTAAGAAAAGAAAACCCTGTTAATGGCATGAAATGCTGCCATAATACAGTGAACCTAGTGAGCGAGGTGTACAGGGAACGTGCTATTATTATACATACCCCTCTACCTCTTAATTCGTCCTCCATTGATTTACGATTCTCGGCGATGCTCACGTATTCGATCATTTCGTCAAATGCGATTTGAAAATCTTCAGGATCCTACAAGATAATGTACATACGTAAAAATAACAGTGTTCAACAAACAGCACACGTTACCGGTGAGAGAGAGAGAGAGAGAGAGAGAGAGAGAGAGAGAGAGAGAGAGAGAGAGAGAGAGAGAGGAGAGAGAGAGAGAGAGAGAGAGAGAGAGAGAGAGAGAGAGAGAGAGAGAGAGAGAGAGAGAGAGAGAGAGAGAGAGAGAGAGAGAGAGAGAGAGAGAGAGAGAGAGAGAGAGAGAGAGAGAGAGAGAGAGAGAGAGAGGAGAGAGAGAGAGAGAGAGAGAGAGAGAGAGAGAGAGAGAGAGAGAGAGAGAGAGAGAGAGAGAGAGAGAGAGAGAGAGAGAGAGAGAGAGAGAGAGAGAGAGAGAGAGAGAGTGAATGCTTTGAATCTTACCCGATCAGCTTTGATTAGTATATCAGTCAACAACTGTCTGCCCATATCTATAAACCATTTCAATATAGTTACGTCGCTGAACAATTCCTGTAGAAATTCAAGAAACAGTTACATTATTAACTCATTCATGGGAAAGATCTGCGTCCTGTGAATCAGTGATGTACATTATCTAGTAAAAATTGTTCCGTAAACCCTTCTAGGAAGTTGGCGGAATTCATATACCTTATATTCAACACCACAAAAATAGCTACTGGTAATATGGCAATCTATAGGCCCTTCATTTAACCGGTATTACATTATGAAAGAAGTCAGTATGCCCCATCAGAAAGTGGTCTGAAATGGCTGACATTCCAACGATTTCAGAATTCAACAATCCCTGGTAAACATATAATAAAGAAACTGATTTCCCTGCAAGTCGCCAGAATCACAGAACATGTCATACAACTTTGCAATTGATTATGGTAACAAAATATGCATTCAGGCGGCTTGAGTAGTAGTAATAGGCAGGCCAGATGTGGGTAGGTTGAGGACTAATAGTTTGTTAAAGAACGTATAGTACTTTTTAATTTTTGAAGATGAAATGTGACATGTAAATGAATCCCAAGAAAGTCTTAGAATATCACCTCGAATGCCAGGCGTAAACAATGCAATTTGGCTAAGAATTCCGAGTCCGATGAACATCGCACCATTTTCGTTCGCAGTTCTCTGCAAGGGATCACCCCATGTTCTAGTTCTAATAAGGCAGCTTTATACATGTATAGATGTTGATATCTGGCATTCTGGTCAACCATATCCGACAGATCGGCCATCTACAAACAAATACGTAAATGAAAATTTAACATTAACACGGTCGCGCTAAAACTATATTCAAGAATATCATTAATACTAATACAGTCAAACTAGTTAATTAGTCATTTTCAATAAACTTTGAACTTTGATTTTCAGGCCCCCAAATTCGAATATCATATATCATAGGAGCCGCTAAATATAAGGAATTTTTAAGGAGATAATTTCAAGGAAGTGTCCTCATCACCTTCATATCCTAATTACAGTAGACCTCCTTAATCATCAGTACTGTTTTTCTCAGTAAACCGTTAGTTCGGTGGTTTTGTAAGAAAATTTCAATCCTTTACAGTACCTGAACTAAGTAACTAATTTGTGGTAAGGGTAAAAAAAATCCAGGTCTCACCTGTACCGATTTCGGCGGAACTACAGATGTTTCTAATTGCCTATTTCTCAAAATTCAAGGCGTTTTAAAAGAGTTTCTGATTCATGCGCCTTTAAAAGCATTTCCCATTTTGAAGGAGTTTTTAAGGAGTTGTAGGGACCCTGTTGTTGTAGCACTGGCTTCAAATTTGACAGTACCTCGGAGGCGGAAACGAATGAATCCTGGTCGCTATCGTCGGACATCGTGCTGCGTCTCTCGCGCTCGTAAACGCGATCCATTTCGCTGAGCGCCGTCAGGGCGGAATCCAACGCGGCGGCGCTCGCTTGTCGATATAGACGACGCTCGTATTCCTCTTGTATCTGATAACTTCTATCGATCAGATTTTCTATTTGTTGCCGAAGATCTGAAGATACGGCTGTTGAAAACTTTTCTTCTTCCTGCTGAAAAAAATTTTGAGTTAGTGCAATGTTAACATTTTCCATCAGTCTTCATATACATCATCAGACTTCAAATACATTGCATTAATTCATTTGACATGCAATTTTTCATGCAGGAATTTTGTGGTATTTTTCGAATTTTGTAAGGTGATAGTCCAAGGTATAGGGAGGCTACTGTAAAACAAACAGGATTTTCATAAACGCCTCAAAATTTGTCATGTTTACATCAATAATCTTACAAACTGTTCAATCTCCAGTTTCAGATGCGCCTCTAAGGTCAGGTTTGGACTGTCAGAAATTTTTCAATTTGTTGCATTTATGTCATGCAGATAAGATCGAAATAGCAGTAAGGGCTTCCCCAGGGTTCTTGCAAATATTCCCTGATTAAATCATAAGAAATCCTCAGCAGGTGCCCTCTCTTCTCAAGAGTGAAGTTCCTCGTACTACTCATCACCAGCAAGAACAACAGAACACTAAAATTTCACATTCCCTGACTTTTCACGGATTTCAGATTTCCAAGAAAAGAGTCGGGGATAAATAAATAAATCTAAAATTCTTTGATTTTCCTAACTTGAAAGATTAAAACATTATATTGACCCAGCACATATTGTCGGTATGGTTCCGCAGTTTATGACTTACATTAATGAAAGTTTCGCCGTCGGTAACATCTCCATTTCCTATATGCGTAATACCAGCGTCGTCCTGTATTCTCAATAACGCATCTTCCCAATAGTGAATCGCATTGTTCAGCGAATCCAAACCTAGAAAACGATCGTTTTGATTTGTTGTTCATCCAAGGAAGGCTAAAGGGGCTGTCCGCAAAAGACATCCACGCTGTAGGGGGAGAGGTTTTCTTTGAATTTTTGGACTTTTGTGGATAAGAGGGAGGGGTCCTCTGTACAACCAGATTATTTCTAGTTGGATTCTAGGCACATTCAGATCTCTCGGGAAGCTAGGAATCAACGTCGTATTGATAAAATAACTCTTCCTGGCAAATGTGGTACACATGCTATTATGAGTTGTTCCTAAAAGTGAACATATCAAAACATCATGGAAGTCAGTTTGAAGAACCCAACCCAGATCATGACTTCCAAAAAGTTGTAGTTTGACTGAATGGCTGAATCATAACAATTACTATTGATGATTACATGTACATCAATATAAGAACAATGACCTATTAACTTATAATCTGTACATTATGAACATAATTCTTAAGATATAAATAAATAGGTACATAAATAAGAAGGACAACCCCAAGCCCTAGAAGCGGTGCCTAATTGGGGGATTGTCCTGTGGAAAAAGGAATTAATAAACTTAATGATGATTAGATATGAAGATATCTAGACTTCAAGCACTTACCCATTTGACACAGTTGTTGAGGAGACATCGTCGAAGTGTCGAGATTATGAGTAATCGTAGAAGTAGAACTACTCAGTGAATGTGAATTATGTCGTCTGCTGTTTAACGATAAATGATGAATGCTCGGACTATTGCTGTGTTGACTGTTTCTACAACTCGGTATATCTGCAATACATTTTCAAGTAGGAATCATATAAATTCCAGATCACGTAGTAGATAATTCACATTAGCTCCATATATTTCAAAGCATTGATATAATATTGCAGCCACTCTGGAAACGGGCAATAGATATTTTATAAGGGGTGGCTGATTTTCAGAGGGGTGGATGTAAAACCTCAAGTGGTGAACCCTTAAATCATCAATTTAGGTGATACTTCGGTAGGACGTTTTTTTTTCTTTTAAGAAGTGGGTGTGAAGACAAACCTCCATTAGGACTTTTAGCCGACAACGGACTGTAACTACGTGATCTCGAATTTATAGAATTACGGTGGACGACCGGTTTCCGCGTGGACCGCGGTTTACGACGTTTGAATACAGTAGCCAGTACTCCGATAATGAATACTCCGACCGATACTCCGACTATCGTGGCCTTCACAGGTGTACTCAACGACTGCATTCTACAACTGCCTGATGAGGTGGAGTGGCATCTAAAAATAAAATATCAATGTATCACCATTTGATTTATTCAGCTAATAAGTCCGTTCATTAAAATTTAACCCTTTTAGTGCATCTTCTCCGCAGTCTGGAGTATAATCGGTGATTGGCTTTGTTAGTACATTGCGTCAAGTGGTATTGATGTTATTAACCCTTTCAGTGCATCTATAGTCTACAGCAGTGCGGCGTATAGTTTGGTAATGGACTTTGCAAGAACACCGCACTGCGGTGTATAGATGTAATTCGTTAAGATGGCAGCACCTGTCAAACACAGTTAGATAAAGTAAGTAACGATACACCGCACTGCGGTGTAGACACATTATTACTGATGCCTGATATTTGATGCACTAGGCTGGAATATTCAAATATTTTCAAATTATCCACAGCACATTAGGAATAGGGTACTAATAAGTTAGCACCCAAAGGGATAAATTGGATTAGTAAAAAAATGTACAGTACTGTACAGATTTCTCTTGTCTTTTTGATGATAGCCTACTGCAAATCTCTAAAAATTAATGGATCAGGCTGATTTTGATCTGAAAACTGACGACTTCATTATCATCACATTGTCTAACGACGTTATGATCAAATTGATTGTTTACCAGACAAAACACATGGAAGGAAAGGGAAAGAACATCTTTTTTCGGCGACCTTTTCCTAGACCCGGAAGTAAACCGGAAGTAGGCATTCTAGAGAATGTCGCGGGCGTTAAAATGACTCCAAGTTTAACCGAAAAAAAATTACGGTTGACCTCCGTTAAAACATGTTCCTTCGATTAATCGAATATCCTACGTTAATTCGTGGTATTTTTTGATAATCACATTTGTGTAGAATAGAAGCGAAACTGGGTTTAATCATCTGTCTATAAATACCCAGGCCCAGGGGCAGCACCATCCGGTCACAAATAATCCACCTAAGATGGCCACTGCGACGTGAAGAAATGTCAATTTGTATTCTAGTCTAAATATTACCGAATTAACGAAGTTTTAATTGAATCTATCGTTAGGTAAATGCGCATGTTAGATAAGACAATATTTTAGCGGTGGATTTTGTTCATTAAATGTTATCATTTTACTTGTTGTGGAGGATAAAAATGACTTGCGATCAAAAGTCAACAATTTTGAAGAGGTCCACTTTTTTCCCAGGGCCCAAGCTTTAAGCAACTTGCATCAGCAGGACTGTAGGACTGTAGGTCGACATGAGCCATTCTTAAACACTAGAGCTGAGGCCAGATGCTAGTGCACTTCCTACCTACCATCAGCGCCAACGAGGCCAGTACCATCGGTGGTCCAACTTCTCTGACCTCTCTAATGATGAGTCTAGATTCCGGTGCTCCAACTTCTGACCTCTAGCGCCAATGAGTCCAGATTCAGGTGCTCCAACTTCTGACCACTTAGGCCAATGAGGCTAGATTCTGGCACTCCAACTTCTGACCACCAGCGCCAATGATGCCAGATAAGCCTGTTAGTACCTCAACCTCATACTATCTATGCTTGTGACCCTTACCTACCTTATCTTAATACATAACCAGGTCCAGTCCTGCGTCGGGTCAGTCCTGGCCCAGAGAAAACCTTATCCGTCGCACTACATTCCAATGGTACCTAAAAGGTTAATCGGTACTTTTGATAACTTTTTTTCTAGAGTTATAGCTTTAAAACGCGTGCGAAGAAATAACGGGACGATGAATTCCGGAAGCGAAGAAATCCTCGAGTTGATCCGGCACCTGAAGCAGGAACGACTGTTCGTCACGTCGGAGAAATACCAGCTGCAAAAACTAAACGAAAGCGTCCACAAAACTGCTGAGACCCTGTGTCACCTGGCGTGGATCGCGCGCGAGCAACGCATAAACCTCGAATCTTTGCTACGCGGCAATCCCGACTCGTCGCAACACGCCAGTTTCCACAAAGCGAATGCGTTGGAAGTCGTCAAGTTCGTCGACGCGTATCGACACCTGAGCTACCACGAGTCGAAATTCAGCGAGTTCTTCAAATCGTTGCGCGCGTCGCCGAAGCTGCTCGCCGCATGTTTAATCCGCGACAAACAACAAAGCGGCGTCGCGACGCAGAACATCGTCGGGATTATCATTTCGGCCGTTTACGCGAATTGCACGCTGCAAGAAGACGAACAGTACGTGTTGCAGATCACACGCGCGTTGATGGAAGCGCAGCTGCTCGGTAGCGACGACCCGGCGCGTGTCCTGCGCCGGGGTACGTGCGCGTTTTCGGTCATCTACAAACAACTGATCGAAGGCTCGTACGCGGCGCGTCTGTTTCTGACCGCGGCGTTGAACGCGCCGGTCATGTTTCTACTGAAAGACTTTGAGTGGTTCTACGACGTCGACGCGGAAAAAGCGCTGCAACGTTTCTCGACGCTCGAACGCAAGCGCCGATTCGGCGCGAACGGCACCGACGCGTACCGCGTGAAAACCGGGGAGTATCGCGATTTCATCGTCAACAAGTTGGTCCAGTTGACCGAGTGTTTCATCGCCAGTATTAAGAAAACGATGTACTGCTTCCCGGCGAGTTTGTCGTGGATCGTTTCGCAGATGAACTACATTCTGACGAAGGACGGTAAAGTGTCGGCGGCGAAAGCGCGCGAAATGTGCATCGATTTGATATTCACGAAGTTTATCTGTCCGGCGATCTGTGACCCGGCCGCAGTTGGCATTACGTCCGACGTGCCCATCAGTTATATCGCTCGACACAATCTGATGCAGGTCGCCACGATATTGCAGGTGTTGGCCATTTCGCAACAACACGAAATGGATAGCCGGGCGAAGGATGTTTATGGTAGATTTGATCGGGTGAGTTTGTCTTAAATGTAGCACCCGTTAGGTCCGCTCTGAGGGTCTGCTCTGTGCTACATATGTACTATTTCAATCTTGGAACCTACACGGTTTGGTTTTTAAAGGAAAAAGTGTCTCCTTTGGTTATTATCCCTTTTAAGCCCAAAGCTAATTAAAGGTGAGTGTGTGATGGCACATTTCTCATCACCTGCCTTAATTAGTTTCCAGAGAGGGCATCTTTTAAAGCGAATGGCCGGTATGATTGGTGGGGTGGGACAGAATCAGATCTGAACAGGCCTATTTCCCATCTAATTTCCACTCGTTGGCGGTTGCTTGAAAAAGGTGCTTTAATGAGTTATTTTCACAATCCTCGAATTCGTAGAGCCATGTCTTTAGATACGGAATATATCAGAAATTGACCGTTTTATCCCTTCCGACCATTCTGGAATAAACCAGATTCATGTTGAGACAAGATAAGTGATGAATGATACAGACAATGTCAAATCAGACTCTGACCTCTTTCACACCATATTCATTATAATGCCTGATTCAACTTGATTACAAGTTTTTAGTCTGTTGTGCAATTAACATGCATAACAGGTCTGATATAAGAGAAGTGAAACCCATTATTTCACTAACAACTTCAATTAGGGCTCTCCATGTGAGCCATTAATCATGTACGGATTTGATAAAATCTGGATTAGATTTTTCTTGATTAGGCGAGTTTAACTGTACTATTACAGCCAATTCTCCTACAGAGGCAGATCTTGAGGTCAATTTTGAAGGACTCGGTCACACCCCAAAAGGGCACTTCGATGTCCGAAAAAGGGAATATTAAGCATACCCCCACACTGAAATGCACCTGTTGAATTTATTGACATAATGAAAAAGGCACTTCAAAATATTTTATGGCATAAGCATCCCCCTTGTACTATCTTTTACAATCATGTTTATTTATTTTAGCACTGTTTGTCGTCGTTGTTTGATCCGATGTTGGAGATCCCGTCGTCAGCCTTGCCGCCTCAACCGAACTGTCAATTACCGGGTGTCGATCGTTCGGCCGTGCTCATCACTCCCACTGAATTGAATGATCTGGTAAGAGATCGAGTATTTATATCATGTCGGATAGTTTCGATGAAAGTACGAAACTTTTGGGGAATTTTTTACTGAGTTTACTTAACCCTTTCAGTGCTGACTAATCAATACCCTATAGTGCTGGAGATAATTTGAAAATTTTGCAAAATTCCGCTCTAGTGTGTTGAATAACGGGAATACCACTATAGTGCGTCTACACTGTGGCGCGGTGTATCGTTAGTTACTAGAATTTCACTATGTTTGACAGGTGCTGCCATCTTTCAATAGAGATAATTACTGATTACTAATAACATCAATAGCAAAATCCATCACTGATTTGTACACGCGGTGTAGACGCTCTGAAAGGGTTAACAGGATCCTGACAACTCCTCGATTCCTTGAAAACGCCGTTCAAACGGAAAATGTTTTCAAAGGTGCTTGAAGCTCCTTTATTTTGAACAAAATGCCCAAAACTCCTTTGATATTCATTGAATTTTGAGAAATAAGCAATTAGATTATTTTGTAGTTGTAGAGAAAACTATGCTTAAATTGGTACAATCGGCCCGAAGATAAACAGTTATATATCAGAGATGTACTGATTTAGAAGGAGTCTGCTGTAAGATTTGGATATGAAAGTGATAATGCAGTCACTCCTCAAAATTTGAAATTTCCTCCTTTAAAACCCTTTGCATCCAGGAATTACCGATCTGTTGGAACCCTTCCATAACCTATCTAATGAATTGTAAATGCTCTTATGACTTGGAGTGTATGTTTTGACTTAAATCTTAAAGACTCTGAAGAGTGTGAAATGTTAATATTCATCACATGAAATGTCTTTCTATTAATGTTATGTTTGTAGATTACATTCTTGCAAGGAATTCAGTTGAATTTACCGGTCGATGACGAAGATCGTAAATCGCTGGACGAAATGTTGAACAATCTTCCAAAAAATGTCATTCAGACGACGTCGACGCCTAGTTCAACCCCGTCAGGCACACCGCCTGGAACACCTTCATTTCCTGCTAAAAAATCGATGAAGGGTATGTCTCGAATCTTTGAGGCCAGCTAAGAATATATTTATCTTAGGAGGCTTTTTTAATCTCAATCCATTTATACCACTTAACGAGAGGGAGCAGTATAAACAATTCAAAATTTTTGTTTAACCCTTTCAGTGCGTCTACACTGGAGTGCGGTGTATAAATCAGTGATATATTTTGCTAGTACACCGCACTGCGGTGTGTTGATGTATTTAGTAATTAGTTTTTATCTCTTTTGAAAGATGGCAGCACCTGTGAAATATGGTGAAATATTAGTAATTAACGATCCACCGTGCCGCGGTGTATACGCACTATAGTGGTATTCCCGTTATTCAGCACACTAGGTTGAGATTTTTCAAAATTGTCAAATTATCTTCAGCACTATAAGGTACTATTAAGTCAGCACTGAAAGGGTTAAACCCTTTCAGTGCTGACGAATCAATCCCTGAAAGTGCTGGTGATAATTTGAAGTTAAAAAAACTCCACCACAGTGTGTTGAACTTGAATACTGGACATATTGCTTTAGTGCATCTATGCCATGGTGCAGTGTATCGTTAGTTACTAATGTTTAAATGACAGGTGCTGATATCTTTCAATAGGGATCAATAGAACACAATACGCTATGATGCGATGCGGTGTACTAGCAAAGTCCATCACCAATTTATACACCGTACTGCGGTGTTGACCTACTAAAAGGGTTGACATTTCGTCACCTTTACTAATCGAAATTTGATGGTCGGTTTGTTTATTTAAGGCAAGAAGAAGTCTAGTATATTGACCGTAGAAGATGTCGTAGTCGATGAAACCATCGAGCCCGATCTCTTTCAGCCAGAAGACGTACTAGTAATCAGTATAAATCAATCGGGTGACTGCCTGGGTATGATGTCTGAAGATAAGGTTCGTATACATTCTTAAAGCTTGTGGCACTTATAAACCGAGTCTTTTGAGTATAGGAATGTTTTGCTCAATTCCTCCATTTTTAGACTGGAGAAGGGTGGTAGGAATCACCTGAAATATTTGTTGTATTTTAGATCAACTTTTTAGTCTTTCAACAATTGTGGAATTTTACATTTATTGTCTCAATATATTGCCGGATATTGAACACTATGTCATTTTGCGAAAGTCAATGACTTGTGCATATTGATTAATTCTGATGTCACCTTGCGGGTGTGTTTTGTCGACGTAGGTCGTGCAGCAGGAGCAGGAAGTTCATCAGCGTAAGATCAAACAGAATTTCTATCCCGGCTACGATGACGGCGAAGACGTCAACGAGGAGGAAGTGCAAGAAAAACGAACTCGATTTTCACTTTCGCACGATCAGGATTCGATAGGTGTGTGCTGTGCATATTACAGCATATATGATAGAATCATTTATTTGATCTATAATATAGTGTTTAACATTCGTACAATAAGGGGTTTATTCAATGATAATTTTAGTCAGGGTCCCTCCTTGATTCCTAAGAAACTCCTTAAAAACGGAAAATGCTCTTGAAGTTGCTTGAAGCTCCTTTTATTTGAACGAAATGCCCAGAGCACCTTTGAAACTCGTTCAATCAATTTTGAGAAATAGGGCAATACCTAAGATTCTGCTGCCCGGTTAGTGCACTGTCATGGTTTCGATTTTATTATCAGTGTTAGACCAACTTAGTTTTATAGCCAATCTAAGAACTTAAAGACTAGTCTTGAGATTTAAGACCACTTTTGGACTCAAATCACAACTGTGTGACTGGCCACTGATCTTTTACTATTTCCACCTGCATTTTCTTCTGATTACTATAAAATTGCCTGAAATTCATTTATTTGAATATACGCATATTTATTGAACGTTGTAGGAAATACAAGTGATAACATAGAAGCAATATCCGAAGCGTGCTCTAGTCATTCGGTGGAATCTACCGATTCCGTTAACGGAGAAAATGATAATCTATCGGACATGTTCTCGGCTAACGTCAGCGGTCGCGAAACTCCAAACATCAGCGGTCGAGACACGCCTCTATCACAGGTAAATGCAGGACAGATTCTCTGTTAGTGGGATGATGAAGTAATTCCAGGGGTCAGATTGATGTGGAAAATGGATGTCTTCTGCCTTAAAAATTGTTAACAGAAATCAGTAAAAAATGATGAACATGTGTGAAAATATAAGAAAATAATTTGGTCAAAATGTTTCAATCCCCCTTTTATACCATATTCCGTGGAGCTAAGAATTTACGCGCGAGCTATGTTTAAGTTTAAGAAATTTTAATCGAATCTGTCCAGATTGTGACCAAGTAATCACTTAATCACTTGTGTTATTTCAAATGGAAAAAAATGTGTGAAAACATGTGAAAAAAGTGAAAGGTCTCAATATTTTGTTGTGAAAATAATGCGAAAAAAAGCCACCCCTACAATTATTGATGATCGTAGTTATTTTCAAGTGCTTTTCAAAATGTGTTTATTGACGTTTGTAAAATGCTTTTCAGGCGGAAAGTGAAGAAGTTTTAGCTGAACAAGAAACTCGACGAGTTCCCGATTTGCCGGTCACGGTGCATAAATCTAACCGCGAAGACGTCACCGAACGATTTCAGAAATTCGACATCAAAACTGAGCTCGAACGTGAGTTTCAATCAGGCGTGGATTTAGGGGTGGTGGTCTCGGGGGTCCGGACCCCTTCCTTCCCATTGAGGTGTCCCTTTTCATCGAGGCAGAGATCGTTAAAACCTGTATCGGCCTATTTGACACTCATCTTCTCGGAAATTGCAACCTTTCGAATTCGTGTCTTCAAAAAATTTCTAAAACCGAGGGGAGAACCACGCGGCAGAAGAATTGAAGCTCTCGACTTGGCTGCTTTATCCAAAAAATGCCTTTTCTTTTCTTCTCGTCCATGGTTTCCTAGATCCACCGTGTCTAATTATCGTTACCATTTAGATCGTAGAGCATCCATTAAAATTTCTGTCCTTTTAAAAAAAATTATAAAAAACTATACTTATGCTATTCTATACTAGGTCAAGGTCGTAATTCATCCCTGTATCTGCCAGATGAGATTAAGTCGACGGTCAGCGATACGTGGAGCACAGACGTATTGGCGAGCGATTCCGAGCCGCCCGATTCGAATCAACTCGATCGTCTAGAGGAAGTTGCCGAAGAGATCGTTACTAATGGTAACCTGATGGAAGATCAGGAGGTTCCTGTTTTCAATTTGTTGCTGTCGAACTCTTCGGTGCCCGACGTAGGCCCACCGGTTCGAGGCAGTTCTTTACATGTAAGTTAACACTGGTATTTTGTTATTCATCCCTCAACAGGAATTTTGTGTAATCACATGGAAAAATCTGGCAAAACTCTAGGATTTTGTAAAGTGGCCATCCTGTTGGAGGAATTACCTGGTGGGAGGTTACTTCTTCTATGTCAATGAGAGAGTCCAGTGATGAACCACTGACCGCTACCTGGGATTGAACCAATGAACCTTGTATTGACAATGCCAGTGTGTTAGATGGAATAAAACCATTCAAACACTACACCACAACAGTCCTGTATTTCCAAACGTTTGCTGATTTTAAGATACCTTTTGGAACTAAATATGTGAATAACGTTACAATATAATAATAATACCGTTGATAATTCGCAAGTCAAATCTGGATAATGTTAGATTGAAATTGTCAACTATGAGATAACTAGTTGTATAGGAATTCATAGTTTGAACTGGCAACGCTGATCGTGAATGTGTTAGTCTTCAAAATGTAACCGAATATTAATTATTTGATTTCGGAAGGTGTCGGAGATGTCTGAAACGGCAAGTGAATGTTGGAGTACGGACGTATTAGCCAGCGACACGGACGAAAAACAGTCGGAACGATTGTTGGAACTGGATCAGGATGATTCGATCAGTATCAGCAGCAAGAGTCAGGGTATCGAGGACAATATGTCTGAATACAGTGAGACAGGTTCGTTAATGATTCGATATATACCCGATTACTATAGGCCTATATCAGTTTAAACCACTCTTCTAAGTAAGTTAAAAGCCCACTATATACAAAATTTAACCCGAGTTTTAACAGAATTTGAAAATTCCAAAGTCTTAACCCTTTCAGTGCGTCTACACCGCAGTGCTGTGTATAAATCAGTGATGGATTTTGCTAGTACACCGCGTCGCAGTGTATTGATTTAATTGGTAATTAACTCTCTTGAAAGATGGCAGCACCTGTCAAACATAGTGAAATAATAGTAACTAATGATACACCGCGCCGTGGTGTAGACGGATTATAGGTGGTATTCCCACTATTCAATACACTAGGGTGGAATTTTTTCATCTCCATCACTATGGGGTATTAATTAGTCAGCACTGAAAGGGTTAAAAGATTAAAAGCGACGAAGATCTCTAGTGAGAGTTCGAAACATGGTGTCTTTTAATTTTGATTTTCGATTAGTAAAATTCGCTTTTAATCATCTTTTAAACTTTGGGTTTTAAACTTTTTATCTATTCTCCACGTTAGAGTAAGGGCTATTCTACTATACTGAGGCTGCAGGTGTTGATCGGTCTCAACCACTGTATAAATGATGAATGAAGATGATAAAAAATTGACAATATTATTTTTGTTTCAGGTCCCGACGTACAGAATTTAGATGATATAGTGGCGCCTGAAATTCCGAACAGAACTTCGACGAAACTGAAACTATCCCCGCGTCCGCCACATCGACCCGACAACTTCCTCGCGTTCGGCGATTCGGAAAACCCGCCACGTGAACTGACGAACGAAATACCCGATTCGCGAATCGACGACGTCTTCGACAGCGATTCATCGGCGTCGATTCTCGATCGCGTCGGCGAAAAAGCGAAATACCGTCGGTCGTCGCACGACCGGCGCCTCGTGATACCGGACCTGGACGTCGCGTCGCCTGACCTCGGCGTCGAGAGCATGGACACGACGCCGGACGCAGGCGCCGCGTCGCAGCATCTCGTGCTCGGGTTGCGTGAACGCGATTCGGGAATCTCCGAGACGCCGATCGACGAATCGAAAGACGCCGGAGGAGTGATCGGCGCGGTCGCCGATTTGCACAACTCGTTCAAATCGCTGAAATTAACCGAGCAGCAAAATACGAAAATCGACGCGAATCGTTTGTCGGCCGCGATTTCGATGTTCGACCCAATCCTGCAGGAAAGCGACGACGAGGTTAAAGAAGACGTCGCTATGGCGACCGGAGCGGCGAAAAGTGGTTCGTTGCTCGTACAGCTGGACGATACAGATGAAAAGGTAACGAGTAGATAAATGTGTTTCTTATATAGAGAATCCTACACTAATTTAACGATGAAGTCCGAATAGTTTACTTTTGGCTAATAATTTAGGCCTATTGATTCGACGTTTCAAATATAATCTAATAGCTTAATCACTCTCTCTATATTGTCGCAACACTGACATAATGTTTCACCAATGACGAGAGAAATCCCACAATAATGAAGCCAAGATTGAAAAATTCTATATCAGAATGATTATATTTGAGGAGCGACGTTTCGGCTAACAACTGTTAGCCATCATCAGGCGTACTCAAAACTCAGTACGCCTGATGATGGCTAACAGTTGTTAGCCGAAACGTCGCTCTTCAAATATAATCATTCTGAAATAGAATTTTTCAATATTGGCTTCATTATTGTGGGATTTCTCTCGTCATCATCATACACGGATATTGTGTATCTTCTCGTCTAATGTTTCACCAATGATAAAAATGTGTTTCTTATTGCGGTCGAAGACCATATAGGCATCGCAGCATCGTAAAAATCCTTGTTCACCGAAGAACATTCATAGTATCTAGTTATCCCATAATCGAAAAATGCCTGTAACGCGTCATTTGCCTGTACCCACGATCCTAGCTATGACTATCATAGCTTGTTGTATTTAGGTTCCCAAAATCGTTTAAAAAGCCACAAAAGTGTTAAATGGGACAGGTTACCAGCCCAGCCCTCCCCCCATGTATGAACCCCTCCATTTCAGTGGTTAGTGTAACTAAAGCAAGCGAAACCGTGATACACGAAGATTTTTGGAAATTGCAGGAACTTTCACTGATTTACAATGAACGTTTATTTATGGTTAATGAAATTACAGTCATATAATAACTGGAAGCTGTATTCGGATGAAATTTTTAAAGGACTTACTATAGATTTTTTGTCATTGTATACAATTAGAATCGGCGAAACTTTATTGATTGAAATCCGTGAATAAGATTTAATTTATCCTTTCAGTTCTAATCGACAATTTCAACCGACATAAAGCCTGGTTGGTAAAGTTTTCACAATAGTTTATGAGATGGACTGCATTTAATGAATTAGAAATGATGAATTGGGAGAACGGTCATAGGGCCTAAATTGTATCGTCAATAATATCTAGCGGGTAATATCAATAGGAGGCAATTCTAGGGAATCAGACTTAATGAAGATTGCACTCCACATTCAATTAAGTCTTTACTAAGAGACAGTTCAAACGGGTTCATTCAATAGAACTATAGAGAACAGTCTTACCGGTACATGGAGTTCGTACTGCTGATAATGATTGATAACATTTCTAGTATCGGTACGACAAGGAATAGCTCAATGCTGCAACCCAGCCTGTGTCAACAGCATCAAACTCGTCCGGTTAATATTAAGTTCAAATTCAGTGTTTTAATGTATTTGGGATGTTTTCTTCCCGCGTCAGTTCTGGGTATGATATTCAACGCATTCACGCTGTTTGTTCTGAAAAAACTGAAATCCGATGTTTACTTTCTCATCAAAATTCTCGCTGTAAACGATCTTTTGTTTATGATTACTACGTTCATTCTTTTTCCGCTGAGAACCGCATACATTTACGCCATTTTAGGGGATATTGTGTTTCGCTTGGATGACTGGAAGTTTGGGTGGATTTTCATTTCAATTTCTTTGCCGTTTTTCTATATATTTCAGATGACGCGTAACTGGTGCACTGTATTGCTCAGTGTAGAGCGGTTAATCGTTGTTTTGTTTCCAATAAAATCGCGTAAAATTTCCAAGAAATCAATGGCGAAATATGCGATGCTGTTCATTTCATTGATGGGTTTTTGTGGCCATTTTGGTCAGTTTTTACCCGAAAGACGTCTTGGATTCCTGAACTGTCCAGATTATTGGCCATACATTACACTACAGCGTACTGGAAAGATCCATTATGCCGGTATTGATATAAACTACTGGATTTACCAATTTTCGGAGAAATTGTTATTCATGTACCTTACTGCCACGTTTCCACTTTGCTTTTTAGTTTTCATCAATCTTACTCTAATTTCGGTGACGTTTTACCATCGGGTTACTCGACATTCAGAGCTTGGTGTAATTGATGAATTGTCTAGAAGGGAAATGAGGGTTTTAAGGATGGTTTTATCAGTAGTTTTGTTGTTCGTTGTTTGTGAAGGTTTCGGTTTTTTAGATCGTCTGCAAGGGTTTGGTTACATCAAGATTAAGTCCCCCGTTGGTTTTAGACGAATTGTTCTGGCATTTTCTATCGTTGATTCTTCGGTGAATTTTATCATATACTGTGTAACAAATGATAAATTCAGAAAGTTATCCATGGATGTTATAAGCAATTTTTGTTCTTAATGAGGATCGTGATGAATTGCCATAATACTGGGTATGTGTTAAGATGAAAACTGATTTTAAGGCTAGCCGTAACCTGCATCTTTTGCTATTCAAATGGAGCGAATTTAAATGACATGGTTTCCTTAGGAAAGGCTTTTTCACTGTGCAACTGCGCATATATTCATACACATCATGCATTAAAGCATTACCGGTATCCATTCTCCAATTCGTAGGAAGCAAAATTTTGAAAAAGTGCCTCGTTAGAATTTACGGGAGGAAAATCTGAATGCAAAAATATCAGTTTTAAAGAGCCAATCAGAGAGCTAAGTCTCCTCTATGATTGGATTAGCTGCAGAAATCACGTGAACCGGCGGTATCGTCTACTGTTTTATTATTTTTATGAATCAATATTTGAGTCCTTAGATCGATTCTGTTGAAAATATACTAATTCTGACTTCATGGTGAAGCGTTTTATAATATGGTTACTAAAAACTTAAAAGTGTTGAGTGATTTTCATTGCGTTTATTTCCAGGAGAAGTTGCTGTTAGGGAGTAGTCTAGGCAGTGACAATGATGTGACTAAATCAAGGACCAACACCGGTAGTAGTATCGGCAGTTTGAGTATCGAATTGCCTAAAGCTATTACGTTCGGATTCTTAGTACCTGAACGCGACGATAAAGCCGACCGAAACAGAAAATCAAACTTCTTCAAGACGTTCAAAGAGAAATTCCATAAAGGTTCGTTTAAAACTGGTCAAACCTCCCGTGGTCACAGGTCCAATTGGTGGTGGGCTAAGACCGTCTTAGTTCGATAGTTAACCGGACAATTTGATACCTCATAACATTTGAGACCTCTTTTAGACTTAGTTCTTTAGTCATGACTGAACAACTGGGTTCTGAATTCTTATATTCCCACCGGTTCATGTAGTTGCACAGTAGAAGACTAAATGGGACTAGGATTTTTTACCCAATTCAGCAGTTACAAAATTAGAAACTGACTCTTTATAGAGTAAAGGATTATAACCGCTTAAAAAACCACTGAGTCAATGGTTTATCGACTTAAAAAGTGCTGATTTAGAAGGAGTCTTCTGAAATTGGGATATGAAAGTGACACAGACACTTCCTTGAAATTTGAAATTTTCTCCTATAAATTACCTTGAAAGCTCAAAATGTCCAGGAATGACTGATCTGTTGGGACCCTGTATTTACTCTACTGTTATAAGCACTAATGATCTGTACATACCTATTCATGTAGGTGCCAAAAGGAAATCAAAATCTGATAAAGGGGAACCAATGGATGAGAAAGGTAGGGTTTACACCTCTATCTTCCCTTCATTATTACCTGTAGTCTTTTAATGGGGGTGGGGGATTTAATGTTCTGTAGTAAATTTAAATGATTTTGATTTCCAGCAGGTATGGATCCTAGTTCATGCATAAATGGCTCGGCGGGAGATATGAATAATGAAGGTAAAGTTTTGCATATTGGAAAATTTCTAAGCTGTGATTAGTTTGATTTGGATACCAGTGTATTATCGTCACGCTTTTTTTTTGTATTTCAGAAACGAGTGACGATATTCTGGCCAAGTACAGCAAGAAGATGACGACCGATCCTAGGTTCACCAGTCATTTGAGCAAGGTCAGTTTAGAAAATATTGGGCATGTTTCAGTGTTCTAACATCACTCGCTGGTTCTTAGGGATTATGATTAGTTAAATTTGAGTTAATTCAGTCATTTTCAATGAGTAAACGCGAAAGTCAAATGAGAAATTGTGTTGGTGTTTTCTTCAAGATTTGAATCTCTGGAAGGCGTATAGGGAGGAGGAATGTAGTGTACTACCCAGTTAATTAATTAACAAGCATCCATGCTCCTTGGCCTTAAACTCACAACATAGTGGAACAGGGTCCTGAAGGTAATGAAGTACCAATGGCCAGACCGTACCGTCATCACCTACCGGTAGATTGATATGACCGGTGACAAATGAAAAGGACCGCTGTGCCACAACGGTATTCAATACTCGTTATCTCAAGGGAATACTGTATTCTAAATTATCTGTAATGTTAAATATTTTTCCGTAAAGTGCTCTGAGACATTATGAGATTTAGCGCTATATAAAGATACATTTTATTATTATTGTTATTATTATTATTATTATAATTATCTCCAACCTCTCGATTTGAGTTTATACTAGATACAAAATTTAAAAGATTTGAAGCGAATTTTATTCATCAGAAATTATAATCAAAAGACACAATATAGTGGGATTTTAAGTCATTATCTATTCTCCACGTCAGAGTGTACATTGCTACTCTACTATTCTGGATTTGAGGGTTATGAATGTGTTTTAGGATCGACCGGTAAGATGTGATGATGACGACAACGATGACGAAGAGGACGATCTGCCGGCGTACGACCCGAACAACGTCGAGAACTGTCGTGCGTTTCGCAACGCGAAGAAAAAGCTGCGCATGGTGTTCAGCACGGCTGATTTCCAGACGTTGCCGTGCTCGTCGTCGACGGCGATGACGCCGCGGCGTAACAGTCTGCTCGGCGTCGACGGCGATCATCGCCGCGACAACGAGGTCGTCGCGTTGTTGCGTATGCAGCAGGCCGAGGCGATTAACCTGCAGGATAAAGAACTGGTCGCTCAGTTACAGGAGACGATACGTTGCATTCGTATCTTCGATCACGACGGGTAAGAAATCCTACCTTCGCCGTAATTTATTCTTCATAATCGGTTAACCTGAGTTAACTCTCTGGGGTCAGTTCCACAGTTGTGAGTTAGAGTTAACTCCGAGTTAAAATTAGTTCATTTTCAATTAGTTAACTCTGATTCAATCACAACTCACAACTGTGTAACTGGGTCCTGGATCCAGTTCCACAGTTGTTAGTTAGAGTTAACTCTGAGTTAAAATTAGTTCATTTTCAATGAGTTAACTCAGGGTCAAATCTTAACTCCGAACTGTGGAACTGGACCCTGGGGTCAGTTGTTCAAAAGTTATTTAAAGTTAACCAGTCGATAGTTGACATAGTGACGATTAAAAGTTCATTGTTACTATGGTATTTTATCCACTGGTTGGTACGATAACCACACTCAAACGTGGTGAACAGATGATAAGATAAAAACCCACTATTTAAGAAATAAAAGAAATCTAAAATCGAGAATTTATTTATTGAAACAATTTAAAATATAAGAACACAAAGAAAAGAATAAGACATAAGAACACAGTGTTCTTATATTTTAAATTGTTTCAATAAATAAATTCTCGATTTTAGATTTCTTTTAATTTGTAAATAGTGGGTTTTTATCTTATTATCCACTGGTTAACGAACTTTTGAGCAACTGGCCCGAGGAATTTCTCTATGTAGTGTCTATTACTCTTAACAAAATTCAAGGGAAAATCCACATTTATCGCGATACAGAAATTACTCACTTCCTGTTGTTATTCATGTATTACTACAAGTTTGTGTTATTTTGTTGTAAACACACTATACTACGATATGATATGCGTTTGGTTGAGTTGAGGTGGGCCTCCAAAATTGTGACCTTTTCGATTTATTTGCCAACATTTTTCTCTAGAATAAAGAAGCTATTGCGCAATCTTAAGGAGGATTATAAGACGAGGTCGTACTACATTTCGTATCTGGTAAAATGTCGTCAGAATTTGCTGGCGACTCAATCTCATCTCGAACGACTCATCGATCGAGTTAGAAGGTAAGCGATTTTCATTACGAGTAAGTTGAATTGGAATTACGCAAATAACGATTCAGATATAGTGATGACAACTTCGATCGAGTCCTGGTGCTCATACAGGGTGACCACTTACCTGGAAATCAGGAAAAAGTCTACGAATTTTATTTTCTTTAAGAAAGACAGGGAATAGTCAGTGGATTTTGTAAAAAAGCTAAAATCAGGGAAATTTGTCGAGACAGCTAGATCGCGCATAAAATCAATCAGTTTCCTTCTATGTCTTACATAGTTGTGTTAATTGATCAAATTCTTAGCTGATTGAGTCAGAAAACGACGTACATGTCGGGGAATAGTCCGAGGAAAAGCAAGTCAATAAAAGAAACATTCAGTAATTCAAATTAGACTCGAACTCTGACTAGAACTGAACACCGCATATAAACAGGTCCGCACGATGAATTTCATTCTAATCTCATGTTTTTCAGAGATAAAGAAATATGTCACAAACATTTCATCTCGACGTGCGTTCATCGTTTTCTACAAAAACGTGAGAACTCGGTTATACGTTTCATGGATGAATTTCATAAACTTACGATGCCCGACGAAAAGGTATGCGACGCAAATTTCGATTTATGTTAAAAACCCACTACGTACAAATTTTGAAACGTAATTTTTTATTCAAATAATTTGAGGTTAAAAAACAGCGGACAAAATGTTTCGCACTCTCACCAACGATCATCGGCGGGTGCGAGGGTTACACAAAAAAACAGAGGGTATATATACATGGGATGCAAGTTTTGTCTATTTATGGTGAATTTCTTAAGATTTGTGATATTGTTAAGATTTATATTGAAGATTGAATACCTGGATCCAGTTCCACAGTTCCGAGTTAAGATTTTACTCTGAGTTAACTCTGAAAATTAAATAACTTTAACTCAATTAACTCTAACTCACGACTGTGGAACTGGGCATGTAAGAATTTTTTTCAAGTTGAATTTCTCAAAAGAGATTAGCTGGTTAAATTTACCTGAATTTATCTGAAAATTCACCACATTGAAATGGTTCAGTTGATGATAAAGCAGTTATTTTTTCTGATATTTACAGACTGATTTGGTCGAGCAGTTTTTGGACGAGTTGTATAACGCTATAATGAGCGATTCGCAATGGCAGACGGCTAACGAAACTCAGATCGACGACTCGCAATTAGCGATCGAACGAATGATCATGAATCGAATTTATTCGATGGCTATGTTTCCGAACGGAGACGGCGACATTACTCGAGATAAGTGAGTATCGGTATCATAGCCATCAGACATGATTTATACTGCTACGCGACATGGTGGCCACTTACTGGAATTCCGGGAAATCAGGGAATAGTCGGGGATATTTGTAAAAAAGCTGAAAATCTGGGAAAAGTCAGGGAAATTTGTTGAGATTGCTAGATCGTATATAAAATCAAACAGTTTCCGCTTATGTCTTACATATTTGACTGTGTTAATTGATTAGATTCTTAGCAGATGGAGTCAGGGAAAACAACATGAATGTCATGGAATAATCGTGGAAAAAGCAAGTCAAATATAAGTGGCCAGCCATGCTGTACGTACATTGATACCACTTAACAATAACGCTTTCGAAAAATATTCCGTTTTTCAGAATTCTTCATGAACACATTAAGAAGTTATCGGCTATGATGACACCTAGCCATCCGTATTTGCGCATTCCTAAAGTCTACCACTCGGAGGCTCCGTGGGTTTCGGCACAAGAGGAAATCAAACTTATTAATGCTTATAAGGTACATATAAAAGATCATATCAACTGATAGAGCAGCAGCTCGGAGCCTAAGACTTAGCTTATATTCCCTTTAACGCCACTCAAGTGCGTGAAAATTGCTTCAAAATGCGCTGAAATTTCAAAATTTTCCTAAAACGTTTCGGCTTCGCACGCACCCTACGCGGACACTTGTCCTTCTTCACCGTAGATGCCCTTTTCATTTCCTTTTGCACTCCTGTCAAAGTCTGCCCCCGGAAAACGAATCTGTAAGTTGTTTTGAGAAGGTTCATGTATTCTCGTTCTCATTTCAGACGCCGAAAGATAAAGTGCAATGCGTATTGAACACATCGTGTACGATCATGAATCTGTTGAGTATGGCGTGCGAGAAATCGGTTCCGGCCGCCGACGATTTCACGCCGATTCTCATTTACGTCGTCATCAAAGCGAATCCGCCTCACTTGCTGTCGAACGTGCAATACGTGAACAGTTTCTATCAGAAACGCATCGGCGGCGAGGAACAATACTGGTGGATGCAGTTCTCGTCAGCGATCGAGTTCATCAAAACGATGGAATACAACGTTTAAAATGTTTTAGAGAAGATCGAATTACGAAATCGATCCAGTTCGTTTTCAATTATCTATCCGCGGACGTTTTAATTAGAATTAGTTCATACGGATAACTACGCGCAAGAGTTAGAATTTTCACTCACGGGCCCACTGAACTCCCGAGCCCACTTGCAAAGTTAAGACTTAGAGACCATCTTATTCTAAGCCGAGCTTAACTAGGTAGGGTCAGTTGCTCTAAAGTTGGTTTAAGTCAATGGATACCTGACATGGTGACAATTAAAACTCATTGTAACAAACTGTTGTACAGTCATCTGATGGTTGAGTTTGACCAACTTATGAGCTACCAGCCTCAGAATTTAAGACTGTTTGGGTACTTGTATGACAAAAAATCTACGATTTCTGTTTTAAATTGACGTTTCGGTTTGATGTAGCAGTACACTGATGTAAACATGAAGATAACGCTGGTCAACGATTTCCAGAGTCTTAACGCCGGAAGTCGATAGTTTGTTTGTATAAAGGTTATCGCTGTATAGATTTACGATGCCGGATAAACTTGTTTTACTAACTTATGTTTTAGAAACAAATGTAATTTATTCGCGGATGGCTCCATCGTCGATATTGTCATTGTAAATGTTTGTACATAGTACGGAATCATCTGAATAACGCCTTGCGGCTGCGAATCAGTTTGTGATTTCATTGTTTCACTTTCATTGAATAGCAATATAGATTCTTTAATCGTTTATAAATGGTTTATAAGATTTACGATCATCTCGAACGCGGTCAACTAGTACACCTTTTTAAGTCTAAGGCTAATGTTCCCAAACTATGCTCAACGTTTATCCTTTTCAAGTTTATCAATGTCTCACGGTATTTTGCTGGTATTAGTCAAAATTTAAGAAATACTACATGTAAAACCAGAAAAATCTTTTTTGAATCAAAAATATCTTCTATTTAGTGTATACGACTATGTCTGAAGTCGCAAAAGGAAAAATTCATGTTTTTGCATTGATGTCGAACAGGAATCATAATAGCCAAGTAACAATTTGTCAGCAATAGGGTATGAGTTGACCTGCTGCTGTTTATAATGTACCTGTACGTGTTTCTGTGGAATAGGTGCTGTAAGCTACATTAGCTCATGTTACAGTAGCTGGCTATTCAGCTTATTACCTATTTCAGCCAATATAGCTATTCAGCCGACCGACCACTTCAAAGCTTAATAAGCTCCTCTAGCTCATTTCATTCAGTTACTTGGATAAAAAAGGAGGGATGATTGATAGTTATAGGCCCTTAGTGCTGGTTACTTCATTATTCTTTCCGGTTATTTCATGATTACTTACCAACAATGGTGCTTAGGTTGTTTGTTTCACAGTTGTGTACTATAGTTTATTTTACGAATAATGATAATGATAATGTTTAAATGATTTTCACTGTACGAATGTAAAATGTATCATTCCAGAATAGCCTAATCGTTAAAGGGCCATATTAGTTTGGTTATGATTTTACTACGCATAAGGACGGATTTAAGTCCAGGCATTGAGATTATAACTTATGCCGCTCAAAAAATCTTGCATGAAGTGGCGTGTGTGTGTGTTTGTGTGAATTTGAATTTTTTCCGGGGTTTTTGAAACAATTTTCTTGCTCGGACCAAATTTTCCCTGATTCCTTTTTCGTGAATCCCTACCGTGGTCCTAGTGGGTTCATCTCTGCTTATACATGTTTTATTAGCTCAGCTGTGACCGAAGGCTCAGTCATAGAAAATAGAACTTGTTCTATCCTTAGGATTGGTCAGCTATCAATCTGTTGAAAAGGTTCCCAACTATAAAATCGCAGACTTCACTGCTTATGATCCTAGGATCCGATCGGATCTTAGTCGACTTGAGTTAGGCTTAGTTTTTATAATTGATTCAATGAATAGTGCATAATTTCTAGAATTATCTTCATCTTTCTGATATAACGGCTACTTTAAAGGATCTCTTATTTTATCTACTGCATTCGCCGTTGGTATATTGAATTTGTATGTTTATATATCTGTGCGAAACGTAAATCGTCCTAATAATGTACGTCTGTATCTTAAATCGAGTCTTTCTACCCTGCTGGACCCAGTTCACAGTCGGGGATCACACGGAAACGATTTGGCCAGGATCAAATTGGCACGTACGAGGCCAGAGTCAAATTTGACCCGCACCTAATTAGAGAGCGCGGTCACACGCAAGCCAAATCACTTGATACTAAACAATGCGCAGTGAGTCGCTTCCGAAACCAGTTGCTTGCAATTGATACGCAATAATTTCTTAACACATGTTCAACTTTGGCTCAAGTTTGGTTTGACGTTTTAATGCGGGCCAAACAGGCTCGGGCCCATCGGGTACCCGTGTGAACAGTTGTTCCGGGCCTTATTTGGCACAGGCTAAAAATGCTCACTTCAGAGGAGCCAGTCTTGGACTTATTGTAAATTATTCATTGTACAACTAGTCATTAGGGTTCATATCTTCTTGTGAGCCGTCGTCTGAATACCGTATGCGTTTGATACTCTATTCTTTTATAGGCATCTGGTATTTGGTATACTGAGTAAACTTCTGCCAGGCGTAATTCTGATGCAATGCTCAGCTGACCCAGTGCTGGAGATGTTTGATGATGAATAATTAGAATTAGACCTAAACATTTTTATCTCAGAAATAAAAAGATTTCGATATTCAGATAGATTTTTCATTGAATTTACTTCCTAATCGAACTGTTTTGTTTGTTTATTTGATTGTTAGTTTTGTTAATCGAATTTATGTTAATCAATATCACAAGGTTTGTCAATGATTTTACGTAACGAACGTGAAAGCGCAGTTTCAACTCGGCTGGTGGCTCCTCATTATTGAAAGTCTTTCTTTTTGTTTTCAGTGCTGGTTCATTTAAAATTGATGAAAATGAGGTTTATGTTTCAAAATGTGTAAGCTGAGAGCCATATTGTAGAAATAAAAATATATTTCAATTGAATCCTATTTCAATTACTTTTATACGAAGGAAAAAGGAATATTGATTGTTGATGGCGGAATCCAAAATTTGAATGGCTAGAGGAAAATTGCTTTGTAACGATGATGATGACGGAATCGTATTATTTGAAGAACGCTAGTCTTCATGAAGGAAAATTGCTGCTTTGACAAATGTATTTGAACATCATTGGCAATTGCGATGCGTCTACTATACTGTTAGACTGTTGACGCACACAATGCAAGTGGTCCGCGTGGCCTAATGGATAAGGCGTCTGACTTCGAATCAGAAGATTGCAGGTTCGAGTCCTGTCGCGGACGATGATTTGACTTTTTTCTAATATAATGATTCCGTGTTATCTTTTATTTTTTTCCTATATGCTTCATAAAAAATATTAATTGATATTAACTTAAATGTTAATAATTTTTACAAATTGCATGGTAAAGCTTAAATACCGAATCAGGCGCAGTGCAATTTAAGCAATACAAAAAAGAACCCGTCACCCGTATATGTATTATGCACCACTATTACGGCAGACAGAGGACATTATTCATACGGTCGAGTACCTGAGGGTATACAAAGCAAGTTTTTAATTTACAGTAAAACAAGTTTTGATATGTAGTATATATATCTAAGTCAGTCGAGCGGGGTGAAATTGTAAGGTATTATTCATACCGCAGGAATCTCCGTCGCCACTCGGGTTGTTGCTGTCGTTTAAATCATTTGCCTGATATATAGGGCCTAAACAGGTAAGTTTCTAACTTCTTTTTTTCTATGGTTCAAGAGTTGACCATCGATTTCAGGGAAACCGAAAGACATTATGAAAAAAAAAAGTTTTCACTACGTTTTATATGGAATCCAAATGAACTAGGGTTTTGAGGCTTGGGGATCGATCCCAGTTATATTCGGCTAGTAGGCATACTATAGCTAATGTGTCTTTGTTAAAATGTATACAAGTCTATTATGTATGATATATACAATATTCCTGCTAATTGTGAAATAATACACATATTGATGAAATATTTCAATTGTTCTTTTAGACGGACTTGGTAACGAAAACGTCTTCAAGAAACGCCGGATGTGAAAATTGTTTTTTAGTATATACATAAAAACATTGTCCTGTACTAAATCCTAAATTTCAGAGATGGCTAAAATCATCACAGTTTTCGGAGTGACTGGGAACCAAGGCGGTTCAGTTGCCAGGGCCATGATTACAGACAGCAAATTCAAAGTCCGTACCGCAGTCCGAGATATATCGTTCCCAACGGCTACCGAATTCAAACAACTTGGAGCGGAGGTAGGCTAGTGGATCTGGGATTAACCCTTTCCTGGCAAACGAACAGTTAAGAACTATCTCCTCCAATTGTTCGTTTTGCCTTAATCGTTTTTTTAAATATCAGATATACATTTTCAAGATATTTCTGATTTATTTATAAAGGTGGTTGTAGCTGATTACAATGACATCGACAGCTTACGGAAAGCCTTGAGCGGAGCTGACGGATGCTTCATCGTGACGAACACAGATTTCACGGATCCCGAGTGTTTACACCAGGAGATACGCGAAGGCAAGAACGTAGCGGACGCGTGTCGCGCCGAAGGGGTTAAACACATCGCGTTCAGTACCCAGTTATCGGCTCGGGAAAGCGTCGGGACCGAGGCTCGACACATGGACGCTAAAGCGGCCATTCACAAATACATGCAGAATCTAGCGCTACCGGTGACCGGAATTGTGGTGCCGTTTTATTACGAAAATCTGCTCGGGTTTTTTAAACCGGAAAGTGTCGGCGGTAACGAATGGAGATTGAGTAAGTAGTATTCTCACAAAAAAATCGAAATACCGCTACAATATTACTACAATCAAAACTGTCTCAAATGGCTTCATCGAACACTAATTAAGTATCCACAAAATGGACCAATCACAGGGGCTGATTTAGGGGGTCTAGACCCCTGCTCCGTGTTCCAAAATGTTTTTATAGTGGTATAAATCATATTACGATGAAAATAATCACATATTCAACTCTTTATCGATCGCTGTCTGCCAGAAATAACTGTAAAGTAATGCACATATTATTGCAATTTTCTTTGAAATATGGAAAAAAAAATTGTATCTGGGAAAACGCTGCGCTTGACCCCCTCTGCTCAAATTTCTGGATCCGGCCCTGAATCATTACATGGACATCATTTAACGAAGGCACGACCATAGTGAGACTGAATTCCAAAAAATCTGGTCATTTGTCACCCAATTTAGTTGGACTAGGCGCCCATGTTTACGACAGCAATAAGTAGTTAAATGAAATAATTAAAAATCATTCATATTATTTTCTTTTTTATTACAGGGATACCGGCAATCGGACAATCAATATTTGATATAATCAGCGTGAATGATGTTGGCGCCATAGTTCACTCCGTGTTCCTCGACCCGCAACAATTCATAAATAAAACCATCCATCCGAGCGGAGACAAGAAAAAAGTGCGAGAAATCGCTGATATTCTGTCGAAACATCTTCGCCCTAAGCTTATAACGGATGGGCAGGTACGGAAAATGAACCCGTGAATTAGTGAAATGTTTGAGACGTTAATATCATTCATTCAGCGGCAGACGACCTCAGGATCTAGACAGGGCCGGCGGAAGCAAGTTGTCATCGGCCCGTCTCATCCGAGCGCCAAGTGCGCTAGCATTCTTTTTCGGGTGGGGTCTTCCCCCGAGAAAATGGTCATAGAGTGGCTCCTTTTGAATGGATGGATTTCGAAAGCTCTGGGTTTTTCAGGACCATACATATAAAGTTATGTTCCCGGGTTATGTTGCACAGATTTTTTAATTTCTACGTATCCAATATCAGGTGTTTCTAGATGGAAAATGATAAGATAGAAAAAATAGTCATTCACGCACAAATCCAATGAACTCAAAAACATGTATATTCATCTGAGATCGCCAAATGTTTTACAACCACGGATATCCTGATTCAACCATCCGAAAAAGAAATCACCATCGACAAACTTATTGGCCCGGCCAAAGTCGTCCCCGGCCACCCCTGCTAAATCGAAGATTTAAGATTGGACACTTTCGTCAAAAATGTTTCTTTTCTTATCGTATGGGATAGTTTCTTTTCTTACACATCACGGGCAAGATTACAAACATTGTTGTTTCAGTATCATGCCGCCACGCTTTGATGTTTACCATCTTTTTTTTCAGATGACGTACGCGGAATTCAAAAGCCTGCGACATTTTTCGGGAGCTGCCGATATCGCCAACCAGTTCGATTTCATTTCGAAAAAATTCCAATGCGGCGACATGGAATTCACGACCAAGTTGAACCCGGGTGTAAAGAACTTCGAACAATGGGTGATAGCAAATAAAGACGCTCTTCACAGAATCTGCCAATAAAACAACCGAAGTCTGCATAGTATTTCGCTAAACTGTTGCTCGATGCTTTTGCTAGTAGCTTTAAGTGTGATTGCGCAAGTGCGTGTCTTTTTATCAATCGGAATTTGTAGACATTTAAATTGAATTTTGTTGCACCAAATTCGATGAGATAATTGCCAATTTGAAGCCGATGATCTCAGGCAAGTACTGTATGATATAATAGACGCTGATATGTAACGACTGTAAGATATATCTCATGAGCGCCTTCGCTTTTTGAACGGTGCTTTAGTTTTTAAGTCGAATTCCGATTTCGGTATATATCAGTTAGATTTTAGTAGTGGATCATTCGTAAGGTATACGAGGCTTGTTTTAGGCCAATGAGGCTTATTCTGATCCACTGAAGTCGAGTTTTTGGTATAATTCTCTTTAGCACAGTATATTGTTGCGCGTTTGTGACGTATGTCGCGCTGAATACAAATCCAACGATATTCAAGGCTATCACCTATCTTACTTTCGCATTTGTTCAAATTAACGAGCTTAGTGTAGAATCGTGCAAAATTGATTTGTGGATTTGCGTAAAAAAATCTAATTTTTTTTGTGAAATCTATTTTGTCATCGTTTGGTAGATATTTGCAAAGTGCAATGATCCGAGTGTTTTGTACTTGTCTAATTTTCTATTTCAAACTATTGGTTCCCGTATTAATCAAATTTGTAATCAATAGGAAATTGAGAAGCGATTGAACAACGCAATAAAGCACCGGAGTCGGTCGTTTTATAGGAAATGATGGATAGATCGAGGGCAGGTGTCACACATCCCCCGATTCTGTTCCGGTATGGGCTCTTAACGATGATCGTCATATTCTATGTGTATTTATTAGATAAATTATTCATGAATTACTCACACGTCGTTATTTTTATTCGTCAGGATGGATGATGTGTTTCGGAGGCGCGTTTGCGTCATCCTAAGACCTCGTCTAGTTATTACTCAGGAGTCGGATTTTTAAAGCGGTTTTTCACTTGAGTCCACGGGTTAATTCAACATTAAACCTAGACCGTTTTTGATCTTAGAATACGGATTGACCTTATATTTATTTGATTGGCAGATTTGGGTTGATTCGTTTCGATTTGGTGTCCCTGTTAGCTTTCGTACAAACTCTCTATACGTACCGGGAACGAAACAGGGGTTAAACCTAGACCTTTTATGGCTGCAGTATGGCGGCTGATAAGGACCATAGCGGAATCCCTGGTGTGCAAATGAAGGCACCAGAACGCCAGAACGCCAAAACGAAAAAAAAATTTTTTTTAGAGAAGATTTGACGTTTTTTTCGCTTTGGCGTTCTGGCGCCCTCATTTGCATACCAGGGATTTTACGTTGTGGCCCTTATCAGCCACCATACTGCAGTCGTGGGCTTTATTCAAATGATGAAAAAATTGATTTCTGAGTCATTGATTTCTGGGATATACGTAATGTATATTCACACACCAGGGTAAATGTGGGCCTATCACTATTGTTCTCTTTAATCTATCTTATTGGTGTGGCCGAAACCAAAAAGTAAGTTACACCAGTGTGCACCCTCAATGGGGTACCCACAGTACTACTGTGACAATCGAGGATTCCACGTATGGCAGGCGAGGATCCGCCAGGTTCGCTAGTAGATCGTCGTTCGTCCGCTTTCGATTTCTTCTACATTTCCATTAAATCTAAGTGGCTTTTTCTCTTAAATGAATCAATCGTTTATGAAAACTATACCGATATCCGAGTAGAAGAATTGAAGTATTGTATATTTGGTGGGTGCAGTGATAATATATGGACCCGGGAGTCTAAAAACCCAGTTCTAAGTTCATCGAAAATGAATTCATTTTGACAACGGACGACCTCTGCTCGTCACGCCATCTGATGAGATAGCTGGTCTTGCGGGTTCCCCTTTGATGTAATAACATTTTCTATTTCAATTTATATGTTTTCATGATTTGTGTATCTTGTTATAATTTCTTTGTAAATAAAGATATAGTCTCTAAATGCATTTGCCGCAACTGTCTACTAATGTTGTTTGCGGTTTGTAATCGATTTTATTCATCTCACGTACGTCACGGCGATGGAACACTCGCGGTCGGGATGATGATGGATGGATAACTGTTATAGAATCCTGACTCCGACATAAATCCGTCTGTTCAGAACGGAAGGTACGCCTGATCGAACAGCCAATAAAGAAGACGTGGTCGAGATACTAGATACGAAAAGCTCGCAATCACAGCCAACTGTTGCATATACAAACAACATTTACGCTTTTCGATCTGCATCCAGCTATATCGGGTTCTTGGGCTTAATGCGATATTCTTTGACAACAAACTGTAGGCTGTCCCATCGTAAAGGGCCAGTCGATGTAGACTACGTATAATTCAACCGACGGCACATTCGAACATCTGGTGCTGTTTGTCGCGCTATTTCAAGTTAGGAAATGCAGGAGCGTTAACCATTGCAAATGAACTAATTCAAACCATTTTTAATATTGTATATATTCGAATAAACTTTAATTAATTCATAGTAACATTCACGGATCGAAACATATTGCATTCCGACCGGAATTCGAACCAGTTAGAACCGCAAGACTGCGCCACACGTCACACAAGCTCATACCGTGACAGTTGTCGATTTTAGCATCGGGTTCGATTCCTCGCCGAAGGGGGGAATTGGCATTTTACCAAACACACATGTTACCACAGCCTTTAGAGAAGAAATGTTTTGTGAGAAGAGTAATAGGTATTGATCGACGAATGACATGCGTTAATATACAATTGAATGTAGATCTTGGGTAGAGAGCTCAAATAGTTGAAAAACCATAGAGGCAAAAACAGTACAAATCTCATTTTTCTAATGAGTATATATATCTACTATGGCAAATGTTTTCGGCAGTCACGACAATCACGGCAATTTGACAGATGTTGGCCGATTGCTGAAGTCTTTAGTTCATGCCCCTTCACTCTTGTTGCCAGATGTGTTTTGGTTTTATCTATAGCCGGTGTTTATATGACATAAACAAGTGTATAGACAACCATGTAGCTTTCAAGGATTTAGGAGTCTGACACTTAAGCTAGAAGAAATTCTTAATCTTAGTGTTTACGAACGAGCATTGAAGGTCTATTTCGAAATTCGATTTGAATAGTTCTTTTAATTTTATAAGGAATATGTATACTCATTAGAAAATGAGATTTGTACATTTAAATTTCCCATATGAAATGCGAACCTCTTATCCCTCATTATTTCTGCATGAATCTAAATTTACAATTTCAGCCGTCAATTTAATCCAGATGGAATTAATACTATCATTTAATTTTTGTCGACTTGAAGATGTACGTCAAACCTAACCCTACGCAGCCTTCTGTATCATCTTTAGCCTGTTGTGTCAGCTTTTCAATTATGTTACGTATTGTAGGCCTATTAACTTGTTCCGAGCAAAATATTATCATTTTTCTATGGAACAATATATGATCTGAACTTTTCGTCAAAATACAATAATCGTTTGTCATCATTGGTTTTTTCTAATTCGCTTGATAAGCTTCTATCCGGTTTTAATACGTTCCATCGTAAACGGATCTGTTATCGATTCAGAGCTTTCGTACACGCCTCGCGCGTCGAGTTCCACGTTCTCGAGTACTCGCGTTTCGACCATCATTTCACCTGAGAAACTTCTGCGAACGAACGGAATGAAATCTTTCAACTGGACGCAAGGCGTCGACTCCTGAGTTAATTTAACCCGAAACTTTCGACTATAAGTCAACGAAAAACAGTTTCGTAGATTATCGCCGAATTCGTTTTGTAGGATGGCTAGAGAATTACGCGGTGCGTTGTAGTATTTATCCCCTAGAGGTCGCTGGTGGCTGGGCATGAGATCCTTCAATTCGTGAATTATTTTTGCTTCATCTGCGTTGACAACTGTCCAAACATGCGTGACATTTTTGTCGTAAAATGTCACCTCCAGATACGGCCATGTACATTCAGTAGTAAGCCTAATAAACTGTACATTATTTGGCGCCCTACAAAACCGAATGCGGGTACCTACAACAACTGCTAGTCTTTTCGCGACGTTTCGTAACGCTTTTAACAATTCAGATTTGTAGGCGATGTCCACTAAAATCTCAATGCCATCTGCCCACGGTAGAATATCATGATGCCTCCACGAACCCAGTAAAGTCCACGAATGCATCACCCACGGTATTCCAGCACGTTCGGCGAGAAACGAAAATTCGTCTAATTTGGATTTCGTCGACCAGAGTTCTTTGTGCGTAAAATACGTACGCTTCAGAATATTCGGTAGTTCATTATGGATGGTTTTGATGACGGGTCGACGTTTTACAGTATCGGGTTTGCGAGGCTGGAATACCGGTACCAGGAGTGCACCGGACAAGTCGTTACGTTCCGATTCCGCTGATTCTTCATGAATTGATCCGTACGTCCGGAAGACGATATAGACGATCAATGCGCATAAACTCCATTTTACGACTGCTTTCACTTTCCTGATTTTCTTGATCAACATTCCGATAGTGTTTTTCCTAAAACGGAAAGTCGATGCACGGTTGAATTTGATTTAACTAACGAATCGAGTCGTACAGTTATTAGTTGAATTCGAACCCCGGTTTCGCTCCCGGGCAGGTGTAAGGGTCACACCAAATACAAATACAAATACAAATACATATCAAATCAGATCAAATCGAGTAGATAAGAGGAAAACTCGTCCCTATTTCGGGATCAAAATTTTATTCGAAACATCAACTCGATTTATATATGAATAAGAGCGGGTCCGCCGTTATTAAAGATACATAGTAGGTAATAGTAGATACATAGAAATGCATAGTATAATATATAGTGAGATCATTACATCGTTTAATGCATTTATATGCATACGACATAATATACCTATATATACATAATCATTATCTACAGAATGAAAGAATGAATAAAAAATAATGAATAAAAGAATGAAAGAATGAATAAATCAGCGGTGATGAAAAATTCTCGCATTACTTACACACACTGCAAATGAAGGTGTTTTATTCCGCGTACGGAGGCTTCAAATGCGAAATCAACCAAGAGAAACGCGTTTATGAGGAAATTAAGGGTATATGCAGCTGTTGTTACTTATGAAAAAGTCACAATATATGTTACTTGTGAAAGAAACAATATATGTTGGAGACACGTGTTCTGCTGTTTGAAAGGCTTGATGAGGGCTTGGATGAACCATCCCCTGTTTCAAGCCTTCCGTTTTGTATGTTGTCTAAGATTTGCAATCACAGAAAACTAAGCATCGGGCCGGCAACTGATCAGATCATTTGCTTATAGGCGACTGAGATGTGAAAACCATAGCAAATATTCTAAAAGGCAAAAGTCTCGGTTCTTTTGCTTTGCTTTAGTAAGGTGCGCCATGTGTTGTTGACTAATGGCGGATATCACCCTAACCTTGGAGTAATCAGACTGAATTCCTCCGAGCCCTAACTAACAAGCGTCGCTCGTAGCCGCAACCGAGTTTAACTATGTATTCTCAAACAATGGACTCATTCGCGAAGTCCATGATTTAATCATAGCATCCTCGCTGGAGCATGCATGTACGACGCTCAAAAGAAGTACAGGAGCAGCTTGAGCAACTCACTGGCCGGAGCTGGAAATGTTGATGGTCGCGATGGTCAAAACCTGAATTCTGTAGCTATTCCACAAAGAATAAAAACACAACAAATGAATTTCAGGGCCCAGTTTCACGAAAAGGTTTAAGCCTAAAATGGTTTAGTTTGAATTGTTTGTCCTCATTGAAAACATGAAGTAACCCATGGCAATTACACCAAAAATTTAGTTTAACTTTAGTTGTGAAACTGGGTCCTCAATAGTTTTGGCCGGGTTTGTCTCTGGTTTTAGTTTGGAGCGTTTAACTATGGTTTGAATGTTGGTTTGGTATTTACAGTTAACTCGGCTCGGCTGAGCTCGTAATTTTGGGGACCGGTGATTTCTGAGACCTGCCCCTGAGAATCTCCTCTGCCAGGATGCGACCTCGATTGAAACTCGATACCGACATTTGGCATGCGCGGTTATCTGAGACACTATCAAAATATCAATATCAATATCAATAGCCCTGTTTTGTTGACCAAAGAGCTCATCGTTGCTGAAGTTGCTATCATTTCTATAAGAAACCAAGTAATTATCTCTACACGATTTAACCTGGTTCTGTAAGGGTTTTTATGTGTATGGGAAAAGATAGTGTGAGCGCGATAGCGCACACTAGATGTGTGCTGGTGCGCACACTGACTGCAATGGCTCGGGTTACAAGGAGGGAATATGTTGATAAGAAAGAGCAGCATTTAGCAACTATATTTAATATGTAAGGACTTTTAAGGGATGATTAGTGTAGTAAAGGAGGCAGTAGAATGGAAGTAGCCAGGATTGTTAATACCAAATAGGGTAAGGATAGAAGCGGGTGAGGTTATGGTATAGGAATGTAAAGAATGTACCAAATAGTATATAAGTCTAAGGTTTTTGGTTCAGGGAGAGTACAAAAGAGAGTACATGAGAAAGAGAGAGAGTACTAAAAGACAATTGGAGAGATAAAGCTGAAGTGTAAGCAGTAGAGAGAAAATAAAGAAAAGCTTGATCATACCAGATAGAAGTGTTAGTAGTTAATATCTACATAAGGAAGAGGCAGGTCAGCAAAAGGAACCAGTTAGTGAGAAGAACGAGGTGACATAACAGTGGTGGAGGTGGTATCCCATTACAATAGTGGAAATCGTAGTACCGTTACAGTTCCCACTTGTTATAAAACTTTGCGTTTCAATTATTTGTAAATCAATTTTTTTTCAGTCAATCCCCAGTGCTCTTAAATTTATGACATTATGGCTCTTGAAAGTGAAACTCTGCCAGAAATGGAAATGATCTGCATGGTCAAAATGGTACAACACATTAAAGACAGATAAACACTAGGTTGAAAATGGTTGGCTTTCTAATAGTATTTAGCCCCAATTTCTGACTGCTAGAGTTTTGTAAATACGATACTGATTGTTCTCATTGTATGGTTTTTTTGCAGCATGAAATTTGTCCAATAGAACAGTTTGAAAGTTGATCAAAGATTGAATAATGTTTGATTATTTGGTGTTCTATACGGTAACTACAAAACTCTTATGAAATTCCCACTTTCGTTTCTGCGCGGTAAAATTCGTTTCTTCGCGGCGAGGAAACGGGCGAAGAAACGAAGTTCGTTTCGGCGGGTCGCCGAAACGAGAAATCACCGCGAAGAAACGCGCAGAAACGGGCGCAGAAACGAAGGTTCGTTTCTGCGCCTGTTTTGGCGCGTTTCTGCGCGGTAAATTTCGTTTCTGCGGCGCGCAGAAACGGACGCAGAAACGAAGCTATATATTTTTATATTGCACGGATTTTTTTTTTAAACTTGGCCCGAATCAGCCACCATAAACGACAGGTAGGCAACGATCTCCAGTTATATTACGGCCATGCTCATATGCGGTTCTCTTTTGAGCAACTAAAGCTGTACGTCATCTAGGGAGGATGTTAGTTATATGCTTGGTTGCGGCTACGAGCCAAGCTCGTAAGTAACTGTGATATCCGCCAATGTGCGCGCTCCATTGATCAACAACACATGGCGCAACTTACTAAAACAAAGCAAAATGACCGTGACTTTGGGATGCTTGCTAGACGAATATTTTCTATAGATAACACATCTCAGTAGCCTCACTAAAGTCTATCCCAGTTATGACCGCGGCATTTCACTCTCAAAGAGCCAGTATCAACAACAATTTAATCTAGCAAATGTTCTCATCAGTTGCTGGTCCAGTGTACGCATAGCTCTCTGTTATTGAAAATCTTTCACGCCGTACAAAACGGAACTCATCGAAACGGGGGGGGGGGGGTGGTTCATCCAAGCCTTCGTCCAGCTTCAAGCAGGGAAACATATGCCTCCAACAAATATGTATCGTTCATTCGGTAACGGCTGAATCGCCACAGATTTCCCCCATTAATACGTGTCACTTGTTCATATCAACTTCACATTAAGTAGTGTCCGTACGCGGAATAGAATACCACAATTTGCGGTATATTTACGTAAGTAAATGGGTGGATTTTTAATCGCCGCTGGTTTTTATTATTCATTCTTGCATTCATTTTGAATAATTGCATTAAAATAATGATTATGTATATAGGTACATTATATCGTGTGAACTCATTAAACGATGTAATGATTTCGCTATTATCTTTCATAATCGGCGGAATGGAAACTCAGATCCGCTGTTTCTCAATATTTAGATAGAAATGATATTTTGAAAGTGAAATAATTCGTGAAGAAAAAAATATCTTTTTTTCCTCGTATCTACTTGCCTTAATTTGATTTGATTCTTATTTGGTGTGTCCCTTATAAGCGAAATCTGGGTTTAACCCATCCTCGCTTGGCAGAGTTTGATTACCGCCTGCCGAAACCACTCCAACACAAACCCTGGCCGCAAACGCTTCATTGGTCTATTACATTGCCCAAGATTTTTCGGGTTGCCGCTAGGCGGCCATCAGTCTATGAATTAAGGCAATCGGATGAGTGTTTTTCACCGGCAGATTCGCTACGCATCTGATTGGCTGGATATATAGACTGGTAGTCCCTTGGCGGCAACCTGTACGCCCAAGAAATCGTGGGTAGTGTAATATACCAATGGTTTGTATTGGCGTGAGTTTCGGCGAGCGATAATCGAGCCCTGGCAAGCAAGGATGGGTTTAACCGATAAGTGAACTCGATTCGTAGTTAAATGAAACTCAACCGAGCATCAACTTCCCGTTTCAGGAGAAACACTATCGGAATGTTGATTAGGGAAATCAGGAACGTGAAAACTGTCGTAAAATGGAGTTTATGCGCATTGGTCGTCTATATCGTCTTCCGGACGTACGAACCAATTCACGAAGAATCCGCCGAATCGGAACGTAACGACTTGTCCGGTGCACTCCTGATACCGGTATTCCAGCCTCGCAAACCCGATACTGTAAAACGTCGACCCGTCATCAAAACCATCCATAATGAACTACCGAATATCCTGAAGCATTCGTATTTTACGCACAAAGAACTCTGGTCGACGAAATCCAAATTAGACGAATTTTCGTTTCTCGCCGAACGTGCTGGAATACCGTGGGTGATGCATTCGTGGACTTTACTGGGTTCGTGGAGGCATCATGATATTCTACCGTGGGCAGATGGCATTGAGATTTTAGTGGACATCGCCTACAAATCCGAATTATTAAAAGCGTTACAAAACGTCGCGAAAAGACTAGCGGTTGTTGTAGGTACCCGCATTCGGTTTTGCAGGGCGCCAAATAATGTACAGTTTATCTGGCTTACTACTGAATGTACATGGCCGTATCTGGAGGTGACATTTTACGACAAAAATGTCACGCATGTTTGGACAGTTGTCAACGCAGATGAAGCAAAAATAATTCATGAATTGAAGGATCTCATGCCCAGCCACCAGCGACCTCTAGGGGAAAAATACTACAATGCACCGCGTAATTCTCTAGCGATCCTACAAAACGAATTCGGCGATAATTTACGAAACTGTTTTTCGTTGACTTATAGTCGAAAGTTTCGGGTTAAATTAACTCAGGAGTCGACGCCTTGCGTCCAGTTGAAAGATTTCATTCCGTTCGTTCGCAGAAATTTCTCAGGTGAAATGATGGTCGAAACGCGAGTACTCGAGAACGTGGAACTCGACGCGCGAGGCGTGTACGAAACCTCTGAATCGATAACAGATCCGTTTACGATGGAACGTATTACAACCAGATAGAACCGTACAAATGAATTAGAAAAACCAATGACCCCGAATTTTGATGAAAAGTTAAAGAGTTAAGATGATTTTAGATAGAAAATGTTATCATATCAATTGAGGTTGTCCGATGATGTAAATTACTTATTGGTTTCGGCCAGCCAGATCACAATGTTCCACAAAAGACATAGGCTATAAGGCTATCAATATTGTTTTCTTTTATCAACATTTCGGCTGTTGGCAGTCAACAGCCGAAACGTTGTGGTTTCGTTCTGATAAATTATTTCATATAAAATTTGAATTGTGGGACTTCTTCAATTAATCTGCAATATACACGGATTATAGTGTTTCATTCGACTGCTACAACAACAGAAATTTGGCTATAAATCATTGCAAGATAGAAACCTGGAAATATAACAAGAAAACTAACTCGAAAGTTTATTGACGGACGAAAAGTAACACACGAATTGCTTGATATCATCAGAAATAAATGATATGATATAAATAACATTATACCATAGATCGATAGTTATTTTTTTTTCATTTGAATATATCGATGATTAAATTGATTTGACCGACAACCAGTCTAGTCCCGATAGATTGATGACGTAGTGCACATCCTTTCAATGATCAATTATCAAAAAGACACGAGAATCTATCGACAGTCTTTTGATGGAATGGGATGCAGTGGGTTAAAAGGTTAACGAACACTATTTATGCTATGTGTTAGGAATGCTATATAGTGATATTGAAATTGACGTGTTTTTCCGAATAATTTTAAAAAGAAAAGGAATATATAAGAATGTTTATTCTGTAACAACCATCACAATATCGGTGAACGAAACATAGTATATTCTATTCTGTCCGTTGTACATTTCATTTTCGATTCTTCCCCATTCTTACTAAATTGTTCGCCGTCGCTCTGAAGTTGGCGTTGACCAAATAATAGAGAATGAAATTGACGCAAGAATTTAGAACGGACGTGATGTTATACACGGTGTTAGCCACTTCTATTTTACTATCGGTTATGTATTGATAGATTTTCGAAACGCAACCCGGAATTTCGAACAGCAGAAATACGACGCTCATCGTGATCACCATTTTCGTAGCTTTCGATTCGGACAGTTTGGAGCTCGGTCCCGCGTTCGTCATATCTTCACGCTCTTTCAGTTTAACGTATAAGACAATCAAAAGAAGAATATTTGCGATGAAAACTAGAAACGTCGGTATAATTGCTCGGAGTATGGGATCGATCAAGAAGTTGAACATCGCGAAAATCTCGTGTTGAAACTTAGATCTAAAAGTAACTTCTTCGTCGACACAAATATATTTATGCAATACAACAACAGTGAGCGTAGCTGGGTAATACATTCCGAAACCTACAGAAAACGATCCTAGAGCAAATATTACAACTTTAAGACGTGTTTTGGTCAGAATAAGTCCCGCTGTCAGTGGCATTAAAATCGTAATGAGCCTCTCGACCTGTATCAAAACGGTAAGCCAGTTCCTCATCAACAGGAACGCTTTGTAGAAGATCACCGAACCGATGTAGATCCGCGGTTCGACGTTCCACGGAAAATACCGCGCCATCCCCTCGGTCCCAACCCTGCTGTGCAACAAAAAATACCTCAGCGGTTCTAGAATGAACTGTATTATCAAGAATAGGTTATCGGTGATCGCTAACGTCGACAGCAGAAACGCCGAACGATGGTCGTATTTCAAACGAACAAAAACGACGAGTGTCAACGAATTAGACACGAACCCAACGATGATAAACGGCGGTAGAATATAGGCGTTCATCTGCCAACGACCGTCGTTTTGAGTCCAACATTGCGCCGTATCGTTTACAGGGTCATACCACTCTTCTTCATACATGGTTTTGCAAAATATCGAAATCGTCGAGCGCGTATAGTACGTTAAATGTCTGAAACGGATTAATGAAAGTTCTAAAGGTTTCTGTTCGTGGGGTGAAGTAAATAGGTCTATCGTGCGAAGTCGTAATCGGAGCAGATTCAACAACTATACAAATATCTATGTCGTCAGAACCAGCACCAACTCGACGTGTAAACTGATTCGGCCAATTATAGAAATAACGAGCCCAGATTTTAATTCTTTCTTAACTTTCCATTTCTTTGAATATCAAATTCACATATTAACGAGTGAATATCGTTTAACATATTTGCGACTGGCAAAGAATCGATCGATACACGTTTGAGTTATCGTAATCAGAATAATATTTCGCTGGTAACTTCTGAGTTACACCAACCCGACTGAATCTCAGTTCGATTCAATCATCATGAATTTGGAATAAAAGGAATGAACAGGAAATCTTACTTATCGACACCTCATACATTCAAAAATAACAAACTAATGGTGGGGATACTGATAACAAATCTTCAGCAGTTCAATAGCTTCATTCTTTGATTTTATTATATTTCCGATATGAAAATGTATTGATACGCAAAAATACGAATCGTTGGTTCCATTTTGGCTTAAATTGTTAGACTGTAGTCATTTTTCATTTACATGATTCAGATTTTTACCCAATGAAAAACCTCTACTTTTAGATCGATTCAATGCCTTCCTTAATTTCATCTTTTGCACTTTTTAACAATAAAGTATGATATGATTTATTCAGGAAACACGTGTTTCCTTAATACTTCGTTATTGTAAGTCTAAGTGGTAGTGCTTGTGATAGGGTCCAGAAAATGTCCAGGTTTGACTAAACTCGATTTATTTAATGCCTCCATCAATTCCAACTATATACAGTAATATATTTTTATTTTGTTAAGCTGCGCTTAGAAATGTTAACCTGAGTTCGTTTTTAACTGAACATAAAATACGTGTCTAGTCCAACTCGGATCGGATGAGCGTGTTTGATGTAAGGTTGGCGTATTGGTGGTTAAAAGATGTTAGATAAACGCATGAACGGCTTCGCAGACGGCAGCGCTGCGCTGAACTTTCGACTTTTTTTCCTTGAGTAATAATTTCTCCATGCATAACTAATTATAACGCCTCTACATTCTATACTACATACTTTAATAACTTATCTTTATTTCCGATAAACTCAGGTCATTTCCATTAGAGCGAAATACATTTACAGTCACGGAAAAAATAAAAAAATAGAAAATATAATAACAGATGGCTGAAACTTTAAGCGGATGTTTTCATAACAGTTGATACAAACATACACAAATCTTTTCATACATTTACGTTTTTTTGTTGCATCGAAGCTATGAATTTGAAAGGATTTGGATAAGCCGCGTTCACACGACAACTAGTTAGACCGGTCTAAATGGGTCCGTACCTGGTCCGGTCCAAATTTAGACCAAACAAAATTTTGGCGAGCGTCCACACGGCGTTTTGACGGCTTGGTTGTCGCGGCGCAAAAACTGTTATGCCCCGTTCCGATGCAAAACTTTCTTTTTTCGAGGCCCAATGTGTCCGACGCGGTGGAGTTCTCAGACGACCGCGACCGACCTTCAAAATCTCGTCGCGTGCAAGAAACGCGGTTGCTATGGAGTCTCTTTCGTTGCCAGTTGCCGTATTCAACGCTACCGTATATAGTATATCAGATTGATGTACAAATCTTATATCAAATCTTAATATTTAACCGTTTACAGGTAATATAAATGCGGAAATCGTTCTAGAATCTTTATTTCACACTGGCGTTTCACCATCGCACGTGTAATGAAAGGGCAGACTATCGCAGCCTGTATCATAGTGCCACAATATCAGTGATTAATCGTATAAGGTTTCAAACTTCTATCGACAAGTTGATTAAATTTCTGCGAATATTTTCGCGTCTGGAATTCACAAGGATTCCCAATTATTCGGTTGGTTTTTCTGCCTACACGACGCGCTTTCACTCCACGCACATATTTCCTGATGTTCAGGCTTTTCTTGATCGCGATCGCTGATGATTAAAATGATAAATGGCCCGTTTTTAATCAAAATGCCAGTTCCTATTTTCTGAATAACATCACGGAATATTGCGAAAATGCCCAACTTTGCCGAGAATAAGCTGCAAGGGTAGTTCTATAAAACTAGAGTGAAAAATTACCGAGGAACAGGATAATGGCGATGTTGCTACGAAACAACTTGCGTTGGTATGATAAAAAGACAATATTTACAGATTGAAAGTAATAAAAACCGATAATTCTATTGAATCAAAAATACATTAAAAGACACGACGTTTCGATCTCACCATAGAGATCATCTTCGGGAGTGAGATTATGACTAAAAACGATACACCCCTCATTTTTTAGTCATACTCTCAAACCTGACACAGGATCTCTAGATCAACGTCGTGTTTATAAATATATTTTTGATTCAATAAAATTATCTGTTTTTAATACTTTTAAATTTATAATTTCAATTGTTATTTCGAAACACCAATATTGATGACGTAGTTCACATTGCCTCACACAGTACCCCTTATAACGCAGAGTATAGTTATCAATGTATAAAAACTTTTTTGTTACAGCTCATAATCTCAATCGACTGAAGATCATTCATCGACTTCTCTCGATATTGTAGTAGCAATCCAATCAATAAACCATTTCATCGATGTCTTTTATCAGGCTCAGTGTCAGGCGTAGATCCTGAGAGGGGGCTGTTCGGGGGGGGAGGGGTTCGACCAAGTGCCCTTTTGAAAATCACGTGTAGAAAATTCCACCCGACATTGATCTATGAAAAAAGTCCACAGTACTTCTTAAAGCTGTAATATGCACTAAAAATTGTATAAAAATGTACCTAAATTTTCAATATTAGTGTGTAATAAAGTGCCCTCTTCATATGAGGTGAACCTCCCCCTCCTTTCATCAGCCTGGATCTGCCCCTGAGCGTAGAATATCTTCTTATTTCAATATTCTAAGTTCTGTCCTCCGATAGTTCCTCTGATTGTCTGAAATAATTCATATGCACGATAATGGTCGTTATTGCAGACGGCACCGCGTCGGGGAAAGTATTCTGATTTATTTCGTGTTTCCGCTCGCATGGCGTCACGTGATGTCTGGAAGCGGATACAGAACTCGCCGGCCCTGATCCCGGATATTCACTATCGGACTCGAAACCTTACGGGAAAATAATTCCTCGTATTATCCGAACAAAATACGACCGATTGTTAACAATGCAATTTTCCCGTCGCCCTCGCGGCGATTTGTGAGGAAAAAAATTAGTCAGCAATCCCGTCCACAATCGGGCTATCAGACTTTACGTGAATTATATCTCGCAGTTCAATAATGAGTCAAAGATAATTTGCGTCGCTCGTCGTGCGAAAGTATTTCAGCTTTTCTTGCGATACAACCGATCTAAAATCATCGTATATTGCAGCCCAAGTTTGAAATAAAACAATATTGTACGAAATACGATTGAACTGGACTGTCCATTGAATTCTTGTGTGTATTCAATATTAAATTTGTCATTCACAGTCTTTGCAACTTACAACAACGAAAACGGGTGATTGGTATACTGATACGACGTTTCAGTAAAAGTGATGGTACGTAATCAATAAAGCAACGGTTCTTTAAAATGGTCGTCATACATTTTATGATGGCACGTTCACAAAAATGAAAGCATCGCCTATAGGTATATATACATTGTGATAGTCATTGGAGCAAAGACACCGATCTTCAAAAAGGTAATCTGGTTGAAAAAAATTTAAAAGAACCGATTGTAATGTATAAGGGAAGTCTTTGACACCTGTCCTTGTGCCCGACGTAAATATCGTTCAGACGACTGTCTTCTTCCTCGCTCCCTCATTCGTGTTTCCTTTGTTGACATTTTTTTATTAATTCTTCATTTCCGTGACCTTGTAGTGAACCACGCGCTCCGGTAATTACCTGTGTAAGCCCTACGTGGACAGGTAATGATGATGGGCGGCAGTGATTCTTATCACTTCGTGTCTCTTATACTTAACGACGTTCAATCACAAATAATGCACCGCGTGGAGGAGATATGCGTAGAGGAGATGCGCGCCGGACATGCCGTCGACGCTTGAGAAGGATTTACAGTATTGTCAGATTTGCAGTATTATCTAGAGTATATGTAACCTCGTAGAGAGAATCTCACAAAGATAACGAAAAACAGTCCTGAAATGTTACTGGAGCTATTAGTTTATTTAACGTTATTGGTGAAGATGACTATTAGAATATAGTCGAAAAGTAGAATAAACTACTAGCTCCAGTGCAACATTTCGGACTTTTTTCGTAATTATCGTGGAATTCTTTCTATATTATCGTGATTATATAAGCTCGTACCGTACGTAAAATCATTCTCGGTGTTCCACATAGCAGGCCGTGCCGAGCTTTTTTGAGGAACATTTCTGTAGAGTTTCAAGAAAATGGGTTCAAGAAACGAGCATTTCTCTATTGACGAAGGACAAATCTTGATTTTTGCAGATAACCTAAAGTTAAGCAACGTCTCGTGACGTTAAATTATCAATACTTATTTCCAATATTAAACAGTAACTTATTAACAATAATTACTTCTCCTCTACAAAAAAAACATGCACGTTTTATCCAAATTTCGAAAAGTCTTGACCCGAATTTTTGTACACTGACTTTTTGAAGGGTACTTTGATGAGAATTGTAGGGTTTGCGACCCGCAAACACATTTGGGGACGGAGAATTAGGAAAACTCGAAACATTTACGCGCAATTACTGATGTGGTAAATACATGTCACGCGTCGAGACGGAGTACGGCGCTTAGAAGTTATTGAACTGAAAGCCGGAGTAAATTAAAAACGGTGATTCATTTTGTTTTGGGTCAATTCAGATTAGAATCTCATGTGTTCCCGACGATGAAATTGTGCAATTGGACCGATGTTAAAAATTTGTGTTCGGAGACAATAGCGATCGATATCTTCAGCAAAACGAAGAAAGATCGAACGAAATTCTTTATATAAGATGAAAACTCTTAATACAGAATCGTTTGCGTGAATCATTGTTTTGCATAACGAATTGAGATAAATGCTCAATTGGGCCTCGTTCAATCAGCATTTTATTACTTCTATTGTTGTTAACTGACCACTTCGGGCAGTCCACGAGACACCACAGTCTACTGCACAATCGAAGACGTTATGACTCACATACCCTCTGGATTGAGCCTAGTCGAGAGTTTGAAAACGGTTTGGAGTCGATTAACATTCTAGATGAACACATCAGAGCACACCTATTCCGTTCCGATGCTAAACATACCCTGTATCGATGGCAGAACCTATAGGTTGTGCAGAGGGAACGGGTTCGTAATGTCAAATCTACAAGTTTCCCGGCGTCTTAAACAACCACGATAGCAGGAGGGTTGCCGCATCCGTTGCCGTGGGGCCACTTCCAGTTGAATTTCTCAAAGGCTAAGCAAATGGTCTTTAATATAAAGGACATAATTGGCCGCATCATGGACGTATAAACTAGACGTACGTCCATGACTGCACTCAGTGACGTCAGTGCCGCTTCTTTTCTGGGCAACATTATGGGTTTCGTATTTTTGTTGCTCTGCAAAAGCTATGGGGTGCTATAGCCCCTGCCGACAAAGCCCTTTAATAGTTCTAGTTTAAGCTAAATGAGCCGAGGTGAGTTGGGGCTGGAAAGAACACAAGCAAACATAATTGTTTGCGTTCGTTCCGTACCCCAACTCACCTATAGGTCGCAACATATTGTTAGAAATATCACTAGAGGGAAAGATTAATCGTTTTTCGTGATCCTAAAGTGGCTCCCTCCCAATAATACACGTTGACTCTCACTGCGCAGATATCCTGACAGCCGGGGGAGATTTTTCCTAATGAAGAATGATAAGTCTCGTTGTACACGCGACGGCTCTTTACACGCGCGCGTCTCTGATTCACCGTCAACGTCTGATGCAAACAATAGGTTCAAATGATCGGTCATTTTGTATACGTCAATGTCACTGGTAGGCCTATATTTCACACCGCAGCTGGCTGCTACTGCTGCTGCACCGATCAACTCTGATTCACACACATAATCAACTCGAGTTTGTTGTCATATGACAGATTGCTGCGGCTGCGATTCATTTTCATTTTTTTCGTAACTGTCAATTATGTCTACACACTGAGTCATCTTTCCTAGATAAGAAATGTTGCTATTCTCACGCTTGTTATATTCCTTTTCGGAGTCGTCGATAAAAAGAACTTTATTTCCTAGCGAGATCCCCAGGATAGCAATTTAACGGCTGGAGGTTGATTAGAATGGGCATTAAAACAAAAAAACATGGCCACTAGAAAAAACACTCGAGTTTGAACGGAATGACGTCATCGCGCTAGCCCTCTCTTAAGTCACGTGATGTCTTGTGATGATAAGTACTAATTTGCGCTAAATATCGCGCAGGCGGGCTTCCTCCTGTCGTATGTACTAATCTTATTATTTAGCAGCGATTCGGTTCGGCTGATTCAATCAATTGTGAAAACACGCTACAATTCACCGAGCACAGCGCCACTTGTCAACATGAATCATACCTTCAGACGTCTTGCAACAACAACATCTACCCTGTGTAAGTAAATGGAAAATCCGGAAAATCTACCGCCACCGGAAGTCGTGTGACGTCACATCGCGTCACTGTTGCGAATTTCGTCTGCCGAAACCGCGCGGAAAAAGTAATGGAAGGAAAATGTCGGGAGGTCGTCGACTGATGGACTCGGGTAGCGCACGCAATCTGTCCCAAGCTACCGTCATTAGTCTATTCTTTACTTGTAGAATTAGGCATTTTTCCCGCCGTCGCCAAATCTTGGATGAAATTATCGCGAATTCGCGCGCGCGTGTTCCGCCGTCTAATGACTGCCATCTCGTCGTCGTCGTTTGGTATAGGATTGCCAATTTTCGTCGCTCGATCGGTCATTTTTGTGCAAAAGCGTGCTGCGACTAATCACCTATCAACTTCCGAAAATCCACAACAACCGGTAAATACATCACCGTAAGCGCTGTTCTAACGACACTAATACCCCCACGTCTCCTCTGACCGGCGTGGTCAAAGCCAATAAATCCAATTACCTATTTCTAGTGCAAATAAAAGCGACCGAATATTAAGAGCTCTGGCAGAGTATTTTATGGCGCGGCTTAAGACGGCGCGTTGAGTACTAGAGGGTTTGATGGATCGACGCGGAAAGAATGCGAAAATAACCTGTTCTCCTGGGAAATTAATAATAAACGCCGGTTGAGGTAACGAGCATCCTGTAAGAAATAGCCGTGCGCACTAACCACGAAGACCCTAAATAATTCACTGATACACAGTGTGTACATGATCTTTCATTTCTAGATCAATGAAGGGATATGGGCACACGTGTATAAAGACAATATCTAACAAAATGTTCGTTATATAGGCCTACACTGAAATGTAGAAGTGCCATTCTATAGGGGATGAAAATCAACTTGTTTTTATTGGAACTAATGTTTCGATTTTTTTACCATATATCATCATATAAAGGGGCCAGTAGCGCGCGCAAAAGTTGGTTAAAGTTTCTATGTCCAGCCAGGGCCAAATTCGGTTTTCGTATCTAGTCGACTAGTGGTCGGAACTAAATAATCGAATGCGCTTGGTTTCCGAGCTATTTCCGGAATATAGTTCCGACTAACTGAAATTCGGTTTCACTTAGTTCAGCTATAGTCGACTAACCCAGATAATCGAAGTTGGCCCATACTGTCTCTAGTCTGTTAGGTCTCAGTCAAGGTTTTAGTTTTAAAATAGAATATCACATTTGCACGAATCACGAGTCCATGTTTGGTTAAACACAAAGGCAATGGAGTTATCACATACTGGGACCAGTTGCTTGAAAGTTATTAGTACGTAAGTTGACATAGTGACATTTAAAAGTTCATCGTTATTGGTATTTATCGTCGGTAATCATCAACCATCTTTTGAGCAACTTGTCCCTGGACTGTTGAGTGAATAAGATAAATGTTATAGTTTTTTTTCGGAAAAAGTTACGGAATAACGAAATTTGACGTATTGAGGGGCGTTTTATACGAACGTAAGCGCCCTACCTACTCTTCAAAAGTGACCAATTCGTGTGAAGTCAGCTTTGCTCGGTTCCTGATCCACGTTATACCAACATTTTACCTGCAGCCTCTTTCAGGACTTCTTTAATGTCCCGAGCACCGTGTGATTTTATTAGGTTACACTCTCAACATGAAAGACACCCCTACAAATCTGTTTATTGTTTCATTTCACACCTCATTTGTTCGGGAATTAAACAAAAAATTCAATTTCCAGAGAATTATCCTTCAAACGGAAATAATAACGAGGATCGTAACGGAATTATACAGACGGTACACCAGTAAACTGAGCGGTTTCAACCATCGGCGCAGATTCCCAAAGAAAAACGATCGTTGCGCAGTCAACAGATTCACATCAGACTGTCGACCTCTTCCCTACAGCTGTGTGATGTACATTATGTAAGCACACTAGAACCGTGATCGTATAAGCTAGAGTCATACTAGAACAGACACGTGGGTTATCATGAACTTTGTGACAAAAATGGTTAAACAGGATCGGAACAGGGGGTTTTGTGGGCCTTGTATACAATACACTCAAATCGTTGCCCTTTTCTAAGTGAAACCATACATTTTACTGTATCATTATCATATGGAATCTTATAATCTTCTCTTGTATATCTAGTAGGTTAAGGCCAAGTTTCCCACTTGGAAATGCTGCAAAATAATCCACCCACGAACAAATTTTCAAATGCGACGCTTTCCTTATCATTACGCCTGCAAATATACCTTTTCAATGATTATAAATGCACTTAAATGTGCCTAAAGACCTCCAGAGGTAGGCATTGGATCCGCCCCGGTTTTCATTCGGCTTTAAATGGTCAATAATTGGAATTCTACAAAGGTTAAATGCTTGGTCCTCTTCAGAAAAAACTTTAACCAAACCCAATAATGATCAGAACATAACTGTCACGATTAGGTTCGAATGCCGCATTTTCAAATCTCTTTAACGCAGTATACTTTATCGATCCGAGGCGAACGTCACCATCAATGACAATATTATTGCGTTAAAACTTATTCAATTGGAAAACGAAGTAAATTGAGACGGTGATTCATTTTCAGCGAAGGCAATCATCTTGAATTTCCGGCATGTTTTGAAACTGCGTGTCTGAATACACAGTGCGTGTGTGTTTGTCGCGATTGCAGCCAGACAGCTTATACACATTTATACAAAAAAAGTCGAAGAAATATATACAAGAAAAACGTACTTATCCTGCCACAATGCCCATACAGACAATTGCAGAATATATACATTTTGTTTTTTTTACATTTCCTTTCTCTTTCTTTCTTGAAATAAGGTTGAACCGTATAAACACAGACAATACATCTATTCATCTATGAAAATTCGTTCTGATACGCGCTCAGCGACAGCCCATCCTCCCTCGGCAGGGATTCAAACATGATGGCATCGCTACACCCAGCCACGGCGCGTACCCTGGTAGACTGGTTGCCTGTCCCGGATAGAGACCGGTAACCAGTCTAGTATCGCGGCGATCTCGATGCCATCAGGTTCGAATCCCTGCCAGGGGATGATAGTGACAGCCAGGTTTCATATGAAATCAACGGTCAACATTTAAGATTAGAATTTGATTATTCTCGATGTGATCTTATCGACTCTATTTCTGAGTCATTTCATTGTTTAGTCAATTTCTCATTAATTCATCGGCGGCCAAAAAATTATCGCAAAAGAGCCATCGATGTCAATAACAGAAAATTGAGATTGGTTCCGCGATTATCAACGAGCACTTAAATTCTCTCTAAGCATCGCAACACCGAGAGATACCTTTCTCACCCGCGGCTTTGAATTCGTTTCTTTTGATATCACTTTTCTCTCAAACACCGCTCTGAGCGACGAACGAATAAACATCGCCTAATTGAAGTGCTCATTCGCCGCGTATTTGCCGCACGAGGAAACTTTTAAAATTCTTCTCGTCAAAACTTCACCATCCGCAGAGATTTACCGCTTTCCGTCTGCACAGATTTCGGGATACACGGCGGCTCAATCGAGTATATCGCACGACACTTTTTAAGAATCCTTTGATACGTAATTTTTGGAAGGTTATACCGCGCGCGGTTTCATCCCGGTTCGAGTGGAGATGTTGTCTACGCCGCTCGGCGCGGAACGGAGAGATTTTGATCGTCGGTGTTAAAAATTGATCGGCATTTTCAGTCGTGATTTTCCGCGGCGACAAGTTGTGTGTTCAACGATGCCGCAATTCGTCGTGTTTTTCAATGATTACTAGGAACAGCCGTCGTCTGCCTAACATCGATTAACCGGGGTTACATTAGCGCGATAGTAACATCATCCGCGCATCCGCGCATCCTGCTTTGCTAAGGGATGATGGGGAAGTATCCGCCGCCGCACTCTTTCGTGGAAGATCACATTTGCATTTGCATTTGTGCGTTTTTGTAGTGTATTGTTTGCTAAAAACTAAATCAAGAAAATATATATTGATATGGTTTCGTAGAGGAATGGGGGATGTCAACATTTTCATAGCCGCGCAGCGGGTTAGACAATCACTGGACACACCCTGACAATCAGACGGGTAGAACGGGCCCCTTAATAGTCAGCCGGTCAATGGACAGTCGGATAGATAGGACGGGTCTCATCTTCAGCCATTCGGCAGTCCAGACACACTAGACAGTCGGTCGACAGTCCAGACACGCTGGGTAGTCGGGCAGCAGACAGGGTACACAGCTAAGAGGCGGTCAGCGCTGTGGAAAGTTGACAGGAGGGTACACTGCAGCTAAGAGGCGGTCAGCGCTGTGGACAGTTGACAGGAGGGTACACTGCAGCTAAGAGGCGGTCAGCGCTGTGGACAGTTGACAGGAGGGTACACTGCAGCTATGAGGCGGTCAGCATGGACAGTATGTGGACAGTAGACCCGATACAGCTGAGCGTGTTAGCCGCGAGGACAGGCTGACTACGATCAATCACTATTATAGATGGCGATTATCCGGTTAAGTAGTTTCTGTAGGGAACAAATCCGGATAAAAGAGGGAATTATTGGAATCGATAATACGTCGTTAACACCCCGGACCATCCAGTGACCTTTAAAATAATTCACATTACACCGAGGGGCTAAATGCGATATATTGTGTCATAAATTGTGACGGAGAGGAAATGAGCAAATAATACTGCAATGAATATTCCATCAATGTAAACAATTTTATGATGCTTTTTGTATGGATTGGATAAGCAATGTTCGTCACGACAGTCGAAGGAAATCAGCCTGCCTCGACAGGGAACTTAATGGCATCGAGACCCGACTCGCCACGGCACGAGACCCTGCCTGAATAGCCCTAAAGTTCGCATCTATTTGGCCATCTTAGCCGCAAAAAACGAATTGCAACACCGATCACTCTTCCAAATCTTCCAAATGCATGGATAGATTTTTAGGCCAAATAGAATAAACCGGGCTTAAATGAAACGTTATGTTTTTGGGGAAGGGACTAGAGCAGCGTCGTGCCCGTGCTCCAGGCTTTAGCTGTAGATATGAATCCAGGCATTCCAGCATTTCCTATTGAGAATCGTCGATGGTTTACCCATAATATAAACCTAGAATGCCTATGTCTTAGAATGCTAAGATCGTTGAAATCGGTAATTCATATAAACATATAACATATTTATCGTACGCACTCGGAAAACGGCCGCCATTTTGAAAAATACGACGTAAATATAAACATTTTGAACGGGCATATTTTGACTTCAATATCACATATTCATAGAACTGTCGACCCCTGATGCCGAGAGATCTGATGCCTTTCGCCTGACAATCATTATTACACAGGTAATTACGGTAATAACAATATGGCTGTTTTCTCAGCGGTGTTTCAGTTGTTGTTTTTACGGCCGTTCCTGATGCGTTGTTAATTATCATTCTCTCGCCGTTACTGATGAGTATTGTCACGATATTATTCCTTCGATAATAACAACGGGATTATTGTCTGAATACGCGGAGCTGCACTCACACACACGCACGCCATCAAACTACATCGCCTTTACGCAGATACTGTTCACTAGAATCTACAACTTCCTTTTCAACCAGCAAATATTCTCCCAGACGCAAAATGAAATACATTCTCACTTCCAGCTATACTCAAACTCCCATCTCTGCGATAACCCTGTTATAATTGTCAGTCTCATCGCTTATTCTCAACTCCCTATTCTTTTTCATTGTCTTTTCCATTTTCTTTGCTACTCTTCTCTTATTTTTATCACCCCTCTGCCAATGGTGATTGTAAACTTCTTAAACGATCGTGGCGAGATTTCAAAGGTGGGCCAGTTCACCCCTGTTTTCTTCAAAATCAAACATTGCCAGTTCTGAGAATCATACGGGGGAACGAAGGCCGTAGGTGGACAGAAGTCGAGCCTGTCGGAAAGATAAACGAGACATTGAAAATGGGACTATACTTGTATGTCCACGAGGAAAATCATGATATATTATATCAGTGTCACAGAACATCAAAATCTATGCACCGAAGCTGCGTATATACATTATACAGTGTATGTATGTTACTATGAAATACGTGTTTAAAGCAATCCCTTCTTTTTTAACTTCGTAGAATTTACGCTCAAATTAAATGCAGGGTTAGCTTTGATTTGTTAAAATTAGGCATTTAGCGAACAACAAATCCGAGACGCTGCGTATACGCCTGCAATTAGGCGTGTACGTCTATCTATCAGACGAGATGTGTCGTATTATGTATCACGTGATCGATGAATATAATTAAAGCAATTTTACCTGGAATTACTCGATTGGTTAGATCAGATAGAATTCGTCGACGATAATTTGCTTTAATAAGATTAAACAAGCTCTGGCGTTCTGAGAAAAATCTAATTCACGGAGAAATTTATTCAATTATGTTGTAATTAGATTGCGAGCGAAACGTGCTGTAGACACGTATAGGCCACACGTCTGCTTAGAGATGATACTAACTTCAAACTTCACAAACGTTGTTCAACTTTCATTTCTAAAACAAAAATAGATTTCGAAATTTGATAGATTATCTAATGACGCAGGTGAACTACTTATACGGGGTTTGATGTAGCAGAAGGTTAGAAACATCGAATATCGTAAAAAATGTTTCGACCCTGTCTTAGTAGCTAAATTAAATCTTGCCTGTGACATCGTGGATGATTAAGATTCTTAACATAATGAGATTGAGAATGCGAGGTTTACTAGATATACTGGGTTGAACCGAGAACACGATATTTGAAAGGTCAATGACAATCGTTTTTCCAGCTCTCCGACATTCAAATAAACACACACACGAAGATTTTCGGAAATTGATTTTTCGATTATCTTTGGGCCTTACGTATAGGGCTTCTATTTCTAATTACAACACAGAAAATTGAGAAGCTGCAACTTTAAGACCTAGCTTGCGTATTGAAGACTACATCCAAAAAAGTAATCTACGGTACGCTGCCTAGTGTGCAGATTATTTTGAGTTTTGATCTCGAAATATGGAATCTTTCCATCCCTATTTATTTGATTGACTGATTAATTTTTATTTGAATTTTGCATCCCTTACAAACCCGCAATACCTACCGGGTTTGATTTCAATATTCCGAAAACGAAGTACACTATACAATCGGATGATTGATCGAATTTTCATTAACTTCTTTTTTTCAAATCGAAATACATAATCGGAAATTTCGATTCCGATTCGATTAATCAATTTTCCAACCAGTCTGATCCGGTAAGCGACTGGTTGGGGTTGAGTGTAAAGCGAGCAAAATCAATTCGAGACTTGCAGCCCCATCCCACCAGAGGGCGCTCAGCGTGCATACAGACTAGTTTATTTGAATTTAGGGTCGGGTCCTATGTTTTACCTGTGAACATATGTTCAAACCTTCACTTAGACAGAGCCGATAGAATATGCCCCACTTGTAATACTTTAGGTGACGAATCCCATTTTCTGTTTGACTGTACCTTACTTAACGAACCCCGCGAAAACTATTTGAATTTGAATACCTTTAATACCCTTGATATTCTGAAAAACCCAACGGTCAAATTAGCTAAATTCATTAAGACCGGCTTAGATGTATATAGATCCCTCCAATAGTATATATAGTATTGTAAATAGTTGATGTATATATATTTCGTTACGTTTTCATTCTCTAAATTTTAATCACTCCAGTGTTGTTTTGTAAATACATGTATTTGTATATACATGTGCAATAGTTTTCCTCCATATACCATGGAAATGGTTGGAGTGTAAATAAAATCGTAATCGTAATCGTAATCGTAATCGACTATATTTCACGTGAAACATTTGTTATTTCATTGCCGCCCGTGCAACACGACAACTTTGTACGACGAACGGACGGAAACTCGTAATAATCAAAATTGATTACAACTCTGGGAGTGAATTCTCACGTGCCCGCGTATCATCAAATTTCGGAATTGGTTCCGTGACTCAGAGATGCCGGGACCATTTTTTGCCGTCGACACTTATATTTATTTTAGGCCCGTGCGGTGCGGCGCGCCTGGACGGAGAATTAATTCGTGTAGTGATTAATAGTCGTGTAAATCCTATTGGATTCCGTATGGTCCGTCATCCATATCTTTATTTAATTCCTATGACGGGAGCGAGTGACTCGCTCTCTCGCGCGGGGACGAGCGCCTGAATAAATTAATCACCGACCACCAGCAAAAAAAGATAATTCGTCGCGTAAAACACAATGAAAGAGCGCATATCAGCGACAATGCTTTTATCTACTTAAACAATTCCGACAGGAATAATGACATCGACACGGACTTTTTGTTCCGCTAATTAAAGAACAACAAACATTGCGACGCAGCCTGTAATTTGTTGGCCTAAAGGTCTGCTTGATCGGATCGGTTTTGCGAAGATATTTTGACCCGATGTTTGGAGATGTTTATACAACTGATTAATTGGAAATGACTGTTCAATTTGTACATTGAAAAGCTAAGATCGCCAGGCATTGTTTGCGGTGACTTTCTACATGACTCATTGTCAATGAAATACTGAAATATTCATCATCATCAATTTTCCTTCCCATCTTTTCAACTTTACAAAGGCTTTATCGAAGGAAGAAAAATCCAGGAGGTGGATCAAGGGGAAGACTTTGACAGGAGCACAGAAATGAAAAGGGCATACTGAAAAAAGGGCAAGTTAAGTATCCACGCAGCCAAAACAAAGGTCTTGAAAATGTTGAAATTTCAGTGCAATTTCATACATTTTCTAGGAACTTGAGGGACCGGAAAATAAGCTAAATCTTGCGCTGCAGACTGTTATCTTATTAGTGTGAATAGTGCCATTGTATTTTCAGAAGGGCACGGGGAAAATCCCGGCGGGAGTACAACGTGCTTCTTGCGCTCCCGTCTGGCACCCTATAACACTACACTTAACATTTTCTGAAAAAACGTGTATAATTGTGCTGTAGGTGAAGGTCGTATGCAGATTACTTTCATGAAGAACAATGGGCGAGCGTGTGAACAGATTTGTCGTCGAATAACTCTAGATTAAATCCAAGTCACGTCATTTCGCGTTTACATTTGTCTGATGCTCTTCAAGAGAAACGTTTGATAGAATCCTCTCAGCCTCGTTATTTCTCTCTCGCGGCGTCGGAGCAGCGATCAGGAATAAAAAGTTCTAGAAACTTCTTCTGCGCGCTATCGGCAGAGACACGATTTAACAGAAGCACTTGCTACTTAGCGCGACCTTCAGGTGACTTCTTAAAGGAGCTTTGGAATGAAACATTTCAAATCCGAAATCATAGTTTCGCTGATTACAGGAATTAAACGGTTTACTACGACTTCGAAAAATGACTAATGCGCCTTTTACTCAGCAGCGAGAACCTCTTCAATTCGTAATGGCCGCGTACTGTCGAACCGTTTTATTGGACATTTATATGAAAGCTGAATCGCTTCACATCAGAAATCGATACCAATTTGAAATTCCAATTCCAATAATAAGCGGTACATTTCGAATAGAGCAGGCATTCGAATTGAACTGAACCTCATGAATGTTATAACCATTTTAAGCGGTGTTCTCGCCGTTCTTGAAGCCTCTAGTAGAAACTTTATTTCCTGTCGAATTCAACTCGACGAAATTTATTGAGGGGAAGACTTCACAATAGTTGAAAGTGCAATAACTCAGTTCTGGTGATCCGAAAAAGCCCCTGAACCAGGTACCTCGATATTCTTTGAATTGTAATTCAAATTGACATGATAGATGAGAAAAGTAATTAGAAAGTTTATTGATGCCTTGAAAGATAACACATATAGGGCTTATTGCTTAATATTGTCGACAATGAATTATATAACATAGATTATATGGTAATGAGGATCAATAAATTTATTTCGGATTTGAATATATCGATATTTGAATTGAATTGGCCGGCAACCAGTCGATAGGCCTATATAGATGACGTAGTGCAAATCCTTTAAAAAATAATCATCAAAATTAATCAACAAAATATGAGTTATGAAATATGTTTGATTACTACAAAATATACGCCAAAATTTAAAATTGTAATTGTTATTTTGAAACACCAATATTGATGACGTAGTGTAGATCATCTCACACAGAGCCCCTTAATGACGCATACTATAGTATCGATGTATATAAACATTATTGTAACGGTTTTTACGGCGTCAAAAAAGACACACGTTTTTATTCATATAGATATATATCTTTTTGATTCGGGATCATTCGGAAAAGTTGCCGGAGAGACTACACACTTAAAATTGTATCGATTTATCTTATAACACACATCGCGCAAAACGAGGAGCTGGATTAATGACGTCGCGGGTCGTGAGAAAATACCGGGACACGCGTCTTTGCATCTAATCCCTAGTGGCGTCCTAAAGCCGCCATCGAGGCCAAATCGTTCAATAAAGCGTTTCACTCTCACTACTCGTGACCCAATTAGAGTCGCTAGAGATATGGCTTATTCAAACTTCAAAATGCCTCTTATGCTTAAAAGAGTTATATGTAGTTTATATCCACCCAAGACGGAGAATTACTGATTCAATTATAGGCATGTTGTTTTTAGTAGTGGATCTGAAAGGACCTTCAACTTTGTTATTTTATTGGAGCAGTCTTTAAATCGACCAAAACGGCATATATACACACAACAAACGTTTGACTGTTAGACTGTTATTGATCTCAGTATTTCTGAGTTTATGATCAAAATCCACAGTTAACGACTTTACGATTTATTTTCTGACAGTAACGAAGTTTTGACAAAACTTCATCATCAGAAAAACGAAAATTACGAAGTATAAAGCCTAACCTAAATGAATGAATTTACTTTCTCAAATATATGAACGTGAGTATGAAATTTTTTCTTTGATTGCTTCGTATAAATTGAAAATTTACATATTTGAGGAGGGGTCATCTCCGAGCTCTAAGAGCTGTAACTTTGAAACCGTCAGAAAATAAATCGTGAAATGATTTTGCATAAGCATGTTATATGAGGGGCATTGTGCGTAATTTTCTCATATCACTCCATCCCTCTCCCCACCAGTCTTACTTGTTTGTCGATCAAATCGTATCTTAAATACTACCGTTATTTGTACTTTGGACTGAGACCCGGACTCCTAGTCCCTCCGATTTCATTTCGAATAACCTAGATGAATTTCCATGTTCCGAAAATTAAAGATCTCTGGTAGAAAATATCCAATCAATTCAAGACCTTGTACTGTGCGTTTGATGTCGAGCTGTAACCGCTTACCACCAGTTTCATGCCGGTTTTAGGGCAAACATTGAAAAACCAAACGCGTTATTTCGCGTGGCCTGCGTCAATCGTAGATTGAAGGTGACGGAAGCATCTGTCCCGTTTGCCTCTAATCCAACTGGACGCGCAGTGACTAATCACAAATTCTTCGGCGGAACGTAAAAAATTTCCTCTCAAGAGATCAAAAAGTCAGACGTCGTCATCAGCAGCCGAGGAATGGTTAGTTACAGGATGCTTGTGTTTTGTGATTAAGCTGCAGCAGCCGATGGAATCTTGATTTTCTTTTGCGCGCTAGATGAACCGTGAAAGAGAACCAGGTCCGAATACTGTTTTATCCGTTCTCTCTTTTAAGACCCACGCATTTCGTATCTCGTGGAGAGTCAGTCTGTATATACTACATGTTCTTACACTTTGTCATGTTAGAACTCTCAGTCTGAAGGTTTACTTACTCTGACTCGTGAAACGTTTCCGTCTAAAATCCACAGTTGTGGATTGCATTCAATATTGGAGTAGCCGCGATCACGCACGAGCGTTTTAGGCCCGGCACGACCGTTCACACGGTTGCCAAATTCGTCGGACCAGGCCTGAACCAAATTTTAGCACGGGTCAATTTGATGACTCCCGACCCAGATCCAGTTCCACATTACTCAATTCATGTTCCAAATACACATTTCGTCCAACACCTTTTTGACAGGGACGATCAGTTTTTGTTTATATAAATATCGAAAATCTAATAGCATCTCAGAAAAGATAACAGGCATTGATAATTTTAAAAATGGGAATCCAATTGTGTATAGTTAAAGAAGTAATACGCCTGGTTCGAAAATTAATAGATCTTATCAACTAACATGTTCAGTTAAGTTTGTAGGGGTGCCGGCACCGTTATTGTGGCAATCGAGGGTTCCACCTATGACAGGCGAGGATCCACCAGGTTCGCTAGTGGTTACTCAGTTACATCGCTTCAATTTCTTCCTCATTTCAATTAAATTTGAATCAACTTTTCTCATTCAATCAAAAAGTACAACTATACCATACACTCATTGGGGACGCCAATCTTATATCGATTTGATGACTTGTTTGACAAAATTTCCATTTGGGAGTCCTAAAATCGAGTTCAAAGTTCATTGAAAATGAACTAATTTTCACTGTCTACAACTGAGTGCATTGTTGCGCCATCTGGTGTGTGCAGGTACCCCATAAGATTCGTATCTAATTTACATATTCTTTATTTTCGACAGGCCCTGGTCGTCGAGGGAATACGGCCAAGGTTAAGACTCTCGTCCACCGCGGCGTCTTTACATAAACCTGGCATCAATCTACCGATATAGTTCGATCGTTAACCGTGCAGAAATTCCCTATTGGTCAGAAACTCGGGGAAGATTGAGCGGCAGTTTTCCGGCTAACGTTCAACGATGCGGGAAACATTGAACAAAGCTATATTATACAGTAACCAGTCGAGTGTGTTTATCTTTATGGATGCACACGTCGGATGTCGGGTAATCCACGCGCGCGGCCAATCGTCATTCAACCGTCGAGATTAGACACGACCACAAACCGCAAACATACCCGAATCCAAAACAAATATATACGAATGGCTCTGGAGACGTTTCGTGCTAATACCGAGTCGCGTGCTAATGCAAAGCTACAGAACCTGATTTGCATCAAGACTGTATGTCAAAATACTGACAATTTCCTGTCCCGTAGCACTGTTACCGTTTTAGAGATCAAGCTTGATAGAAAAACACGACGAAAATGTATCGAAATAAAGTAATCTTTGGCACTAAAGCATTTGAAATGTGTAGTTTGTCTTGAAATGTCAAAGCTCCCCGGGCGCGGATCAAGGGCGTCTTGTAGGCCGTGTAGGAGACCCTCAAATCTCATAAACTTTCAACTGGAATCTAATAAACTTTTCTTGCATTATAGGAAGATTAAGGCGAAGTTTTCCACTTGGAAATGCTGTAGAATAATCCATCTCACCCATCAACTAATTTTCAAATGCGACGCCTTGCTAATTAATACGTCTCCAAATATGCCTTTTCAATGATTAAGAGAGCACTTACATGTGCCCAAAGACCTTCAGAGGTAGGCATTGGATCCACCCCTGCTTCCAATCGATACGTCGCACGTTTAGATTGATGACTACTTGATCAAAGTAATGGCCTTCGGATCGTATAGGAACTGTCCCTTTTACTCATAGTTAAAAGGTTTTTCTCGAACCTGCGTGGTTTATTAGTATTCTTGTCACGTAGCCCTAGTCAACACTCTATTACTAATTCCCTTAATGTACGGAGGACAACCCAGACCTCGCCAGTAATGACTAAATGGGGCTATCTATATATATGCGCTTTAAGCCCGCTGAGAAATGTATATCTAAATCTTACAAAAAATCTCTTATAGAAAGTAATTGAAGAGAAGATTTATACATAACTTGTATCCTAAAATGACACGCGAGTGCTTTCAGAATCCGACCAGTACCAAGCTCAATTAGAAGCCTGATACATGTTACAACTTGTAATGTGGCTTTTTGCGCGAATTACATAAAGATGGTCGCATGTTTCTATTCTGTGTATCAATTTTATGAGCCAATGGACCCTATAATTGTATCTGTACTGACAGGAGATCTATAAGTCGCAGCGCAGTCTGAATGAAGCACGTGCCAGACCGATCATATCGCTCGTATATTACCGAACCGTCTTTGTTCGTCTGCGTCGCCGGTTTTCTTCTTCGTAACGCGACATCAAAACGGCTCCAAAACAATATCGCCATGTCACCTACTAAATCATTTTTAGCTGTGTGTCACGGTTTCGCGTTTTGATATTAACGACGTCGTCGTCGTCGTGAGCGCCGGATTTTTGCACCGCTCTCTTCTCAACACGGATAATCAAGAACAACGGAGAAAAAGACGAAGACAACGACTCCCAGGTCGCATAACTCAGTCCGGTCATGCTTCGCGTTCACTCCCAGTACATCCATTGTTAAAATGGCTTTTTGCACCGAACTCCCGCCGCATACACATCTCCGTCGGATGATTAAGACACTTTGTTAGAGACTCCTCTTGTCTGAAAATTGGTCTCGTATCGAGAGAGAGAGAGAGAGAGCGGGTCTCGGCGCGCATCTCCAATCGGAATGAAATGTCATAAACTTGAATTAGTTCTCGGTGAGATGACGGGAATTTGCGTTCGATCCACTTCGAACGTCTCTTCACTTGCGCTTCTGCTAATGGCTTTGTGCTCGTGCGACGACGGTTTCACTTTTCGAATCTCGCAGAAAAAAAAACGAGTTCAAATTTTGTTTACATTCCTAGTAAAAAATTGAGACTGAAATCGACTTTCGTCAAGCGATAATTTGTGAGAGCATCCGATTGAGACAGGCTTAGACAAAAAGACGCCGGGAATTGGGAATCTTATATTAAATATTGTGTGCTCAGTGATATATACTCGTGGTTCCCCAGCTCCTGAGACTAAAACCCAGGGCCCGGATCTATAGACCGTTATCAACTCTATCCCTGCAGGGGCTAACTCAATTGATAATGAATTGTGTTAACCCCCGGGTTAAAGTTAATACCGTCGATGAAACCTGCTGATTTCGGACATTGAAGAGGTGTAATAATGATAAGATACAAGATAATTTACTCCTTGAAGCATTAGTTTCCACTCTCGGGGAAGACTTAGACCATGGATATCCATTTAAGTCGAAGGATTTTACGGGTTTCTGGTCAGTTGTAGACGAAACCTCTTGGGTTCGAACATGGACTCGAAAAAGTGAAGTCCATGTCTCAAACACAATATGTAGGCGATATACGTAGAAAAGGAATCGATAGAGACAAGTCCTCAGTGAACTCCGACTAGTTCAGGCTGTAAATAACAGTCGTACATATTTTTTTTTTCAATCATGAGGAAACCAACATAAAGACCGTCGTGATTTTTACTCGATCATCAATCTATTGAATTGGTACAAATGACTTCCTCGTCCAGGATTTATCCATCGGCATAGAGATATTTTATGTGGCGCGCGGGGGCGAAAACCGGTGATTCCGCGCAACCAAGTGGCGACCTTATGCCGCGGTTTATCAATCAATCTCGTATTATTAGTTTTATTATGTCAAACGTTATCGGTAGATTTTATCAATGTGAGCCGTTATTAAAAGATGACTGATATATCGGAAAGTGATGAAATTTATTGCCGCATAAAACATCGGCGTAGTGGCAGATGAAGATGGGTTCGGATCGATGGCAACAGATGCCCGATTTCTCATCTCCCAGCGTCGTCTCAATCATCTTCCCGGCGGCGGCTTGGTTTTCAGTTCCCCCGATCAGTCGTCTGCTGCTGCGGTGGTAATTCGGTGTTTGTCGATGGATCATCGTACTAAAAACCACTGGCGTCTTTCGTTGTATAAGATCATATTTCAATGGGGTTACAGAACGAACGTCTGCCAAGCGACGGACGATGAAATGAATAACACGACGCAAATCGATATCAAGACGAAACTAGCGAAAGTCAAAAAGAAGAAATTTTGCGACGATGGATGTTAACATGTTCCTTGTTATCATCAGCGTAAATTTTACCAACGGTGGGTAAGCTTCTATTATTGTGGTCGTTTAAGAAAAATCGAACCATCTCGAGATTGGAAACCTTTTGGTACGTAAGCCAGATCACAACATGCTTAGGCTGAAAGATGATGATACCTTGCAATAAAATTTGTAATCAGTTCATTTCTATAGCTGCCGGGTCTGTTATCGTTATCAGGTTTTGGTAAAACAAAAGTAATGTACAGGCCTATAGGGTAGATAGGCGGTCAGCCGGGTCCGCTTTTTAGCTCGGAAATGGGAAACGAGGTATCATTTTCTTGATGAATCGCTAAGGTGATGGACTCGATGATGGACTATTTTTGGTTTTTTCATACCAAGTGAATATTTTGCAAATAAGATTTCATTTTACGCCAAAATACGGCGAATTGGTCCACTATAGAACCAAAAACGTGACATGAGAATCAAAATGATTGAAATTACCGAATTTTTTCACATCAGTTACATAACGTGGAACTTGTCCGGGCTGCCATGCTTACACACGCGGGCGTAGTAAAAGTTCAGCGGAAATCGAACAACGACAACGAAAAAACATTCGCATCCAACAGATTCTGATTGTTTAAAAAAAACACGCGGACGATGTCCACTCGGATGATATCGTGCATTGATATTCCATGCATAAAGTCATTATTCGTGGCTTCTATCAATTTACCGAACGCGACATAGTTTCATTACCGACGCGCAGTTAGCTTCGTTATGCGCGTTTGTTTATCGACGGTCGGCGCGCGCAACGACGACTGACCATCATCGGTGACAGTTCTATCAGACTTGATCAAACGATTCGCCGCGCCGTACACATCAGTCGATCCCGGCACCACGCGTACAGCGTACAAACAAGACTTACCTCCTCTAATGCACGCTACGTTAAAAAGTAAATGACCAACCAGCCGAGCGTTGCCATCATCCGCGAGGCTAGGCCTACAACTTCTCTGAATATAAATCGAATTACACCCTTTCTCTCGATCGTACATAGTTTCGCAATACACAGCACGGCACATATATTACTTGGAAACTAGTGGAAACCTGATCTTAGTTTTTGGAAAGAATAATTTCCTTTTTCACAGTCGACTGAGAGGGTTGATTGAGAGCGTGTTTGAGGTTTTACATTTCTCTTTTTTCTTCTTCACTTTTTTATTTTCGAGGGACCTATTTTGTGTTTCTACATTCCCCTCCAAGTTTGATTCACTGTATTTTGTATTTCTGTGTGTATTATGCTGCATGTAAGAAATACATGGAAATAAAGATTTTAATTCAATTCAATTCATGTATAGTGTTCGATCCTGATTGCTTAGCCTAATCGGTTTTTACATTGTGAAGTAAAAAAGGTTTTCTAAAGAAACTTTTCAGTTAGATATCGATGGTGTGGTCGGTCTCTGGGAAAGGTATACATCGACACGAATTATCCGGCATGAAGGGTCTGTTATAGCGAGAATAGTCGTTAAGCGACAACAATTTTTCGCCGACGTAAAATTTTATCTCTCTCTCTCTCAGTCTCAGTCCGACTGTTCTGATGATCGATTTCTCTACGTGGTATTCTATCGAGGGAAATCAAATAAATTTGATCGATGAATGCCGGCGATTTAGCCGATAACTGACGAGAATCAGCGATATAAAGCGAGATGTCGTCTGCGAGTTAATCCGGCTATTGTTGTCAGCTACTCGACAGTGATGACGGATTTCCTCCCAGTTATTATCCTCGGCGTATAAATCGATAACGAACCGATCCTCTCTCTGTACTTTTTATTTCTTTCACGTGCACGAAATTCCTGATAACCACTTTTTATTTATCTATCATCCGACTCGCTCTCTTCGTCCTTCAGTCAGATTTATCTCGAGTGGGAAGAAAACGAATTTGTTTAGCGTTTAGGATCGGTCTCCCAGATATAAACAGGAATCGGAAATTATTTTGATTCAATGCGCAAAAAGGACAAACACTATCTGCTCATATGCATACCTTGATATATAGTTATTTCCAAAATCTCAAAATTCCAAAATTTTATTGAATTAGGCAGCAAACAGAATTAACCCCAATCAGTAGTTAGACTGGTTAGAAGATTGTTTGAATGGACCAGAACCGAAACTTCCAATTATGTACTAAAAAGGAATTCTGTAAATTCTACCGCCGATTACACTATCTGTACTTCAATTTCCGATTTCAAAATCAACCCCCCTGTTTCGCTCCCGGCAGGAGTGGTGGATTTACAAGGGACACCAAATGAAAAGTTTCGAAGGGTCTCTGATTTTCGAACTCGACAAGAAATCGTGGAAATTCATTAATGGTTGATTCCGCAGGCTAGCAAACATGTCAGCATTGTCCTCAGACATATACAGCGTCGATCCTCGCGGTGTTTTCTTTTTAACGAATGTCTTGCGATCCGTTTAATTCCCGAGTTCATTCTTTGCTGATTTTGAATATTAGCTCCGAGGACCAACAAGTTACTATAGCAACTAACTAAACGCCCGAGAAAATAAATGAAACTCCTTTTCATAGTGTTTTGTGTGATTAGAACCTGGCCCTTGGCGCGTGGTCGGATCTCGACTGCAGCCTAAATGGAAAACACCGTCTGATTAGATGAAAATATATACATTTCACGAAACCGAGTCGGCAAAGAACGCGTATGAATTGTTATAGCATCCACACACCTTGTGACAAACAACATGAGAAAATGGGCGAGAGGAGAATTGAATATTGAACCTGTATTTTTTCTACCGTGCAGCTAGTATCCCCGAGTGGCAAGTCACCTCAACATATGCACGTCTGCGAACAGTCTACTTCTGAACCTGATGTAGTCACTAATTCGATTTGTCCGCACGCCTCCAGCAATAGCTCGTTTATTTGCATTGATTATAGACGAGGTTTTCTCACGAGTCGTCTCTGTTTGACTTCCAAGGACATTTCGACTGTATTTCATACATTTCAGACATGTTCATCCGCGCTGAAATTCCCCATATAAGCCCAGGAAAAGACACCCTCGAGGAACAAAGCCGTATTTCAGCGCAGACGATGAATACAGTTCCCGAGTAATCCTGAAAAAAACCTTCCATCTTGATCGCTAATTCATATATATTGAATGAGTTCACATTTGGAAGAACTGGATATCAATTCATTATTTAAGTACAAAGTATCGGATTCAAACAAGCTGGCATCTATATCATACCAGATGGAAATATATGTATTTGTTACTCGGATCGGGGATTCTCTCCCACCTACCTGCAGTCAATGTATAATCTGAATAGACAGGTTCTGACCCCTGATCTTTACTTCCCCTACGTACACATGTAGGCCCGTCCCGAGCTTTTCTGAGGGGCATTTTCTCACCGTAAAAAGGGGCACTTTCCTATTGAAAAATGATAGATCTTTTGACGCTGCCTTTTGAATATTAGTTCGTTCGCTAGCAGCGCCCCCCCCCCCCCCGGGTCGACGCGGGCCTGACACGTTATAGTTGATTACGAGAGTATCTTTTTACCAATTCAGTTACGAAACCAACAAAATATGGCGTTGCTTTGGATGCCTTGATTTTATATCTTCAATCACGAGATCACTCGTAAACATTTCAGGTTTGTTTTCGGGTTTTTACGCAGTCACGTATAGGAATGTTAGACCGATGGTATTTACCGTAGTTGTCTTATCTCCCTCTTGCTAATGTCTTCTGTTCACATTGATTTAGCGGTAATTCACTTGACGAAGCAGATTGCGCCGCACATGAGAAGCAAAGAATTCCTCTCCTCGACGGCGGCAAATTCTACCGGATGGCTGATGCACACACGGCGTCATCATCACTCACACTACACACAGTCATCCCCTCCTCTATATGTGTCGATTCCGCCGGGACCCGTCTAGTCACCGAAACTAGGATTTCATCGTCGTCGTTGTTGTTCTGAAACATCGAATTGACTTATCATCAAACTTCGGGCGAACGGAAACTTCTTGAGTCATAATTTGAGAAATAGAATCTTCACGAGAACGATCAACATATTGCCTAACCTCAACCCAGGGGATGTTACAGTTTACGAGAGCTACGCATGTGATACGTAGCCGTTGCCCTTTTTAAATCCTCTAAGCAATATTTGACATTCGGAATTATTTCTGCTTATAATTCCGTTCGCGATAGTTTTCGCTATACACGACGTATGTTTTCTCATACGAAGCGAATCGTGATATCTTATAGCCACGCGGCGTATTGGTAGAAAAATTAATGCGGTATTAATGGTTCTCCTTGCTTGACACCTGGGGCCCACTCACGCGGTACGAGTATTAAGTCACCCCGATGGCGTCATCATCGACACGATTTTAATATACATGTTCTCTTCGGTATATGAAATGCTGCTTTCTCAAATATCATCTTAATTTAGCCCGCGGTACGTTATGATATCTGATATTTTCTCTTAATGTCTATAATGGAACAAACATTAAAAAATGTGTTTTCCCTCTTTTCATCGCCGTGCATGCGTTAGACATTTATTCATTTGACAGAACAGTCATTAGCATGCCCGAAGCGACGCTTTCGGCTAAATGTAGCGAGCGGGAAAAAGTCGAATGTATCTAAATCAAAGAAATATCGGCGATCGAGTGAAATTCGTTCGGTCTTCGTTCGTCGCCTACAACGTCATGAGCTGTTTACAAGACTTTTGCATAAAGAGAAACCGGCACTCACCAGATGGCGCAACAAAACACTTGGTTAAATCGCTTCTCGGCCTATTGGCTAACCTCCTGTTTCGCTCCTCGTGGTATTAGGGACGCCAAATCAAGTCAAATCAAACGAAATCTACCAATCAAATAATTAACAGGGTCAATCCCTATTTTAAGATAGAAAAAGATCAAAGTATACTTGTAGTCAATATAGTTATTATCTACGTATGTGTTATTCGTATATATACCAACATAAACCGTTCAATTCTACCCACAAATTAGGAGACAGAACTATGATTGATGCGGTCGTGTTGCTGTTCTAAGACTTCCCGCTCCTATCGATTTTCAGTAAAGAGATATATAAATATATACATAAGCCGTCGCAGTTGCCGCAACTTTTCATCAATAAGCAACATAATATCATAGATGCGCTAATAACAAAATCTCTGGTTACTTTAAACAATACTGACAAGCGTCGTTCTATCGGATATGTTTGGAATGAACTACACGTCCCTGTCAGCCGTTACTCCTAATGCCTTCTCGCATCGCTCGACTCGATTTTATCAACCTGGCACGAAGAGGTAGTGCGCACCTCCGTAATATGAATGATTCTTATGATCAATGATAATCCGGTGTCATATGATCAAAAGAAGGTTTTGATAATGTTTTTACATGGTTCCACTAATATGTTAATTGTCGAGGCCACAAGGAAAACCTGATCTGAACGTGAAGTCCATCGCTAGATGGAAGTGATGGGTACCATGTTTCAAGTAAGCTAAATTCATCCAAAAAATCTTAGATGTATGCACATGTAAATAGTGTATGTGTGTATTGTTACAAACTTTGTTATAATTTACTAAGTAAAGTGTTTATTTTCCGTTGTTTTATAGATATTCTATATATACTTTAGAGTCTCCCACCATACATCGGTACATGAAAATGGATGTGTAATCAAATTCCTAATGCCTTTCCAAGCAAAGGAATGGGGTGTAGGCTTTATAGCATTCGCCGCAGCCGTAATATTGGCACCGCAAAAACCGTTATAAAATGTAGGTTTTATACACTGATAATTACCATGCATTATTTAAAGGGTTCTGTGAGGGTCGATGTGCACTACGTCATCAGCATTGGCGTTTGAAGATAACACTTACACCCGTTAATTTCGGCGTTCATTTTGTAATTGAATATATGTCATGACTCTAATTTTCTTATTATTCAAGATCTTATTATTTTTTATATTCAAGTCTTCTTTATAATGAATTTTGAATGGATGTACGATTTTTCATCAATGTTGGCGCTAGCCACTGGTTAGACTGGTTGCCGGTCAATTCAATTCAATAGTCTATATATTCAAATCCAAAATAACTTTATTGATCCTTAATACCATATTACAATTCATTACCGATAATTTTAGATGTAATCTATCTTCAAGGCGTCAATAAAGTTACAAGAAAGTTCTCTCGTTTATATAGATCTGATAGATATGAAGCAGTGATGAGATCATCCGAGGATTTAGAATGCAGCCACTTTTCACGTATATGATAAGGGTGGTGATGCCACCACTGAATCTGCGTTTATTCAAGCGCAATACGAATTTTTTCCAGCTTCCACAGTTAAGCGTCGATTCCCCCTTAATCTAGCAGACATTTATAGGAGAAAATCCGCGTCCAACTTTCGAGAACACTTCATGTCATCAACCCGAGGCATCGAGTGCATTAGTGTCTTCATCGCTTTTGCCGCATCGGCGACGGTTTTTTACATATCGAGAAAATTTAACGAAATTCAATTCAGCGAGAAATCGTTGCCCTCGGAGCACGCGAAGTAAATGAAAGCGAAATCTCATTTTGCGTTCCCTATGCATCGGTACGTCTACCCGGTGTAGTGCGTCAGAAACTTCATTTGCAGTCACATTTTTTGGCCGGTTATTCCGACGAATTGAGTAGATGCCGTATAAAGAGAGATGGCGAACTCACCCCGGGCCCATCGTGAACCAGTTTACAAGAAAAATCATGATTAGTTTGCCCTAACCGGCGACGACGAAATTGAATCTCGACCCAGACATAAGTCTGATCAACCTGAGTCAGTCTAGATCAAGACTGTACAAACCAAACCCTGGACTAGTTTTCTATACAAACCAGACCCTTGCCTCATTTTCTATATCAGAGAAGTAGAGATTTTCGAAAAGCGTTTTCTCTATTTTGCATTCAGTTGCCGCATCAATGTTTTTCGATGTTTCGGGCTAAATAACCTACGGAAAAAGTGAACTGTTATTATACATTTGATTATTTCGATGAATTCAACAATCGTGGAGCTGAGCGTTTTATTCTAGCGAAAGCAAAAAGGGTTCAGAAGAAGTCAGTACGACGCTGAATATGAAATATTCATAAGTATATCGAGTGTACGTATCTTTGAGCTGAAATGTGAACTGGTATTGAACCTCTCAATCTCCTCCTCCCGTATACTGCGCCGTCACACGACTCAGATCGCAGTCTGCAACTGTTACTTCTAGCAAATTACCACAATATTCCCAAGAAGGTAGCGAAAATAAAAATACCGGTGCGGCGCGAGTTAACTGTGCCGACGCTCCGGGCTGCTGTAGGGAATATTTCCATTAGGTTGATTGCCACAAATTGCCATCGATGTTAAATACCACGAGGGACACGACGTGAAAATATATATCCTTCGCGTTGCTCCGGTGGTGTTGGATTTTAAGGTGTGGCTTTATTGATAAAAGGTTTTACTTTTGGCAATTCATCTACTTAATGTATTTGAAATGATTCCATTACGGAACGGCGTTGACGCACGCGGTCAGGCTATTTGAAACCACTCGGAGAAAATGGTTTCATTATTTGCAGGGAGCGATTTCAAGAAATTCCTATAACTTCCAGATATTCGTCAAACGTACCGGTATGGTTATCACGCTACTCGCCTCAGCTCTGTTGAGAAAAGTCCCTAGGGATCACATCGTTAGTCTTTCCTTTAACTGAGATCCCTATCTAACTTCATAATTTCTGCAATTTCGGAAGTTTTCTCTGATTCGTAATTTCGATGCTGTTGATTTGAGTCATTTTCTAGTCTTTCATTCGATCATTACGTATTCATACATTCGCGCCGATTCCCCGCGTGTTCTTCAACAAGACGTTCTCGGAAAACATCCCGCGCGCTCGCCGGTAGCCTTAGAAACGGATAAAAACAGTTCTGTTATCCCGCAACCATATCTAGCACCGCGGAAAACCTGGCTTGATCGTGCCAGTGAATTCATGCTCCATTCAATTTGCTCATAAATATTTTATCAACTGCCGTCGACGTCGAAATGTACAGGATCAGATCTAATCACGATGGATGTCGTACAATGATAGAAAAAATCGTCCCTAAATCAATATGGCCGCCAGGCAGTCTACCACGATAACTGTGATGGAATCTAAATTGATTATTTCTACGAGCGATACAGAGGAGGTCCCTTCGTATGATGGTCCCTGAACTGATTTGATTTCCAGAAACTGTCAAAGAATTTTGACACGAAATTATTTGATATCGGAGAGGTATAAATTCTCTATATGGATTACCTATATTAAATAATAGACAGAATCCGTGTTACCTTAAGTTGACAAATTCTCTGACATGCCTTGTTCGGTGTTGGAAATCGAAATTCGACCAAGAAATGACTCGCTGCGAGTTGTGGGCTTGGAGAGTGATTTCCAATTATCTTCGAAAGAGTCGATTTCATTTTGTGTTATCGTCTGGGATTCTGACAGTACAATTTCATAGCACTAGCATACGAAACATCTTCGCGCGAGCTCGGGTCAGAACTTCAGTACTTCGTCCTGAAGTACAGTAAACCTCGTCTTACTCGGACTTAGCCGACTCGGGACTTTTGACTAACTCGAAATAAAAGCGAAATCATCTTACTGACTCACTAACGTATTCATTTTCCTTACCCTTTACTTGAACTTCGTTTACCTCGGACCGATTTTGCTGGTCCAAATTGCTGGTTTCTCTGCCGCTACCCCACAAAAATAATTCAAATGCTAGGTACAGCCCTGGGTTGATTTCGTTTTTATTCCGACGATAAATGCTACTGTGCTAATACGGATATGGTCCATGATTAATTAAAGGCAAAATTCACAGTGGAAACTGAAACCAAGTTTTAATCAAAACCTCTCAGAAGAGTCCGTACACGGATTCATTCATTATACAGCTATTCATTACAACCCAATCTATTCCTTAATCATCTTTTTCGAAAGTGTTTCTTAGACTAGTTTAAAATGCGGGAAACGTAAGAGCTTATCATTCCTTTTTTGATTTAGCCATTCAAACTGGTAAAATCTGCGATGTTCTTCTACACAAGGAACGAAATTTTCCGTCGACACTAACGTATCCTATCTCCGCAAAGGTTCTTATGCCCGTAGTCGATTATCAAGATTAAGATTATCAGGCTGAAAACGTAAGTCTTGTGAAGATTCATCCATGGATTCAGCATGGGATCATACTTTATCTAATTTCAGCCATGGGTTCACCATGGGATTACTTAGCTTAATTTCAGCCATGGGTTCACCATGGGATCACTTTTTATCTAATTTAAGCCATGGGTCCACCATGTAATCACTCTTTATCTATTTTCTTTCAGCCATGGGTTCACCATGGGATTACTTAGTTTAATTTCAGCCATGGGTTCACCATGGGATCACTCTTTATCTAATTTAAGCCATGGGTTCACCATGGTATCACTCTTTATCTAATTTCAGCCATGGGTTCACCATGGTATCACTCTTTATCTAATTTCAGCCAAGGGTCCACCATGGGATCATTCTTTATCTAATTTAAGTCATGGGTTCACCATGGTATCACTCTTTATCTAATTTCAGCCATAGGTCCACCATGGGATCACTCTTTATCTAATTTAAGCCATAGGTTCACCATGGGATCATTCTTTATCTAATTTCAGCCATGGGTTCACCATGGTATCACTCTTTATCTAATTTCAGCCATGGGTTCACCATGGGATCACTCTTTCTCAAATCTAAGCCATGGGTTCACCTTGGTATCACTCTTTATCTAATTTCATCCATGGGTCCGCCATGGGATCACTCATTATCTAATTTCAGCCATAGTTCCACCATGGGATCACTCTGCTTAATTTCAGCCATAGTTCCACCATGCGATCACTCTGCTTAATTTCAGCCATAGTTCCACCATGGGATCACTCTTTATCTAATTTAAGCCATGGGTTCACCGTGGAATCACTCTTTATCTAATTTCATCCATGGGTTCAGCATGTGATCACTCTTCATCTAATTTAAATGGGATCACTCTTTGTTTAATTTCAGCCATGGATCCATCATGGTATCACTCTTTATCTTATAGTCTCAACCGCAATGTGGGACTGGATGCCGATGGGCTCAGCGTCATTCCTGATGTTAAAAATCCCATTTGACAAGTCTTCATTCAATGAAACCTACCACGAACTGACCGAATGAGTTAAATCTCGAGACGAGAATGAAACTTTAGAAAAGATTAACACTTCGTTTTCAGGTATAAAAAATACATGTATTTTTTATTGTTTAAATAGCGCAAATCCTGCATTTATTAAGATATAACAAACAGAACATGGTTTTGATTTATACAAAAAAACAATAGTTGTAAAACAGGTTTTTAATCCATAATAATAATAATATAATATATAAGTATCGTATAATACACTATGACCTAAACTAAACCACACAAGACATTTTTTACAAATGCTTCCGAGCATAATTCACATCACTCTGAAATTCGCCGAATATGAATAATTCCTCATTTTTGTTTCGGTTTTAAGTTTGGATTTGCTCCAACGTACGGATACGATTATCAACTTGTGAGATTGGAGTAAAATCCAATTTGTCGACTTCGATAAGTTCTATTTCTAATCGAAAGAATTACATTATTTACACAGATTATCGTTCGAAATAAATCGATCCTATCCGGGATCGAAAAACGGTTAGATAAAATCTTTATTACGAGACCGAAAAAAATAATTCTTGTGACCACTTCGATTAAATGATCAAATAAAACTAAAAATTCCGATGTTTTACAAATCCATGATTGAAAGATAAAACAAAAATGATCGTTTTAATTGCTGAACAAAACATTGGAAATCATAATAACCTTAGGCAAGTTTTGAGATTCGATAAAATAACGATTAAAATTACGCATGTGCGTGCGCACAATCCGACGCGATGTAAGAAAAATATTGAAATAGAATCGCACTTTCGTAAAAACAGCGGAGAAAACACTCTGTTTAAAATAACGAACATTGCGCAAAGCAAATTTCGCATGTTGAAATTTCATAATTCGCGAATTCGTCTGTGGAACCTGTGTTTCATTACGTCAGAACAATTCTTCATATCATTTTTATACAAAATACTAAGTGATCGAACTGACAAAATAGAAAATAGGTTCACACAAGAAACCTGGCCGGGAAAGATAGCCGATAGAATCTTAAGTAAATTCATTGTAATTATCCTTTAGGAATAAGTCGCATCACGAAGTAACTTTTCAGAATTTTAACCTTCTATTTCAAAGTTTGTTTTACGTCGTGAAAAAAGGAATAGAAATGTATATGTAGCGAAATAAATACAAAACCGAACACAAGATACTTATGAAATGGCGCTTTTTCTTCATTCGAACAGTCTAATAGTGGTAGCACAAATATTTTCAGAACTAAGAACAATACCATTCATGAGATACAGTGGAACCTTGATAATACGAATCTTGTGGGTGAAAAGTGAAATTGTCTTATTTTTCAAAGCTTGATTGATACAAATATCTTAGCCGGGACATGCTGGAAATCATTCGGTTTCAGCTTAAACAGAATCGTATTAACGAGGTTATCAACAACTCAACCAGGTCTCGGTTTTCAAAGTGAAGAAGAATAAAACTAAACGCTGACCGCAGGGACTAAGTTCAGTTTGCATCTCTAACACATGACCGTCCTAAATTCGTTTAAGTAATCAAATACAAATTAAGACCAGAGCCGAGTAGCTTCTTCAAACATTGTTTCAGCCAGGTTAAATGTAACTGGCGTTGTCAGTATATGATAGTCCAGATGTGGTAGGATAGCCACACTCTGACATAGAGGACATATAATAAGTTTAAAACCGACGCTATATACCAAATTCATAATTTTCACGCCTAATAATGGTCTCTAGAGAGATTCCGAAATGTCGTGCTTTTGACCTTGATAGTCCAGATATGGTTTATTTCATAAACAAATACTTTGATAAAACGCCCTCAACTCACATACGCTAGACGTATTATAATAGTTATTAGATTAAGTATCAACCGTGTATCAACGAAACTGGTATACAAATGTATGAAGTGCTATGATAGCCGAACAATTTCCTGTCTACATTATTGTCGAGGAAACATCCATTTCATTTGAATGATCTACTAAATGCCGTCTTTTAGAAAGAAAGAAAAAGATCAAAGAAAAATGCGAAAGTGCCTAAAACGAAAAACAAAAATTAACATTTTGTGATTCGTTTTCGGGAACGCACGAAAACCACGCATTCTAAGCTCTGAATTTTTTTCTGAACACGAAAGATACCGATATGCTCGAATATAGCGAGTCTTCCAAATACACGCACGAGGAAAAATAGTTCTTCATCTAAGAATTGAAAATGATGTAATGGGAGTTTCTTACAAGTAACATTTTCCGTATCGAGCAGTCGTGCACGAACGAGGCTTGTCCATCTTTGATGTCCCGCATTTCGAATAACAGAAATTACAAATATAACCATCTCGTTCCATGAATCTATGAATACTTCGGCCTTTGAAGAGGGAGAAGTCAGCTGAAAGGGATCTTTGCATTCCTTTGAATATCATAATGCGAATTCCCGGAAAAAAATGGCACACGTCACGAGAAAACGATTTCGCGTAAAGAAAGCCGTTTATGCGAATTTTTCCCGATTTGTGTGGTTGCACCGGTTAACGCGGGTTAGTTTTTTTAAGACCGCGCGAGCGTCTTTGATGATCGCGATCTTCTCAAAGCGAAACGGGACACGCATGTACGAGACGCTGCGAAGCTAGCCGTCGATAACCGGCTCGGATTTCGAAACGTCAACTTTCATTCGGATCAACTCGGACGAAAGCGGATGCGTTTTCGTCATCGTCATCAATTATTCAATCGCCGCCGAATTTCATCGCAACCGGTTTTTTTTTCATTTGCGGCCGCTATCCGTCGAAAAGACGTGATTCATCCACGGATCGTATTTCGATCTCGAAGAACGCAACAGAAGTTACGTTACGACAATCCGGCGCATAGACACCGATTGCGTACGATTGACACACGATCAAGTGTTATTTTCTCAAGGGTGTCGTCGGTCGGAACTCTTTCGACGCGAGATCGATACGTTCTTCGATCGCGGTGACTTCTTCGTGTTCATTTTTCGTTCGAACGAAAATAATCGAAATGATGTAGCGGGTTGAAAGTTTAGTACCGTAGATGCCACGAATGACGTCGGGTCATTTCGGACCGTAGAAATTTCAAAGAATCAAAAGAATCGCTCAACAAACAGTTTAGAGTTAAGCAGTGATCTGAGTTAGATTCAGCAGGGCCTACTTCTACCTGATACATGTGTAAAACTACATTTTCGCTAAGAAATCAGATGCAACAGCCTTGAAGGAACTTTGTACTAAATTACAGAAGCAATCTTCCGCGTGCTTAGGTTATAAACCGAGAAATGATTCGCGTATGAAATACAGGGCCCGGTTGCAGAGTTGTGAGTTAGAGTTAACTCTGAGTTAAAGTTACTTCCTTTTCAATGTTTTAACTCCTGAGTCAAATCTAATTCCGAACTGTGGAACTGGGACCTGATGAAATTTCCTGTGTTTATCATTTCAGGTTCACAACCGATTAATATTCTCGCAAATTATTCCAGATGCGCATGCCATCCTGCGATTTCATTGGTCGAGAACCTTCGACAAGGCGTACGATAGCTAAAATGATTCCGTTGATAACTACAACCATTTTCGGTATCTTTCATTTTCGAAAACAAAAAAGAATTAGGCCTCCTCTTGTCTAACAAGGGAACGCGTCTAAAAGTCTATTGCACCTAAATAATAATAATAATAATAATAATAATAATAATAATAAATATATACAATATCTACATTTTTTTACAGCGAGTGAATCATCATCGGCGAATCCTTACAGAACTCGTCGAAATAATCAGTTAAAAATCACAATAACTCAGTCGGAGATAACATAACTCATGAGTTTAATGACTTCAAAGGTTACGTATGAGTCAAGGTTAGAGCTTTGAAGCACAGTTTCGTCTATTCTCTTATCGAATTGATTCGTTCCAGTTCCGATTTGAAAATTTGAATTTCTTTGAATAAGAAATTTCCAGTGCGACACCATCTCAGCTCGAGAAATGTCGGATAGCGCGGCACCCGACGGCATGTTCAGAAACAGAGGTAAAAAAGCTGTATTCACCTCGCAAATCAAAACTGGTCGTTTTCAACTTTCGAAACGAAGCGACCGATTTGAAACCAGGTACAAAGATGAAACGAACCCTGAACTGTGGAACATTGATCCGTCTTCAAATTTGGCCATCTAATCAAAACTAGATGCCGACGACCTTATCGCTGGAACTAACAAGGATCAAGGGCGTCACGGCTTGTGAGACCTAAACAGTTGTTTCCAATCTCGGACACGTACCACTTCCTGCCGCGTATGAATTGTTTATCTTCCGGGGGGACCCCTTGACCATCAGAGACCATCAGTCAGTGCTGTTGCTAGCCAAGTTTTGTCCCGAAGTCACACACACACACACAATACCATCATCTACATCGATACCAAACATCCATTACCTTAATGTTACAATCAATGATAGATCGACGGTCGAGGATCGTTCGAGAGAGACGACAACGCGAGGCGCAGTTCTCTTATCGCCGTCTCTACACATGACTTCGTAACTCATACATAATCCGCATTAACTCGGGGCTATCAATCGTTTATCTTCGACTGATGGCTTTTCTTATTCAATAAAGCTTTGCCATCGTCCGATACCGTTTATATATGTACAACCAGAGAATGTTATATATATATATACAAGGAACAGGATAGATAGGTCAACCTAAAATGATGTAATTTTACACATTTTCATATCAATTACTCTGTTTTCGACCTACTATAGTTATCAATCGTATTGTCCTTTGTATTTTTGTATACATATATAGATATATTCTGTGTTATTTTTTTGTATATATATGTACATACATCTATGTATTCTCGAATTCATTTCTATTTACAGTAAATTTTTCAGCATTTATAATAACAATGTAGCAGTGCAAATCCGAGCTTACACCGGATCCCCTTAAAACAGCAGTCGCAAAAAAATTCAAACAATTTTTCCACCGTTCAATGCACTTAATCGTTTAGTTAAGCATAAACGCAATATTTCAGAATCCGAACGAATCAGAAGGCGGATTGAAATATTGCGCTTAGACTAAGCCATATCAACTTCCGGGCGTTACTTCCTTCCCCTCTGATTGCCGCGCGCATGGGTCCGATTGAGCTAGAAGACAAGACCCATTGCACACACGCGGGGGGAGGAGCTGTCGATCGTTTTCATATTTTTGCGTTTCGAACTAAAATCATCCCGCCAAAAATGTCACTCGTATGTTACGGGGTCGATTTCCCCGCAAAGCATTATTCGACTCGAAAAAAAAGAAAAAGCACCGGAAAAACTGAATAAAGTTTTCGATGTTCGACTTTACGCTATGGGCAGACGGATGATGTACCTTCCATCTAAAAACAGGCACAGGTGTAGACGCTTTTAGCGCATGCGAAATAGTCAGCTAATTACTCCCAAAAGTCTCGTGACGATGAGTCAGAAGAGGTACGAATCCCGAGGACCCGGAATAATAGATCCGCAGCAGATTATCACTCTCAATCTTTCGATGACTTTCGCTTTTTATTTCTGAACAAATGAACAATCGTCAGTCGTCATCGTCGTCGCGACAGCTGTTATCCGAATTACCCGCATCGTCGTCATGGGTAACAACAAACGTGTGCGCGCGTTGCTATAGAAACTAGATATCCGAGGGAGATGCAGTCGCCTACGTTCGAAAAAAAAAAATGTTGATCGTTGTTACGAAACCTTCCCGCGTTGAACGTAACACATTCTTCTGAAGTACGGGCAACACATAGATAGTTGATAATTACACAAATTAGACAGCGCTACTTCACGAGCGAAGTAGAAAGAAAACTCTGAGACAATCATATATTATTACGTTCTACGTTTAAATCACAATTCATCGTTGTTTTTTTTTTCGTAAAAAGTTTTCAGCTCCGCCGACGAGGCTATACCATGAAACCGTCCGATACGGTAGCACCGTGTATTTGAACGCGCATCGTCTGCACGGAGTTCATCAGCTTTTTCTGATGTCCGACCAACGTGATGCCCATGTTGACGAGGTCTTTCAGCGTGATCTTCGCGATCGAGTCAATAGTTGCATAGCCGTATTGCAGGAAACTTTCGAGGTACCGTTCCATTTTAATACTAATCAGCCACTCCTCCAACGAGTCGTAGCGCGTGAGATCAACGTTCGTTTCATACGTGTTGTAGGGCCTAGAAAATACGAAATATAAATACGACGTTTTACAAGTAGTAGGATTCTACATTCAAATGTTACAACATTACCATTAGGATCCGGGGGTCGGTTGCTTAGTCATGACTTACACTTAAGACCAGTCTAAGACCAAGTTAGTTCTATAGCCAATCTAACAACTTGAGACCAGTCTTAAGATTGAAGACCACTGTCTTTTGGACTTAAGTTACGAGTGTGCAACTGGCCCCAGCATCACAAAAAAGATGTACTCAATTTTTTGGTTTAATTGCTGTTGCCAGGGTGGACGGACCTAGGAAAATTGGAAGGCCGGGGTCCAGAAGAAAAGAGAAGGTATTTCTCGGATGAGGTAGCCAAACACGTAAAACATAGACAGAAACTGTTTGATTTTACATGCAATCTAGCAATTTCAACAGTATGACTGATTTTTCACTGATTTTTATATTTTCATAAAATTGACCCCTCGAATAATATTTCCTTCGTTTTCTAATGAACTCCTCGGACTGAATCCCAGGATCTTCCCTGGAAAAAAATCAATCCCTAATACTTTGGATTTAACAAGGAACTGGACACCACAAATTAGGCACTTCAGCCGAGCGACATAAGCATCGGAAATGCGATGTGAAGAGATCTTGATTATTTCCGGCCGAATAGATTTATATATACACACACATCTTTAGAGAGAAAGTAACCGATGGTTTCAGCGAGTTGTCACCACCAGCACCGGTACCGCTAACCGACAACAGAAGACAATCTAGCGTGGCGATATAATGAAGCTAGTTTGAGCGTCGTCGCGAAGGAGATACATGTGTTCGCCCGCGACGTTATCGGCACGGCAACGACGACGATGAAAGTCAATGTTTTTATCGCTTCTCACCAACAGCCTTTTATGGTACGTGCGTTAACGGTACATATACTCACCGGTAGTACGCGACTACGCCGTGTCGAACAGTAGGCTACATATACCGATAACGAAATTGAATCGCTTCATGTTTTTTTTCCTGGCCTCACCGCTTTATCGACTTCCTGGCGAAGCTAGCATTCGTTTATTTAAATCTCCGGCTCGATGGGAATTTGCGGTTTGCCCGCGCTCGCTTACCTTGGTTTAGCAACTTTCCTCAGCAGTTCAGGTGCGCGTATCAATTTGTCTATTGTTCGTACTGTAGCCGCGAATTTCGGTCGGTGGCTTCGCTCTTTTTGCCAGCAGTCGAGCATTAATTGATGGATGGCCTCCGGACAATCCTGTAAGGGTAAAAAAGAGGAAGCTCTCAGTCTACATACAGTCTACCGTTCATCCATAAAGAGAGGATCGCGCGCACGGGTCTCATCCGTAAACAACCATTCCGGCTTTGATTAGCATCGTAAGAATGAACGAAGCCTCGGGGAACGAGCGTTTGAACGGCGCGAAGCGTATGATGACCTTCGACTGACATTTGCAGGGTGGTCACTGAGACCCGGATAAACCACAATACCCGATTGATCTACTATCGATAAGGACCCGGAGCCATATGTCTGCGTCTGGTTTCATAGATTGGCTAGTTAAGTACTTAGAACCCGAGCAAGGAATCTTTCAACAGCTATTTCCGAAGTTTGTTCTGCTTAATATATGATCTCTATAACCTTGCTCGATAGCCAGTCTATGAAAGCAGCCACTGCAATAAGTACAAGTACAAGTTTTTCTATAAGTTTTGACTTTAACTTGAAGTTATCAAAATTTAAAACCGGCCCGTAAAAGCAGTGGCCAGTTGCTCAGAAGTTGGAGTAAGTCAAACATTTGATCATTTCATATTCGCAATGCAGTTTTGATAGTAACTATATCAGTTATCTAAGCGTTATCTTTAACCAACTTCTGAACTTCCTATACATCATGACCGCTTTGAATCTGGATCTCAATTTGGAATAAGTTCTTACCATCGGTGGGGGTAAACGGTAACCTTTTTCGACGGCTTTTATAACGTCTTGATTCGACCAATTCCAATATGGCCGTTCGCCGTATGACATCACTTCCCACATGACGACTCCGTAACTCCAGACGTCCGACGCTGATGTGAATTTGCGATACGCGATCGCTTCCGGTGCGGTCCATCGAACTGGAATTTTACCTCCCTGCAAAATAGATGGAAAAGTTCTTACATATACGTGCCGAATGATATCAATTTAATGTCACTACAAATCAATGATCATCTCAGATATCGAAAACTGACTTCAAATCAGTCAGAAAAGATGACTGAAAATCTTAGATTACCGTTCAATTGGTTTTTGTAAGAAATATTTGAAAGGAATCTTGTATAGTACTGAACCCAGTTCCATTGTTCTAAACCCTTTCAGTGATGACTAATTAATACCCGAAAGTGCTGCAGATTAAAAAAATAAAAGAATCCCACCCAGTGTGTTGAATAATAGTCATACTGCTACACCATGGTGCGATGTACCATTAGTTACCAATATTTCACTATGTTTAATAGGTGCTGCCATCTTTCAGATAAAAACTTTTACTCATAATATCAATACACTGCGATGCGGTGAACTAGCAACGTCCATTACCGAATTATACACCGCACCACGGTGTAGCCACGCTGAAAGGGTTAAGTTTGACTCAAGAGTCAATCAGTTCATTTCTGGTGAGTCAAACATTAACTCTGTTGCTGTTCAACCACTTGCTAGGAAAGGAGAAACAGTACACCCAGGTCACAGCTCTGAGCTAGCAGAGCTAGAGGAACCCTAATAATGCTATGAAAAGACCGATTCAAAGCGTCGCTGAAGAGAAATGGAGCCAAACTAACACTACATCCTCTCATAGCTAGCAGAAGTGTAAATTCTCCATTTTGCTTTATGAAAGGGTATGGATTACTAGATGTCGCTTAAAAAAAGGTCTAATTCCATCTGAATTTCATCCTTTATGTACATCGCATCGCGTATAATCGGGGACTTGGGTTGTATACAAATCTGACTTCAGTTTACTCAACTGTGCTATACATGCTGTAATGAGTTGTGAATCAGGACCAGCTGCTAGTCGGGAATTGTATTAGATTTCCTTCGTTCGGTAAAACGAATGCGACGAATGCTAAAAAATTCAATTTATCGAGCTAAACTAATTCAGGTATGGTACGACGACGATGACGACGACGTAATCTAGACATGGAATGGAGAGACAAATTCGCCCGGAGAAAAAATGGAGGAGAACGGATGAAATTACGGCGAACACCTGTTGATATGAGTCACCTCGGATTATTCTCTCTCTCTCTCTGTCTTGGAGCAGAAAAATGACACGATATATCAAATACACGATACGGAATTAATTTCGGACACTAATTTCTGAAATAAATCTTCCGCGAGATTTTTTTTGGATCAGATTAATCTGCGAGCATTGACATAAGTCTATAGATCTATGACTAATCACGGATGCCGCGCCATATAAACTTGATTCTATGTGCGCGGACTAACAAAGCATCTAGTTATACAGTTGCGCGTTCAATCTGTCAGATTCAGGCGCCAATTCACCGGTTACGGGCTCAAAATGACACTGAACCCAAATGCCAGTTTCGGATTCGATTTGTCTCTGGATCAACAGTGGCGATACTTAGTTTTACCAAGTAATTCAATTCACGACCAAGAAGTTCCACAGTACCTGGGTTTGATTTCTCAGTTCCCCAGTTGTGTGGGTTTAACCTTTTTAGCGCCAACTATTTAATTCCCGAAAGTGTTGGAGATGATTTGAAAATTTTAAAAATTCCACCTGTGTATTGAATAGCGGGCATACTGCTATTGCGCATTTACACCGCGGTGCGGTGTATGATTAGTAGCTAATACTAAACTCAGTTTGGCAGGTTCTGCCATCTCAGAGATGGAAACTAACTACTGATTACATCAACGCTTCGCAATGCGTTTTACTAGCAAAGTCCATCAACGATTGAAACACCGCACTGCAGTGAAGATGCGCTGAAAGGGTTAAATCTGGTTCAACACCACAATGGTTGCAGTGGGTTCGTACTTGATTTAAAACAGACAAACTTATTGAACCAAATGAGTACCGGTATCGTAGAAGTTCGAACTATAAACGATGCATATAAACGTCATCTCGGCAATTTATTCCGCGCATGTTTGAAGGGATCTTACCTTAGTTGTATAGGCGCCATCAGTATCGTCGCTTTCAATTTCTCGAGATAATCCGAAATCGGCGACTTTACAAACAAGATTCTCGTTAGCCAGAATGTTACGAGCCGCTAAATCCTACAAAATACAATTTCAGATACACAACATTTAGTGAAAACGCTTTATGACAGGGTAATAATGGACGACATGATGTCGCATTAATGATCTAACTCTATCTGAACTTGTTTAGATTTAATAATAGCCAGAAAGAAAGGTCCCGTAATGGACTTTTGACATCTAAAAATAGGGTTCGTCCCTCTTATCTATCTGCTAGGTAAATATCATTTGATTAAGTGTCCTTGACGTTCCCCCCCCATGCCTGGAGCGAACAGAGGGTTTGTAGCCGACACAAAATCCAAGTCCACCTGGAGCTACCATCTGACGTCTTTGGACGCCGTGATTTGGATTTTTTTCGGAGTCACCCCTATTCGATACAAGCATGGAAATCATTGTGAAGATACCGGCAATCAAAACCTATGATTTGTACCGAAACTTTCAAGTTTCCGGTAAATAACTGATTCTAACCATCTATAAGCTCCAGGGGTGGACCCAGAGGCTAATTTTGAAGGACTTGTCACATCCCAGAAGGGCGCATTGATGTCCAAAAAGGCATTATTAGGTGTACTACCGCACTGAAATGCACCAATAATCTTTGTTGACAAAGTAGAAAACTGGCACTCAAAAAGATTCGATGAACTTGTAAAAGTCTCAAAAGTCCCCCTGGATCTGCCAGTGAACTCACTATATTCAATGAATGCTGGCTGAATCGAAACATACGTCCTCCGACGATTATACGCGGAACCTCCGAACCAATTTCGATTCAATCTATCGCGGTAATACGAAGCTATTTCAGGAAGCTTTTATACAGTTTAATAGCGACGTTATGTGATGCAAGACTGCGTCTCACGTTAGCTAAGACCGGTGGAGACTTTATACCGCTAGCGCGGCGGTGGCAGCGGCGAGAGCGGAAAAAATCGATACGAAATAAATAACAATCCCTTTCACCCGACGGCGATGGATTAGGCATGAACGACGGTTAAAATCATTTCATTTGCATCTAAATCTAATCACAATTGAATACGACGCACGAGAGGGAAAACGCCAACGAACGAACGACGCACACGGAAAGCACAGCCTGTTTAATTCGATCAGAACCTCTCAGGCAGAAATTTAACACGACGCGACCGACTACGAGATTTTTCCCCCTTATTCGCATGTTATTTCAACGGCGTCCCTACCCCCCTCGAACCCCCACGGGTGCCGAGAACTGCTTCGCGCGAGTGAATCGTCGTCGAAAAATCTTTACTACGCACCTCTGCAGGTGATTTCGCCGGGTCGCCGGTGGATTTTCGAAAAAAAAAAAACCAAGTTAAAGTTCGTCGGACTCTTTCCGAACAGCGAGATATCCGAGACGAGCGCGAATGGCGACGAAATAAAAATCGAACGAAACCGACGGAATTTATTATCAATTTTTACGATTTCGAAACGAGAGATATTTTTTGCAAAATCGTCATGACGACTGTACGGTAGTATTAATCGAAAAACGGAACCGATGACAATGACGATGACGACGGCGGTAATCCCTGCGACGCTCGAAATAATCCATCACAATTCCGTCTGGATATCGAAGGGGGAAAAAACATGATAATTTCGACGGTAAATTCATAATCGCTGAGCACCGTATCAGATAAATCATAGACAGGGTTCTTACAGGTTCGGCAATTCGATTTTCATACCTTTTCCAAACCCAGATGATACATTTTCCATACCCCTAATTTTACAAAACATCGCCTACCTGAGTACGCGATGTTTAATGTAGACCTATTCAAAGTAAATGAGTGTCACTTATTGATACCACTGACAAAGTGTTTTCATAAAGATTCAAATACGTTTTATTGGCTATGTAGAATGTGTGACAACTCAACCAGTCTTTATAAAAATTGTTAGTAAAACAATCAGGCACATAAGCGTGGCCTAAAATCCAAAATAGGAAAAAAGGTTAATTTCAATTTGAGAACCCTATTCTGACTTTCCATGCCTTTCCAATAGCCATAGAGAAAAAAAAAATTTTTCATAGTTCTTTCAAGGGCCTGAGAAAAAAGCCATTTCCAAACTTTCCAAGACTATCCGAAACCCGTAAGAACCCTGAATACGAAGAAAATTGTGGAAATTCGGGTTTAAAGATGTAGAAATGTCAAGATATTGCATTCACGTTTTTTTGTCTAAGTTCTCGCATTAAATGGAAATCAGTGATGATTTTTTTGTAGAATTGTCATGTAGAGCAGATGATCTCCATTACGCAACGAAGACAAAGCAAATTGCGAATCTTCAAAAGATGTTCGCTTAAGATAACCATGCAAAGATTCAACGAAGATTTTTACTTCAAATTACTGGCTACCTGAAAGTGTTTTTAGAAATATTCAATCAAAGGCCAGTATTACTTTCGGTCGAGCCAATTTTGTGGAATTTTTGGAAATTGACCAAATGGGTACGTCAAATTTGGCCCTACTAAACAATGTGTCGCAAACCAGTTGCAATCCACATGCAATAATTTGACCCGTGCTAAAATTGGCCCGGATCGTCATTTTCAGTCGGGCCAAATTTGTCGCAGGCCCATTTGACAACCGTGTTAACACTTGTTTCGGGTCAAATTTGGCTCGGGCCATAAATATTCGCATGATCGAGACGATGATGGAGACATTTTGGTCCAATCGGCACAGATCAGGCTTAAGTCTAATTAGAAAGCAATATTCCATCCATATTTTGTCTAGGCCGAAGTTCTCGCATCACCACGAATGGATAACGGTGATTTTTTGTCGAACGTAAAATAGAAGTAATTTTTATCGGCGTCGACTCCTCGGAGACCGTCTCGCGCGACGTTGTTAGGAAACGCACGGGACGGCGCCGGGTTACAAATCTAATCAACGCGCGTCGTTCCGTGCCGTCAAACTGTATCATCGATTTTCACATCGTAAATAATAGATTTTCATTTTCGTTTTTTCGGAAATCCACGCGCACGAGAGTTGATTGACTTCGCCGACTGACTTCATCGACTGACTTCGTCGACTGATTTTTTGACTGACTTCGTCGACTGATTTTGTCGCCTAAATTTGTCGATCGACTACATCGACTGACTTCGTCGATTGACTTCGTCGACTGACTCTACGCAAGGATGTTTGAACAGCCAGCTATACCAGGCGAATTCAGTCTGTCAACACCTCGAGGTAACTGACAAAATTGGGCCAATTTCAAATTTATTCTCATTAAACGAGACGTCGATATGACGGTCTCTTTGCGAGATAATGGGGATGATATTGATTGTACAGCAGCCTGAAACCACCAGCCCTTCGGACATTCACCGTTGCATTGTTTGAAGTTTTGTGCTATCAAAAAGAAAACTTTTTAATAGCACGCTCATGAATACGATGTCCGGTGTTTCAATTCCATTTTTTCGTCCGAAAAAGCCTCGGGTGAAGTCTTGAACATGTGTGAAGCCTCGACAATCAATTCTACCCCGGCATGTAGCTGGGCAACCGGTCTAGTGAGGCAGGGTTTCGGACCACAGCGAGTCTCAATGCGATAAGGTTCGATTCCCTGCTCGGGAGGATGGGACAATTTAAGACTAGTAAAATGTTCATAAAGTATTGAATGCCTGGTGGGTCTGCTCCAGTCAGCAGATTGATATTAGCAGAAATGAGATCGGTCACGGGCCATGTAGTTCACAAATATATCACACTTGAAATCAACTTAAGTCACCATTTAGTTTTAGTTTGGTTTCAGTGCGAATTCAAAGAACCATTTAGCCACAAAATGGATTGAAAAATTGCTCAGAAATCTCAATATTCATGGACAGAAATCGAAACTGTTTGCCATCTCCTCGAGTAGGATAAGTTACAACGAAGATGCTATCTTTCTACTGCGATCGCGTTAAGTTTGATGGATGAAATTTATTCAAATTGAGTTTTTTTTTTCACTATGAATTCATTAAAAATTCACGATGCGTCACGTAGAGCAGATGATCTTCAATCATTTATGCGACGAAGACAAAGCAAATTCTGAATCTTCAAAAGATGTTCCGTTCAGATAACAACAGTCTCAGATCATCAAAGATTTTTACTTCAAATCGATGACTAATTTAAAGTTTTCTAAATTTTATAAATCATAGGCCATTTCACATTCTACTTATCAAGCCGAGCCCTCTTTGCGGACTTGGAAATTGACTATGGCGCATGATTTGCCACTCGAGACAAAACCAGGTTGGCTAAGATCCGATCAGATCGTCACATCGAAAGCAGTCACGTCTACGATATTTTTTAATCAAGAACCTTTTCGACATGGATTCACTTACCACCGCGATGGATTGGACACCGACCGATCATAAGCCAAAACATAACGATACAACAAGTTCTATTTCCTAAGACTGATCTTAACGTTGTAGCCAATCAGTAAAGAGTATTGCAGCATGTGACTTTTAGCATTCAAAATGGCCAGTCAAAAAACCACGAGACTTGGCAATGATCGAATCGTAGTCGACCAGAGCGCAGAGATCACGAGACAAACGAATTGGCAATCAGCGGTCACTACTACTGCTGTTCTTATAAGACGATCTATAGTCGGGTCGTCAGTCGACCTGAGCCAGGTTTAAAACCCTTTCAGTGCTGACTAGTTAATACCCTATAGTGCTAGAGATAATTTGAAAATTTTTAAAAATTCCACCCTAGTGTGTTTAATAACGGGAATACCACTATAGTGCGTCTACACTGCGGCGCGGTGTACTCGCAAAATCTATCGCTGATTCATACACCGCACTGAAAGAGTTAAGCCTTTTTTCGATGCTGCAATGAAATTTTCCACTTACCCGATGTACGTAACCCATTTCCGAGAGGTATTTCATTCCGCTAGCTATTCCTCGCAACATTCCGACGAGTTGCATCACCGTAAACTGACCGTCGTTATTCTACAAAATACATAAAAACAAGAAAACCGTTTTTAGAACTATGCGCAAAAATGCCCGAACACTCGATTACTTTTCGTGAACGGTATGTTATGCTGTTCCAGTAGGTAGTTGACTTAAATGACCCGAGTTTAATTACCACCTCGGTTTAAAAACCGGGGCTGAGTTTCGTAGATGTGGAAGCAAAATAATCGCCGGAAAGATTTTGAAATTTGTCAGTTATAACCTCGGTTTCTCATTAGTAGTTTGAGGATTTACACCCCTAGGGGTAACTTCGATACCCAGTCTATGAAACCGGACCCAGGCTAAGGGAATCTGAAAATTGGGCAGCACAGTTTACGAAGAAAATTTCAAAATCAAAGCCAGTCTGGATTCACTTTTCATCAATTACCATAAACCAATCAAATTCACTGGTAACCGAGATAGATTGTAGTCTTTTCAGCTGATTAATCACCTTTTTGGAGGTTGATTAATGGTTTTTGAATTAAGTCAATTTCATGATTGATCGCAACCCTAGACAGAGACAAAACTGCGAAGACATTTTTCTGTGTTTCGAATCACCGTAGGCCAATACGGTAGATAAAAAATCCAATTTCAGTGGACCAGCGAATCAGTTGTTTAATATAATCCAAGTCCTATCTTCCAGTAAGAAATATATAAAACATGAAATATTTTGTTCGCTACATGGTATTGTCATGGTATTGTGTTATATGAAGAGGTTCTCCAGTATCGTACCTTTTTTTTTTTTTAGGAATCGCTATCATAAAATCATAAAATGTGTTCAAACAAAAGATGTTTTATTCATATAAATACGCCAGTCGTTGCATATGGCAGCAGTTGGCCCTTCACCATTTTATAAGTCAGGCTATCAAAATATTTTCCGACAGCGGGACCGCTTAACATTTGATGGAGAGTACTTATAATCGAAGTCACTACGGTAGTTCTATACGGGCGATCAGATGGTCATAGATAACCCGATATTGGCAGGCGTTAATACACGACAGAAAAAAATGACGGTATTAAAATAACAACCTCATCGCCCGCGCGAGTAAATAATCATTGTTCCCTCGCGCGGTAAATAAATGAGTCGCAAGTACACTTGTATTTTCGGCACAAAACCGCACGCCATAAAGGCAACAAAGGAACGAGCTGTCTCTCGTAGTTGTGATTGAGAGGTTTTTTTGTAAATATCTTTAACCCTTTCGGTGCTGACTAATTAACACCCTAAAGCGCTGGAGATGAATTGAACATTTTTGAAAAATACCTCCCCAGCGCGTTGAATAACGGGCATACCGCTTTAGTGCATCTATACCTCAGTGCAATGCAGTTACTAATATTTCATGATGTTTGACAGGTGCTGTCATCTTTCAATCGAGACAAAAATCATTTACTAATGACATCAATGCACCACGGTGCTGTGTACTACTATCAATGCCAACCACCGATTTATACACTGCACTGAAAGATTTACAGAGTTGTAGTTCTAGAAAACTATTCTGAGTCAAAACACCATTTGCACCACCAGGACTTAAGACAGTAGGGTCCGTACTAGCAAAGTCCATCACCGATTTATACACCGCACTGAAGTGTAGATGTACTGTAACGGTTAAGCACAGCTCACTGGATACGATTTTTCGATCCCGCGAAAAAATTCGTGGCTACAATAGCGATTTTCTATGACGATAGGTTTCTAATATCGAGGTCAACTTTATTTACATGGCTAAACTGCGACTATATAGCAGCGCAGGCTATCTGTCAAGTTGGCGTTCAATTAACTGTTATTAACTGTATTTAGGCAATATAACAAGACGTACACTCGAGTTACTCCGCGTTCTCAGGCACTCATTTCGTCTAGCGCCGGGGCCCGATATCAACAAGCAATTAATATCCGTAATTTCTAATCATTTTCTCCGTGACAGCCGAGAATGATCGATGACGGGCAATCTGAATCGCGATTCGATAGCCGCCCGATTCGTCGACGCGGAATAAATCTGAGCGTGACAACCGTAACAATGTGCCCGCGCGCGCCCGCCGTTGACCGAAAAGCTATTACGCCGCAACCGCGAAGTTTATTCGGGTAATTTTTTCGCGCGACGACGAATGGTGTTAATGGTCATTTAATGCCATTCGCGTCACACACATGTTGGCGTTTATAAACGTATTAACCGAAACTGGTAATTGTAGTGACAGCTCTCCGAGAAAAGAGCACTGGCTCTAAACCAAACATCGACCGTAATTCGATGCCACAAGATACTCAGACGCTGTCGCGAAGAATATTCTCGTGCGCGCGCCCGGTCCCCCAAGGACTCACGAAATAATATGTCGATTTGTGCTATTGAAAAGATCCGAATCATATGGGACTGATTGACGGACTTTGAAAGAAAACCCTGTTAGTGCTAACCGTGGTTAGTAAAGTGTTGTTGGGCATAAATGGACGCAAGAAAGCGCTGTTAGCTAACCATTGTCTTCGTGTGGCCTCTTATTCTAAGCTGGTTAGCCTAAACGCAGATAAGCCACCACTAACCACGGTTAGGCTAACAGGGTTTGCCAGCACCCGTCCTAGTTTTAAAGACTGGTATTATCCTTAACCAAAGGGTCACAGTTATATTGTGGTTCTTTACTTCAAATAATATTGGACATTCGATACTTGTCTTTGGAAACCAAATCTAGCCCAAAGAGGTGACGGTATCGTACGGGGTTTACGCCCACACGACCTGACCTGGCATTTCAGTGTCGCTTCGATACGAGTGCTATCAGAACATATAAACCATATCACTCCAATTGAAAGTGAGACCTTTTTAAAACCCAAAGAATCGATGTTACGAGAATTAACGCCGTATAAACAATGATGTCGTCATCGATATTAACGCTGCATCGAAACACGCGGAGAATGACGACGACGACGAGGACGGATATAGCGGCAGAAAGCGGAGCGCTGAATTCAGAGCAGCCGTTAAATCTGCCTTTGAACATTAACGCCAAGTAACTGGGGATAATTAAATAGATGATGATGAATAGCGACATGTGAATGAGTTACTGCAACTAATCACATAAAATTGTCTACCTCTTAGCAATGTACACACAGTCATTCCCGTTTCCTTAATTGCCACTAAACTTTTTTTCGGGGCTACGGAAACCGACTGCGAAATTGTCGGAGGTATTTCGACAGTACGTGGGCTGTAAATGGCATCAGATTTGCATGTTTGCGGTTATGCCGACAGCGCAGCGCAGTAATCGAAGAGTATATGTCGGAGCCCAATTATCAGGGTAGATCCAAATGGTTTCGTGAGACTTCGGTTAGCCCCTGAGGAGGTAAAGACCCATTTCGCAAAATGGGGACTGCAAAAAGGGCTCCATTTTGGCATAAAGAAACTTGAAATGGAGCAATTTCTGTAAAACAAAAGCCCAATGTCTACATAAATTCTAGTAAGGGATCAAAAAGGTGCTGCCAGAATGCATTTTTCTTATTAATCTGCCTCAAAAATATATCTGGTAAGACTCCAAGAACCCACCCCTAAATATACCCTTGGTAATCCTAAACGATTTGAATATTTGTGTGTCGAGCCAGCCCCAGGTCCGAAGTCGAAGTCCTCATATTTTTTCAAACCGCTTCGAATATCAAGGATTTCTAGAAACTCTATCGTATCAATTCCGTATTCGTAGGAGCGGCCGATCGATATCATTTTACAGTCCATTAAACATATCATCTATCGCGCTTCTATCCACAGACATCATTAAGACGACGGTTACCGAGACCGATTCGCGTCGGAAAACGTCGAGCCCAAGGACGCTGCTACGGCAGAAAGGGTTAACATAACTTCCTGTTACCTGTCTCGAATTAATGGCTTTCTAATACGATTTTCCGACGGCGCGCTCGGGAATACCGGCAGCTCGCTATATATCATCGCCGAGTCATAAAACATAAAAACATTACCGGGCGAATTCTTAATGCATCACATCTCTCTATCCATCTATCTATCTCCGCTAACGCGTCGTGTTATCGTTAAAAATTGTTATCCATACCGACTTGATATAATTCACCGCGACCATTAAACTAGCGATGAGTGCCGATGACGATCTACGTATATTCCTATATTCCCAATTATTTATTATATCTGTGCAGTAGCATTTTTATTATGTATCATAACCGCTCACACGCGCGCCCGCCGATGGGTATAGCATGGGCCGCACTTTTATCTGATCATATCAACCAACTAACTACACGGCACAGGACGAAATTGATGATTTACGACGTTGAGTATAATATGTTTTCATAGCATCGTCGTCGGTAAATTTGTGGTTGCTTCGTTTAATCGCCGGTACAGGAAGACATTCCGATCCGCGGTTAATGGACCGTCGCGACTTTTTTCAGGCGCGGGCGCGTGTTCATCTATCATTTCCTATCGAATATTTCACAGATCGACTTCCCCCACCGGGAGTCAAAAGTTGAAAATAACGATAATCTAGACGAACGCGAATAAACGACCTCGGAGCAACAAATAGGCATAAAACAAAATGAAACTCTCGGCGTGGCGCGACCATTTTCATCATAACCCCTACATAGGTGAATACCATTACCGTAACTCATAACGGATATTGTAAGCCGTGGATCGTACAAGCGTTTTCGACCCGGGCCAACCGTTCATAATCCTGCCAAATGGGCCCCGAGCCCGTTCGACGATCAATTATGAAAGGAGGCTTATTCTAGAGGATGTTATTTAAGATTGAAGTGGGCTGAAGTGGGCTCGTAATATATGAATCAAAAGTGAATTTTTATCCGATATTAGTCGATGATCTTTTTTTCCCAAAACTGTCAGTCACTGAAGAGGAGAGGCATTAAGTGCTGCCAATCACAGTGATCAGTCACTAAAACTGCCCCTGTGTTCCTTAGTGGAGGTAGTTGATTTCAAAATCCTCGTCCTCGCTTTTGTTTTGCTCCCTCTCATGAAATGCCCACGCAAATCTTTTTGTTTTTAGTTTTTCGTGGGATTTACTTTTTAGGATACTAAATTTCTTTCCTATGGTACTAGCCCTTAACTCACTGGAATTATCTACATAGACTTTACAGCATTTGCGAGGATACCGTGCATACGTACATAAATCCTTGACGGCACCTATTTCTAAGGCACAAAGGTTTTATATGTACTGGGGAAAGCATTTAATTCATTATCGAGAAAGAGCTTATCAGTATTCCGCATTTGTTTAGCTAAGCCGGGGAGAGACAGACGTAGAAGAATAAGATAGGTGATTAGCCGAATGTAGCTATTAACGGCGGCGTATACTGTATACTCACCCTAAGGAACGAATCAAGCGAACCGTTTTCCATGTATTCGGTAACTATCATTATCGGATGACCTGCGGAGAGAAAACAAAGTGAACATCAAAAACAGTTGTCGCTTGTTTTCACCGTGACGATAAATGAGTCATCGGGCCCCGTATTTACGTCGCAGCGGCGGTCAGGATGAGAGTAATTAGTCTCGCTTGTTATTTTGCGTCTGATAACAACGGGGTGACGCGCTCTCGCGCACGTTCGCTGGCTCTTAACGTGTCACCGGGGTATAAACGCGCAAGTCATCACCGCGCCGCCGCCGAGTTCGCGCCAACTTGACAGGATTCGCTTATCTTTCCGGCGCGCGTGCTAGATGTGAAAACAGGGTCACTACGGATCCGCCATTCCTGGGTGTAAGGAGTTTTTTCAACGAGCTTTGATAAGGCAGAAAATTTCCATCGCGTTCATATCCCAATTACTGTAGACTCCTCCTAAATCGGTAGTTTATCTCTGTAAACCATTTCAGTGTTTTCGTCAGCACATTTTTATTTCAAACATTACCTAAACTCGATTTCTAATTTGGAAACCCCCTAATAGGGTAAAAACGAATCCCAACTGTATCGATTTAGGGGTAGTCTACTGTACGACTTAAAACTAGACAAAAATTTCTAATTGCCTCTTTTTCAAACATGAAGGAGTTTCAAAGGAGTTTAAGGCATTTTGCTCAAATTGAAGGAGTTCCAAGCACCCTTGAAAGCATTTTCCGTTTAAAAGACATTTTTAAGGAATCGAGGAGTCATAGCAAGGACCCTGGAAAAGTAAAAGCGATCCCGTTCTAGTTGCGTCATGCGGAAAAGTTGCCGTATGAATTATCATAACGAGCGCGTGGTGATGAAGAAATGATTTAAACCGTCGCGAAGAGAAGATCAGGATTTATGCGCGTTCACAGTCAGATTATACGACTGCCCGACGACGACGACGAAGCTTTCATTGACTTTAAAAGCTTTACGCTAAGCCCGTAATTGGTAATTCCCTAATGTCCTTTTAACAGTTCTCAAACGAAAAAAGAATTCGACGCTATCATCTTCTAAGACCCTAAATGCATCTTCATCAAGGAGAGATCTTTAATAAGCAAAAACGTTCCGGTTTGTCAGGCGGAGAAGGATCATATTTTTTTCAACAGACGCTATTGATAAGGCTGTTAGAGAAACGACTTCTTCTATTTGTAGAACGCTCAATAATTCAAATCTGGACAACCTAGGATGATCTTTAACAGGGTGGCCACCTATAACTTGCTCTTTCCCCGGTTATTCCCGGACACGCGCGCTGTTTTCCCTGACTTGATCTGCTAAGAATCCAATCAATTGACGCAGTCGAATATGTAAAACATAGATGGGAAACTGTTTAACTTTAACGCCCGATCTAGCATTCTCAATATAGACTTTTCCCTGATTTTTAGCTTTTTCTTACAAAATTCCCTGACTTCTTAAAAGAAAAGAAAATTCCCTGACTTTTGCTTTTTTCATCAATAACATGACGACTTACTTTTGGTAACCACGCCCTCCAGCGCGATCACGTTCGCGTCCTCAAACTGTCCCATGATGCTCGCTTCCGTCAGGAAGTCCAAACGGTTTTTCTCCGATGCGCCTGGTTTCAACGTTTTGATGGCCACAGTCATTTCCATGTGCGTCGGGATGCGTAATTTACCTTTGCAAACGTCCCCGAATTCGCCTGAAGATTGAAACAGAAAACCGCAATGAAACAAATGTTTCTAAACCGCAAAACCCGACAAATTGATCAGATACCGCAAATTCAGTTTTCATATACAGCACCCGTTAAAAAACCGTATTCCTAGGGAATTACTCAACGTACATGCTCAATAGGGGTATGAAAAAACAAAAGGTTGAGCATGACCAAGCTATATGAAATACATGGTATTTGATATTGAACTGCACAGTCCAGCAGGTCTATAACCATTCTAACAACTTAAGATCAGTCTTTTGTTTCGGACTCACTTAAAATCATAACCAGGGTACACTAGAGGGAAGAGGGAATGACGATATAACATTGTATCTAAGTAACATCAGTTTACAGTCCGTGAAAATAGCCCTTAACCTTTTCAGTGGGTCTACACTGCAGTGCGGTGTATTAATCAGTGAACTTTGCTAGTACACCGCATTGCAGTGTATTGATGTTATAAGTAATTTTTTAGAAATTTTCAAATTAACTCCAGCACTTTAGGGTATAGTCAGCACTGAAAAGGTTAACGAACCCTCAAAATAAACTGAACTTAAGACAGTTCATTTAGTAAATAGACCTACCTCCACCGATAACGGATTCGATCGTGATGTGGGACGCGTCGATTTCTTTGGTGAATTCGCGCACCGCCTGATGAGGGTCTTCGTAGGTGTGCGGGTCGACGTACGATCGTATGGAACCGGGAGACGTGAACAACGGAACCGTCACTGCAATAACAAACAAACTTCCGATTTAAAAATACTATGATAGGCATAAAATTTGCATAAATTAGAATAAAATTAGTATCGAAACAGTAAATAGCGATACGGGAGATCATGTAGCACAAAATTGGAATCACTACTAAGTTATAGATATGAAATATTTAATGACTACTAGCGAACATAATATCGGTCATTGCAAATAAATAATGGAACCAATTAATGAAGAAATTGAACTAATATTCCTCATTGCTTCAACAGCCGCCTGTGGCTCAGTCAGACCCACGACCCTCGAAAAATGGATTAGAAAAATAGCAGAAATCTCTGGGTTTCTACCAGCACTGTCTGCTAAGAATTATATACAATTCAGATCATGCAAATTTTCAAAATGAATCATCGGTTTCCCAAACTCTACTCGACGGTACATATAGGCGTTATTTTACTACGCTAACTGAAGGAATTATCGACGTACAATATAATGGAAGGAACGAAATAAAATATTAATATTCAACAATCATGCAGCTATTATTCAGCTATAAATCGATCTTGCGTTCAGTATTTTCAAAGAACTGGTTAATTGAATATTGAAAGAACTATCGGACATGATTTTTTCATTTCCTAGAGTTTATTGATTAATAATTTAACCATTTAATGGATCTTTTAAGATTCTAATCGCGAGAAGCAGTCGAAGAATAGATCAAAAATGTAATATCTATTAGTAAAAGAGAATAACTAAGAGGGTACGTCGATCCGAGCTGGTCGGCTTATTTTTTACCGACAAGCCCGGATCGTGATCAACTACCCCGATGGTAAGTATATTCAAGGATTAAGCTTGTATAACGAGTAAACAGGACGACTAGCACCACCTGGTGGCTACTTCAATCAGACAGAGACACACGATACATCGATTATAAAGAAAACGATGAAAGACCACCAGGTGGCGTCGTTCGTAGAAACTTACAGCTGCCGTTCGGTTCTACGTGACAGTGCACTGTTGTTAGCCATGTGAAAAGAAACGAAACGATGAATCAATAATAAACGAACGGTAGCGCCACCTAAACCCAATAATCTTACGAGATAGAGACTACATTCGAATTGGCCTGAGCCTCGTAATGATAATTAGCTCGGCGATCCGTACAGGGTTAAGTGCGCAATTTTCTAGTTAAGACTATATAGTACCCGACCCTTCGTCGTAGTGCAGGCAATCTTCAATAAGATTACCTATAAACGAATATATATCGCGATAAACGAATTATCGCGAGTAAAACGGATTATCTCGAGAGAAACAAGATCATCCGATGAGCGCATGTTGTTATGCGTCTAAATGAATTGGATTACGTTTAAGGGATGAACGCGACGGTGAGCGTGACGCGCTAAATGACGAAATATTAAGGGTAGTAGACAGACGTAATATATGGATAATCACCTTTCAGATAGGGCCACTTCCCCGTGCATGATCCTAAAAAGAGGTGGACGAAAGAAATCGAATCAGAATGTCACAAAAAAGTGCGAGGGAGAAAAATCTGGTGGTTATTTGCACAAAAATGAGGGGAAATCTCCGCCAACGGAAGTCGTGTAAGGATTAACGAGGTAATCTAGTTAAAGATGGATAAGAAAGTAAGGTGGAGCTGATTGCACTTCAACATGAGTTCCTTCACCCGGTCAACGCGACAGTAACCAAACGCAAAAGAAGTAAATTCATTTCTTTCTAAATAATGCATTCGTCAACAAGATCAGGTTCCAAACCAGGGGCCGGTTGCATAGTCATGGCTTAGACTAAAGACCAGTCTAAGACCAACTTAGTTCTATAGCCAATCTAACAACTTAAGACCAGTCTTAAGTTGTTAGATTGGCTATAGAACTAAGTTGGTCTTAGACTGGTCTTCAACAACTTAAGACCAGTCTAAAGATTTAAGACCACTTTTGGACTTAAGTCATGACTGTGCAACTGGCCCCAGGAACTACCGACGTAAAAGACTTACACCATTCAGTTTTTCTAAAACTCGAAATCTATTGTCGCATAACTGGCCCCCGGAGACCTTTAAACTTAGCCCGAACGGGGAGCATTACAAGATTTAGGTTGTAATGTCGAAACAACGAAGAATACTAGTTCGGGACGAAAATCTACGTTCATAAGTCATTGAAATATACAAAAATAAAATCGGATGTTATATCATAAAAGTCTCTAAGAGAAAGTTCAAAAATATGAAAAAACAATGATTACGCAATCACAAAAATGAGTGACACATTGATTCCGATGGTGTGTGCTGTGGTGAACAGTGTGTGAAACAAACAACGAAATCATCAACTGTGCGAACCAGAAAACCACGAAAAATTAGCGTATGATAACTGTGTAACTACAGCAAATAGAAATACAATAAGTTAGCCATAGATTAATTGCCACGAGAGAAGACCCACTTATATATATATGAAATTAGCGACAATCATACATATCTAAAGTGGTAATACTCTTTACAGAAGAAAAAGATACGTGAGTGTGTGTGTGTTCCGTAGTAGAGGACCTAGGAAGGGTGTGATTTATGATACGGTAACCATCCTTATAAGATTAGATCACGATTGATAAAACGCTAAATAAACGTGTTGCGACGATAATGTAGAGAGAATCCCACAATAATAACTAAAAACACAGTGCGAAAATGTTACCAGCGCTAGTGTAGTTTATTCGACTATATTCTAATAGTCATCTTCAGGAATACTGATTTTCCCTTAGTTTGTATCACTTATGATTTGTTCCAGATTGTATATATATATTTCACAAGTTCTGTTGAAAAATCAGTATTCCTGAAGATAGTGGAAGCATCGAATAAACTACCAGTTCAAGGAAACATTTTCAGGACTGTTGTTCGTTATTATTGAGGTATTTATTCTCTCTACATTATAAGATTGGATCTGTCACGCAGTTTTTCACAAATAAAATTATCGAGACTAGGATGGATGCTGCATCATCGTATAGGAGAGAGTTTGAAACCACCGATAGATCGGAAAAAACCAGTTAATATTTGAACTGTTTCTTTTTTTGTTTACTCACTCAACGGGCCCTTTCCAATAGCTGTTAAACATACACAAAACACATGTACACATTTTACGATGATGATGATGATGTTAGCAAAGAGAAGTGTTAGTTTGATCTCGTTTTATTGAGAATCGTTTTCAATCTCCTTCCGAGACATTCACACGACAGATAGGTAGAAACGGAAAAAATGATGACCAATTCGAATATCACTGGACCACTGAAATGAATTGGTCCATTCTGAAGTTGGGTATTATGACCCAATTTAGCTCAGATATCATGACAGCACATGCTTGGTCCATTCTTTTCCCCGCAAACCAGGGTTCTTATGGGTTTTTTATTTTCCCTATACCTTTTCCATACCCGGATCATAAATTCTCCATACCCTTAAGTTACACATACCCAACCTAGAACAGGCAATGTGAAGGTCTGTTCAAAGCAATTAAGTGCCAATTATCAATACAATTGATGAAGTGTTTTCATAAGGTTTGTTATCAAATGTGTAGTAAGACATTAAGGCATATAGCCTAAAATTCAAAATAGAAGGGAAATTTTATTTTAAGACCATTTTATGATTTTCCCATACCTTTTCAAAATATAACCATAGAGAAAATAACAAAATGTCCATAGCTTTTCCCAGGGCCTGGAAAAAATTCCCATTTTCCAAAACCCGTAAGAACCCTGTTAAACGACTAGATTTAGGCTTATATTTTTGTTTTAAGTACACAAAAGCTAAACCGCGACGGACATTTCTGAACTGCGAATACCTAGAAAAAGTTTGCACGGTTTTTTTCTCTCCGTCGTTTCGAATAAAGAATCGACGATCCAAATCGCCTACAAGAGTGAGAGCCTCGGAGGAACTGAACATTTCAGAGCGATCGTCGCTCATTATCGATTTGATAAAATCGATCGATCGTCAATTTGATCATTTAATTTGAGATCTGGTTTATGTAAAAACACTCGATAAAGGTTAAATCAAACGAGCCGAATTAACCACGAGAACTCCAGCAAGCAGCAGCCGAGATTCTGAGGACAACTGATCAGCGTATTACACCGTCACATGAGGTTATAATACACTTATAATTGATCAGTATCGACGGGAGATAAATCTCAAATCGATCATCAACGACGGATTACAACTACGCAGCGAACGCTGTCTGCTCCTACACGCGAGGCTTCACAGAATAAAACCATCGGCAACAGGTGAAAATAATTCAGGTCGTTTATTCAGACTCCCTGATACTGATCAGAATTTCAGGCATATTCAGCCATAATAGAATTAAAAAGCTTTTCGTACTGAGATGAACCGTGTCGGATTCGATGAGTGATCTAGAGCCGATTCCTAGAATGTGGGGCAAGTTGTACAATCCGACTTCAAGATTGTTGTCCTGAAATACCTCAACTGGTTGAGCACCGCTAAGGGCAGTACAAGCAAGTCCCAGTTTTCGTGTTTCCTTACGGGGAAAGAAACTTTTGCCCAAGAAAGCGAGGCTTTGCACCCATGGCCCCTGGATTGACGAGACCAGTCAGAAAGACTCTTCGTAATCTTGAAGACCATTCTAATCCTTTGGTCGAATCACTAATATAACAAACTTTTTGGGCTTCAATCTGGGCATAGGTCAGCTTTGAGGCACAAGTAGGTCATGTTATATAGGTCGGTTGCAGTAACTAGGTGTGCGACCCATCTCTTACATACATCATTGAATCCTTGACACCTGTTGATCATACATCGAATTTCATTTACGGTACTGTTTTCTAATGCAGCGCTATTCCAACACAAAACCTTGAACCGAAAGCAACCAAAATGGAACGGTACTGTTTTCCAATACAGCATTATTCCAGCAGATAACCTCGCGTCGAAAGCGACCGAAATGGAACAGTTCGAGAGAGGGCTGGGACACCGGGAAATTTTCAGCACTCGGCATTCACGGTTAAGTACTACTCGACTGCAAAACGCGAGCGAAAGCACTAGTCATGGGGCTGTCATTCAGGAAATGACCATTCATATAGCGCAGGACTGCTCGGTTTCTAAGCAACACAGTAGTCGTCGTCTTGACATGTATTTCTGGTTGTCGGAGTCGCTGTTTTTTTTTTCCGCCTGACAACTACGAGTAGCTACACCGCGTACATACACACCGACATATACACACACGGGGGACACGACGACGCTGCAACCAGTGAACCATCGATCATTGAAGTTATATTAACAGGCAGGTGGAAAAGTAACTGGCCAGCGCACGCCTGAAAAAACCGGCCGCGATCAATCACACCGCGCGCGACCGACGATGTGACAGTTTCATTAACTTCTCGCATTCGAGGCTCGGGCGAACCTCAAATTTTTAAAAGCTGCATCGATTACGCGTTGCGGCCAATTTCGCGGAATGACGTAACATTTCATGAAAATATCATCAGGTATCGTGTACGACCATCTAATCATACCAGATCATCCGACTCCATGAGCCGCGATCACACGAAGATGATTTGGCCTGGACCGAATCTGCGCAGATTTGGGCGTAAACCACTCACTCGATACTGAATAAAACGATATGCTTTCAACTGTTTTCTATAATCAGAAAAGACACTTCAGTTTTTCTCATCCTACTGTTGGATTTAGACTCGATAGAGATTTGACAGCTCTATAAAAATGAACGTGAAACTGAATTGAGTCGACGCTTCTTAAATCATAGTCGAGCACGAACACACTCAGAGTCAGTCGAGCAGACACACGGGTCGTATCGATCCGGCATCAGAGAAAAATTGCGCCGTGTATTTTACAATCGTCATCATTAACAATCATGCATTGCTATCATATACACTATATATATATAAAAATACATATATATATACTTAAACATATACGTAGAGAAATATGTTACTGATTTTCATGCTTCAAAAACATCATTTGCAGCGAGACATGTATTGATTGAAGTCGGTATTTTCTTTTTCATAAAACTGGATCGAGTCTGAATTTGATGATCCAGTTTTATGAAGAAAAAAATCTTTTTCAAGCCGTGTAGAATAGCCTATCCCGATGATAACTGGGATTTCCGAATGAAAATTAAAGAAAAAAAATCAGGGCTGCCAACCTCTGAAAAGTGCTGTAATGAATTGAATTTTTGTTCGCTAACATTTCATTGAAATATGAAAGAAAATGTTCGAATTAATCATTTCTCAAAACTAAGATCCTCAGTTGCATCTTTCATATTTCTGTACGCATCAAACAAATCGAATCAGTATTTCTTGGTATGAAATAGTAGCAAATACTGAAAATCAGGAACAGTTGGCAGCTTTAGAAATACTTATTCTTCATTATCACCGGGATTGAGCTAGCACTGTAGCCCAAAAAACATTAAGATGCATATTTTTGTGAGGATGGTTTTTCTGTCCATAAAACTTACTATTCGTGTATTGCAGGTTATCGCAATCTCCAGGATTCTTTTCGCTACAACCTTGGTTATTCCTAAAATACGACAAAAAATCAACATTTCATACTCGGTTCATATATCATCTAATACTATCTAATCTATCGATTTCATCGAATACGATCGAGGTGCGTAATTAAAATCAGCCTACAGCGAAACGTATTTTAGCAACAATATATCTCGCGGCCGTCTACCGTGTGTGCCGAGCGTTTATTCGAAACGAGAGAAAAATAACATTCGAATAATTACAGCGCGATTAATAACGAGAAAAGAAAATTGAATTTTCTCTCCCTCGTAATGGGGTACCAGCACCACTAGTGTAGCAATCGAGGATTCCACGTATGACAGGTGAATATCCGCCAGGTTCACTAGCGGTTACTCGGTTACCACACTTCAATTTCTTCTACATTTCAAGTATATTCGAATCAACTTTTCTCATCAGCAAATCTTTTTTCAGTAAAACTAAACCATACACTCATTGGAGACGCCAATCGTATGTACATTTGATAACAAAATTTCAATATAGGAGCCAAAGAATCCAGTTCAAAGTCCATTGAAAATGGACTTATTTTCACTATCTATAACTGAGCGCATTGTTGCGCCATCTGGTGTCTGCCGGTACCCCAATCGTATGACGACACTGCTTACCTTCGAGTGAATATGAATATCATGATGATGACGATCGAGATGCAAACCGCGACGGCGACGATGGATCCGGCGATGATGCCCATCGGCGTCGAGTCGGCCGCCTGGTCGACGCCCGTCTTGAAATAGTGCACCGAACTGAAGTCCGACCAGCCGCCGTTCTTCGTCTTGTATCGAATCTGAAGAGAATACGCGAGAAACGAATCGATGATTGAACTGTTCAACATAAAGACAGAATGCTCTCTTCAGCATGGCTGCCCCAACCTATGATCAGTACTATCAAGTGCTATCAGTAGCAAGTTTGATTTTTGTTATGGGGCATTCATCGAAATATGTAAGAAAATCGGTAATCAATGGTAAAAGCCTCAGCAACATCTTTCACATTTTAGTACATATCATATGAATTCAATAAGTAGATCTCGGGACAAAATAGTATTGGAATACTGACAATCAGGAACAGTTAACAGCTCTGGTAGTGACAAGGTGAAAGCGAAAAATATGTGAGAAAAAAGTTCATATTCATGAGACCAAATCAATAAAATCTATATTTCTCACTAGGGCGAAAAAAGTAAAAAATCGGGAAAAGTAAGGAGCTTTTTAGGATTGCACGAAGGCTGAATTCTAATGGAAAGTGTCTCTTCCCTGTTTTAATGGATTGCCAGTATCAAAAATGCAACAAGTAAAGAAAAAATCAGGAAACAGTCGACAGTTTGTAAAGATCGCGTGATTAATGTTTTCATGTTGCATGCAGGATTTTTGCGTCTAAGCCCTCGGGGCGCGTATTACAACCAGCATTCAAAAAACCCGACACGCGCATTTACTTATAGCAGACGCGCTCCACTGCGACGACGTATCATTTCAATATTTCGAATCCAGGCGCGAAAAACATTAAACGTTATACGCTTACGTTACGCGTAAAACGTTATCGCTGAGACACACCCAAAGTCGAAGAAATATAATCCGCGATAAAATTGGAATTGGGATATCGGTTGCATACGCGAAGGTGCGTAATTGAGGATTTTTGCATCGGTTGAGATGGGCGATATATACATTGCCTAAAGCGATGACGAACAGAAATATGCGGAGTAATAGTTTCGGTTTAATTCGCACTAAAGCGTAAAATGTCAAATTTTTCTCAATTACTGGTAATGCACACTAAACATAAGTGCAATGTACATAATTCGATCGACCGTTCGTAACCTATGGAGTTGACTTCCACGACACACGACATAATATCACACATGAGCAAACTCGAAATCGAATCACCTCCCCAGATTCATCTTGCATTACACACCCGTTTGAAAAACTTCGCGCCGGAAAAAAACTTTTCCTCCGATTCACCCGCGGCGTTCGTCGCGACGACATAAAAGGCAACAATTTTTTGTCTCCCGATTTACGAATCGCGATCGATGCGCAGGATATTCGAGTAGGCCGTTTTTAGCCTATTCGTCACACGTACCTCCCTCCTCGCTGTAGAAACTACCGTGGCACGACGTGTTGTTTTTGGTTTTTTTTACATCGATTACGATGAGCAACCAATCGAAAATTTTATTCGACTAGATCAAGTTAAACGAGAAAAAGATAGAATACCCGTCGAAAACGCTTACGTCTATACGAACCGACTTCAATGAACATGCCTTCAGAGGTGCGCGCGTTTAATTGTTAACTGATCTAAAAGTCTTTAAGCGATTTTCACGCGTAGCTAAAATAAAGCGTCAATACTTTTTCAGCGCGCGTGTGTGTGTAACTTTTTACTCGTCGAAACGAATATCGAAACGAGCCCGAGGCTTCGCCGTAACTTCCAAGGGAGTGTCGAGAACTTTCATCGATATGTAACAGCCGATATCTCCAAACTGAGTGAACCGATTAGAATTCCGATTGGAAATACGAAATAAAATCGATCGGATATATATTCGAAAAATTTCTTCGGCGGCGCGTTGGTAACCGGATTTCTTTCACCGAAGTCACATTTGATCTTTATATTCATTGCTGGCGGGCTAAACACCTTTCGCTGTGATAAAATCCAAACAGATAGAGAGCACGAAAGAAAAGCTACGAGCAAAAATTCAGAAGAAAATTTCCACCTTGATAAATCGGTTACAAGGTTGAATAAATCGGAATGCATATTTAAATACGTCTCATAATTCTCGGTAATATTTCAAAAGCAGCGGCTATACGACCCAGGGGAGTGTCATCTGCTAGACAGCTCGATGGCCCAAACTACCGTTCGAATCTGGAGCAATCCCCATTAGATACCTGAGTGATTACCAAAACATTACTCAGTGTGCACGATCAAACCTTCAATACTGAAACTTCATTTCATTTGACACACCGAAATAGCAGAAAAATGTTGGCCTCATAAAAATTGGTAACTATCAATGACTCCAGCAACATCCAAATCTTTTTCAGGGTGTGGCCATTTACAAATCCCCAGAGAGTTTTCCCTGATTTTTCCATGTGATTACACAAAATTACCCTTGGTGAATCAGAGATATTACTAGGTTTAAAATGTTATGTTTCATTCATCTTTCATTGAATCGCATACTAATAAAAAAGAAACACAGGGTCAAATAGCATCATCCAAATTCCCTGGAGTTTTCCAGGTCTTTTAAAAAATGTGTCAAATTCCTTGAGTTTTACTAGATTTTTGATAGATTTTTCTGATTCCTGAGTCCAGGACAGTGGCCACCATAATGAAGCAATAGGGGCATCCTTACCTGAAACGCGTATTGCGTATTTCTAGTCAGATTCTTGAACGGTAGTTTCGCGACTTTCGTTTGAACAGACGCCACTTTTTCCGGATGCTCGGTCGGATAATATCGTATCTCGAACATTTCGATCTGGCCGGATAGTTTCGGCGATCCGATGTTCAACGTGAATTGTCCGTCGATGATCGTCGATCCGACATTCAAATCTTTGGCGGCTAGAAATAAAAGAAAAACAGTTCAAGTGAAATGAATTGTTGCGCAGTTGCAATTTGGAATTTGCATACAGCAAGGGGCAGTGGCTGAGTGGATTTAAAGCCAGTTCTTCTGTCTCTCTCCCCACTGGGATAAAGGAACCGTAAGCCTGCTTATAACATCTTGAGTGGCGCTCTTTGGGTTGAATTATATACAAGGCACAGGCGCAACAAGGTCAAACTCCGAAATTCTCATGCGTTAGTTCCCATTGCATTTTGGATATGTTGTATCAAGGGCCAATAGCTAAATTTTGTCAAAACAACATTTCGAATTTCAACCCCATTACTCAGATAGAAGGTCATCTTCAATGTCATATCATTGAAAACCGGAGTTTTTAGTGTCTAGTTCTGCCTTAGGTGACACAACTAGACCCCCCTACTAACATTGTACCCAAGTTCCATCAAGAACAACCCACCATCAATGAGACTAAGTATTGAAAGGCAGACACACACAGTCAGTCAGTACGAGAATAAGGGTCTCATGGAAGTATGAGAACCAGAAAAGTGTCTTAAAAATGACGTAAATCTCATTGAATGCAATATTTAAAGGTAATGCAGGAAAATAGAGTAATTTTCTTATGTATAACAGCCGTTAATTTTACGCGATGACAGATGACACAAAGGGACGTCGAATAAATATCGACTATCAACAGACATGTTTCGTGTCTGTCATGTTAAGCGAACGAATGTAAATTGCCGGTGACACGGTACAGGTTTGACAGCCAGATCGGTAGGTAGCGAAATGAATCCGCATTATTCGAATCGAATCGAATCGAAAAAAACTCCTTTGTACCCGATTGAATAGCTAATTACGAAAATAAGCAGTTTAAACCATAATAACATACGCGACTTCAATCGGTATGACGCAAATGTTTGAATACAAAAATCTATTGAATACAGCGATGAAAAATTCCCCCCATGCGTCAGTCAAAGTTCTACTTGACTTTAAAATATGATTATGGTTATCTAGTGACATTTCAAGTGATTCTTTTATTATCTATAGTTCATCGCTGCTGGGTTAGGTTTAACCGGCGCATCGTCGGGAAAAACGATAACTTCGAATCGATACCGTATCGAATATCTGAACTCGGTCCCAATTACGTAGGTACGTTTACAATAACAGAGTTCCACGGTCTGTGAGCGTGTACGGTTGTTCAATTCGAGAACCATATATTATCTTTTTCGGTTGTTTGTTTCAACCGCGTAGAAAAAAAATGAAATAAACAACAAACTTTCCCTTCGAGGCAGTAGTCGAGTTCCCAGATTGTTCTAGAACGAATGTCTCGTCGAATGACGACGACGACGCGCAAGTTCCGATCGAAAGTTTCTTCGCGCGAGCGCGCCGAAAATCTCCGGCGACGTTTTTCTCGTGAACGTTTTTCTACCCGATTTCTCGATGCCGTTCTCGCGCAGCCGTTCCTTAAAAAGCGACGAGAACAATTCAAACGAACGAAATGTACAAAAGTAATTCGATATGCTTCCCGTAGAATTTCTACAAGCTTCTTGCGTTTCCCCGGATCACGGAGTTCCGTGTTCCGTCTGCAAGGTTTCGCTTTTTATTTGATTGGTAAGTTACTCGCAGATGCTAGGCCTTTTAGTCACGCGAATTCCGAAGTTTCGAAGAACAAAGCCCCTTGAAAGTTATCCGAATATCTTTCAATTCCGTCAGCCATTTCTCTGATACTACTAACACGCAACGCATTATTTTTTTTTCAGAAGCCATCAAACTGATGGCTTTCGCATCAACTCATTTTCGAGCCATGGACAGAATATAAAACGCTATGAATATCCACAAGAGAATAAGGCGCAGTTTCAGAGACTTTGACAGCCGCGATCGCACAAGCATTTTTAGCCTGACCAAAAATGTTGGACCAGGCCCGAGCCAAATTCTAGCACGGGTCAAATTATTGCATTTGAATCGCAACTGGTTCAAGAAATAATTCACTGCGCTCGAGTGAGTGGTTTGCGTGTGAAAGCGCTCTCTAATTGGTCATGGGAAAAATTGACTAGGTCCGGACCCTTGTCAATTTGGCTCTGGCAAAATCGTGGCTACCGAGGACATCCTCAAGAGAATAACGCACAAGTTGAATAGACTTTGACGACATCGAAAAAAGATGCTTGACGTAAATTGTCACTCTAGATCGGTAAATTGAGAAGTAAACACTGGCAGCAACAAAGCTCGATTTCTAAGCAGAGGAACATAATTATTGGCTTATAAATGAGTCAAAGATGACTTCGAGGAATGTTTGCATTGTAGCGGCTAGTGCCAGTAAATTGCGGTTAATTGAGCCCCGACGATAAATAGTTCTTTTGATTCCTAAAAAACGGCAGAGAAAACTAAAGCGACGTATCCCCATATACTACTATCGTTACTATTGAAGATGTGAAGGTATTTTCGCGTAATGGTCGGCTGATACAGGGAATGCTAGATTTAATCCTCTTAGACTATAACGTTCGACTAGGGAAGAAGTCGTCGACAATCCTATTAATCAATGAATGCCATTTCACATCATCGGCGCAGACGCAAAGCCCCTTAAAGCCACTACAGGGGATAACGGTTTCATAGTTCACTGTTGCACGGTGTCATCAGCAGTCGACCGTACCAAGTGCATTGCACTGATAAACTGAAAACCCTATCAACAACATCTGCATACAAAAACCACTGCTGAATAACAAATATTGACAATTGGTCTTATGAAAATTTTTTCTTCAATATCAATTACGAAGATAACCGCACATTATATGCAAAATGTTCTAAACTCTAGTATTAAACCATGTTCATCCAGTTCCACCAACAGGTGTCTCCGAAATATGCTGTTGAAAACAGTCGAATGGTGTCAAAATTCGCTAAGACTTTTAATTCGACTTTAAGCGCGACTGAATGAAAACAGGGATGATAGTTTAGATGGACTTCATCAACATTTATACCAAAGATTTTTTGACGCCGTAAAAACCGTTTATAATAATGTTTATATATATCGATACATAGTATGCGTTTTAAGGGTTTATGTATTGCGTTTTAAGGGTTCAATGTGCACTACTACATCATCAATATTAGCGTTTCGAAATAACAATTCACAATTTGCGACGTTTATTTTGTAATGAAATATATTTCATAACTATTGTTTCATATTTGATAAATTTCAATAATTATTTTTGGGAGGATGTGCACTACATCATCATATATCGGGGCTAGACTGGTTACAATTCAATTCGATTACTGATATATTCAAATCCAAAATAACTTTGTTGATCCTTAATATTATATAATTCTATACCATTATCGACAATATCAAGCAATGTATAATTTATAATTTATTTTTCATGGTCGTCAATAAACTTTCAAGTTTTCTCATTCATAACTTCACTACTCCGAGGCTGTATCTCAACAACAGCCCATCCCGCATCTCACGTCAGGGGGAGGGGGTAAAACGCATAGTAAGCTCTATAGTTCAGGACGTTATTAGATCCTACGGCTTGATTCCATAATCAGTACATGACATCCATATACGGTTTATGAGTTTAAGCCGGAATATTTACACGGTAAACGCTAACACGCGCGCAGTACTGGAACCCGGCGGCTGAAAATATTGTAATATTTACAATGAATGGTATTTCACCCCGCAGTCAGATTAATAATCAACGTCGATCGAGAATTATCAACTGTGGGAAACAAGCAACGAGCGCGGCGCATTTAATCCTTTACTCCGGGCCCAAACATCTAACTTTTTCGATTTGATTTGCCCGCATGCAAAAAACATTTTCTACGCCGAATAGGTTCATGTTACACTCGCTAAAAAAATGCTTTGAAACAATAGCCGCGATCACTTGAGCCAAATTTGGCCCAGAACAACTGTTTACACAGGTGCCAAATGGGCCCGAGCCTGTTTGGCCCAACCAAAAATGTCGAACTAGGCCAGAGCCAAATCTTAAGCGTGGATCAAATTATTGCGTGTGAATTGCAACTGGTTCCAGAAGTGACTCGCTTCATTATTTAGTATCGAGTGAGTGGTTTACGCGTCAACGCGCTCTCTAATTAGGCACGGGCCAAATTTGAATTGGGGCTCGATCCGTGTCAATTTGGCCCTGGCCAAATCGTCTCCGTATGATCACGGCTTATGTTAAGGCCCGATTAGTACAGTCCAGAGAATGATGAACCAGGCTATATGCCTCAGGCTGCTACTGGAAAGTAGTCAGCCTTCAGAAGATCAGTCGTTTTTGAAATCGCGCAATTTTTACGACAGGACTAGGATTTCAAGTACTCAGAATATACCGGCTATATGCACTGATTTCGCCTACGAAACGCGCGCACTAAACATTCGCAGCGTGAACAAAAATACTAAATACTAACATCCTTAGAAAAAATAAACTATGCAAAATGACTGTTTTTTGTTTTTTACAGAGATATACACCTACTCAAGCCTGTGGACCGACAATAACAACAGTATACTAACTGATGTATCAAATCAGCTGACGAAATTCTTCCGCAGGCAGACAAACAAAAGAATGTATCCCTCTCCGGTTGGTATCTATTTAGACTAAACAGAAACTAATTCAAAAAAAGCGCGGGATACATCTCTACCTGACTAAATTCTGTGTCTCGGATTTGTTTATTAGGTTCAAACAGCATTTTCCCGAAAGTTTTTAGCAAGGCGGCGATCCCTTTCATTTTTAACATCCGCCCCTCTGAAAATCAGCAACACCTCATCTAATATCCTCTGCCCCTGCCTGAGTGGATGTCGACATTCTATCAATGCTGATAATCGCTTAGAAATATATCGCGCTAATGTAAAAGATTACACCGAAATAAAGCTCAAATTTTCTGTAGCTATGGGGGATCGAAAGCCTTGCTAAAGTTCAGCAAGCACGATGTCATACCCTAAACAATGAACGCAGCCCCTTTAAAATTCCAGCATATGGAGAACACTGGGTTCAGGCATGATGCACGTTACATGTGTATTCATGTATAGTTTGTCACTTCAAACATCAAACAAAACATAGAAAGTGAATTATCTACATATTTCTGCACGTTTCATTTCAGCGAAGTTTCTCCGGATTTTTTTTTTTATTAAAGCTCTTTAAGTGCAAGAGAATGCTAAAAACGATAACATTTGAAAAAGGGTTAATATTTATTGAGCAACACGCGGCCGCGATGTTGGATATAGCAACGATAAATTGAGCATATAATAGCAAGCGGTAGATCATTTAAAACTGTTACTGACTCATACCACTCACTCTCTCTCTCTCATACTGTATCCGTATCACCTGAATGAGTGGCCAACACAGGTGATACTACCCTCAGCTCTCATTAGTTCGAGAACTGACGCCGCAATGGAAAAACAACATCTTTTGACCACGAAAAAAAACTACCGTTCTGCGGGAGCGAATATCATCGATACCGGTAGCAAGGAATAGCGATACCTCGCGCTGCTCGCTTCGAAAATAAAAAACACAAATTCCAAGCGTTTGTTTCTTAAACTGGTTCACTTCAAAGGTGGATTTAGGGGGCTGGACCGCACCCCTTTTAAACCTAACCATCGGCATATATTCATACATATTGTTTTTACCTGTGCCTGCATCAGTGGTGAATTCGATCATCTCGTAGAAATCCCATTCTGTGCGACTGATTTTCGAAACGCCGTTTCGAGCGTAAATCGTCACTTTGTATTTCTTACTCGGTTTCAATCCGCTCAGAGTGACCCTGGAACGAATTACAAAAAAAAAATAATAATCATATGTTTTGATAATAATTACATGCAGTGTTCTCCGGTTTTAGACGGGCGGCCACCCTTTGAGAATCATCATACACCTTATAAAATATCTTCTACCCCTATCAATGTGTATGTCAATATTCTATCAATACTGATAACTGCTTCGAAATACAATGAGCTAATGTTAAAGTAGCAGATTACACGAATAAAGCTTAAATCTTAGGTATTTTTTTGCAGGATCAAAAGCCTTGTTAAGGTTCAGCAGCCACGACGTCACAACGTAGCCTCTTTAAAATTCCAACACATGGTGAACGCTGACATGTTATTATTTTGGGGGCTACTATGTTGGCTAAGATGTTTTTTTGTCTGTCTCACTACTTACCGTGTATGGTTGAAATTAGTCATTGCCGGCGTATAGGCGACGTTGATATCGCACTCACGACACTCGACGAAGTAATACAAATCTTTACGTCCTCCGTCAAATACAGGCGGCTGCCATTTCAATATGGCCGTCGACTGGTCGTGATAGTGTACGGTGAGGTTACGCGGAGGTGACGGCGGTTCTGAAAAAAAAAGCGAATGGTTAAAACCCCGATAGATCGCGACTTATTATATTCAGTTCGCCACAAGCGAAAACATGACAAAAAAATTGGAAAAAAAACTTCTATTTAGGGAAAAGCCTACGATGAAATTGGTAAAAAGAGCCCCAGAGCTGCCGACCCCAACCATCGGTAACAAGTCGAACATTTCTTTGGTGGCATATGAACCAAAATGTCAATCAGTGATCAGGGGTTTGACTCTTGATAACCATATTTATAACAGACCTCGGTAATATAGAATGAAATGTAAGTAATTTGAACCAAATTCAGAGTTTTTTGACATTAAAATAGTGTATCTTATGAACTAGGGATTATGCTGATTTTGAGAGTATATCGAAATGATTGGGAGAAGTTAGGCTAAAAACTACTCTCAAATGGTAGTTGTACAGAGGTCTCTTATACAAATCGCAAATATGAAAATCAGGAACAGTTGGTCGCATTGGAGCCCTGAAATAATAAGACAACCTTCCACAGACCACAGCACATTCGTTAAAAGTATCTTGAAATCATGCAAAAAAATGATGACCTGTTAGGTAAAGTTTTCACTGGATGCTTTCGAGGGTTCATCGAGGACAGAATGAGGTGAACTACTGTACTAAAAGTTGGAGTGCTCATAGGATTAGTGTCCGACTCCACAGGAAAACAACAATTCTCCCTCCATCGGATTATAAGGGATTATCTCTGACGGATTAAGTGGATGCGTAAAACCTATACCTATAAACATCATAAACTCTACACCTGTTATCGTATTGGAAAAAAAATCATCGAAAGGACTTTGAAACAACATCACACGATCAACTGCGATATACGCTTAGAATCGTTAGGGTAAATGGTTGCCATGTTGATCTACAGGAAGAACGCCCTAGCGATACTAGTAGATCCAGTAATAAGTAAAGCAGTAACCTGAGGTTATTCAACATTCTCCATCTCTCTCCCCGACGTTTTTCCTTTCAATAATCCCCAGAGAGAAAATAATGAGAATTCACAGGCGGTACGCGGCGGCCGGATAGGTTTCGAGAAATGATTGAGTTCGTCGGTTTGTGTGTACGGATCAGTTTCTCGCTAACGTTGAACAGTTGCTCGTGCTTTATCATTCTCCCCGCGCGTTATAGACCGAACCCGGCAACAACAACCACGACAGCCGCCTGTCCGTCCATATAGCAGTTTCTGGCAGTTTCTTAAAACGTCGGAAGCGGTTATTTTTTTCCAGATTTTTGCAACTCCGACGAAACGTTAAATATTCACGTTTAGAAATAGACAAACCCTCCTGTGCGGTAATTAACGGTAAAGAACGCTTATGTAACAGTATGAGGAAACTAATTTTTCTGAGGTTCTAAATCTAATCAAAGTCATTTGCGAGACTCGAACTACACCGCAAAAATCAGCGTAGACGCATTGCTATGTCTAGACGGAGAATATTGCCAGAAACAGAGTCTCAGCGATGGTAATTTTCAGCTGAAGCCCAAACAAGTCGACCCGGGGACTACTTACTATGGACGGCTTTGAACTCTGTGATTTGGAGGGGCTACGCAAACGAAAACTTGGCCCATTATTTCGAATTCAATCAACCTATGATGATGCAAACTTTCTTGTTACGCAATCATCAATATTCTGAATAACTTGTCTAAAGAATATTCACTGATTCAGAAACTGGCCTAGTCACCACTTCGAGACTTTTACTTTAGTTTAGTAACATATCCTTCGTATTGTTGTGACACACAGACCGACATCAGGTTCGTAGGGTAAATTCTTTTAAGAACGAAAAATACGATATCGGAAAGGGGGATTTCGGATATATTTCGTTTTCTGGTTATGACAATATCCGATTGAGAGCGATGATCCCTCGACTGCCGGGGAACTAGCGCGCCGCCGCGCGTATTGATAAATGTTGCCCGGGTTTCATGTATCAATGGTTTATTGACAGCAGACGGAAACCGAAAACCTCAACAACCCGACAGATATCCGAGATATAATTGATATTTTCCCTGTCTCCCCGCTAAGCTTAGCTAGTTCTTATGATCATACAGAAATGTTTTCTCGCAAAACGAACGAACGACTTTGGTTATCGGGAAGAGTTTCAATTTCTTTTCAATTGGTATCGCTCTATCAATACGATAGACTGCACTGACATCAGAATTGGGTGGTGGTTTTGGTCAGCAATGAGAAAAACAAATATCGCCAAGTTAATCCAGTGCTAGCCACCAGGCTGTATTTATTGGTAAGGTAAAACTGAAACCGTATCCTAAACCCCATTTGAATCTGACTTGTTAACAGAGTTAATCTATCCCTTTCAATTTTATCTACAATCACATGGTCAGATATCAAGGACTCATGTATGATCCCACCAGATGGCGTGCCAATCAGTAGGACATACTAGATCGAAATTTAGTTCATTTTTGAAAATATAAATCTCAACTATTTTTGGCCCCCAACATCGGAAAACATTTCTAACCATTATTCAATTTGAACTGAGAGAAGCGGTCCAATGCGACATCCTACTGCACACTACTGCCACCTGGTGTATTTCTCTATCCTTGCTTCTCACAGTCGGAATCCTGCATTGTCATGGTAGTATAACACGACGAAATATATCAGTTTTTACTTACTTGTACACGGAGAGTAGACTTCATCCAATACGTAACGATAAAACCCGTCGAAACAGCTACATTCAACGGATCGTGGTTTCGGGGCATGGCTATTCGCTGGACAGATTTTACACTGTTCGTTGCCGGTCTTATGTTTGTACGTGTTCCTTCCACATTCTTAAAAAAAAGAAGAAGAAATTGTCGTAAATCATCTAATAATAAGAAGTCTTCATACTATAAAATCTCTGGACCAAACTGGTAGCATTTCTTCAAACTGCCAAAATATATCTAACCAGCAAAGGCTATAATAATTGATGCCTTGTTTCTCATTTCTGCTGAGCTAAAGTTTAGTCGGTTAAAAGTCAGTTTAAAGTTTTTGATCAAGCTAGCCATAACAGACACGGCCGGCAGCTATGGAAATGAACTGATTACAATTTTAATTGCAGTTTACAAAATGACCCGGCCGATAAGAAGAAACAACAAATCATTTCATTTCAGCCTAGAATTCACCATTTTCCTTAACGGATTTAGCAAGCACAAAAATGACGCAGAGCCTCCACTAGTCTCCATTATATCTACAAACGTATTGTCTAACAACAAGTGATACGTTATTGTCACGCGAATATTAATCTATTATGGACTGTATCTTCCTTTTCGCCATGTAATTCATGACAACACGATATCCAGCGGGATCAGGAAATCGTCGAAAAGCGATTCAGAATATTATATGGATAGACGAGGGAATATCTCTTAAATCTAAAGGAAGCGATCCATCAAAACTGACATCATTTTTAAACGGAATGAGTTTCATATTTTTGTCCTCGCGCTAAGAGCACTTGCGCGTTTTCCCCGTTCTATAGCCGGGAATACAATACGCGATGTCGACTCCAATCAGATGGACACATATTAATTCGAGTGACTCTTTACGAGAACAGTTCATTCAACAACAAAAAAAAATGCATAACTGAATATAATGAACTCGCCAACAATGAAATCAACAGCATTCAGACTTGTGATGTGACATAACGCAGTCAAATAGATCTTTAAAGTCGCCTAAAAAATGCAATAGCCCTTGAAATGGGAAGATGTACAGAATGTAGAGCTGTATTTGTGATGACTACTCCTCCACAGCCCTTGACAGACTTATTTTAGACAATGGAACGACGGAGTCATTATTCAAGCGCGCTGGTTTGTAATAGACAATATTTATATCCTCATCGCCGTTATATTAGATTTGATGACTTCACAGGCGCAATTTTTTTACGATGAAATGTTGAAGAACTGCAACACGGCTATACTGTGCCATTCAACGCATGTATTCTACCAGATTCACTTGACTTATATATAATCAGTCATTTACTTCATTTTCAATAGAATTTCTAGGCTCCTAATTAGCTATCGGTTGATCATCAATTGCCGCAGTAACATTTTGATTTCGCATTTAGTCATCGTTTGATCGATGCAACATTAGGATTTATGGTTCCGTTGACATTACATAATTAGGTAACATGTGAATTTTACAACCTCTGAAATACGTGGTACCCACACATATCGATAGATATATTCCTAACATCATCTTTTTGTGAAAGCATATGAACTCTAATTCAGTATCACTATCATAAAAGCATTGGTGAACATTGTTTCAATGAAACAGGCACTATACAAATGTACTATTATCATTATCATTATCATTATTATTATCAAAATGACAAATGCAGTTTAGAAAATTCGCGAGTTATGAGTTTTGAATATCAATTATGCAAAAATACACAAGGCTATCTATCTTTACTCATGAGATGACTGTAGTATTACAATTCATTACTATCTGATTTTCGGCTATCAATTATACAACAGTATAAACCGATAACAACCACGATCAAGGCAATTATTATCAATATTTATTATTCTCTAGCGACTTGTTTATCTGATATGATATACGTGGGAATCTGGGCACGTTGGCAATCGAACGCGAGGTCCTCTAAACGGGCGAGACAGATGGTTCCGGGTCGAGGGCCACTACCGTTTGAATGGTCGAGTATGCGAAATAAGACCCACGCCGGGTCGATGGCTGTTTTCGCCGTTCTCTGAAGAGCGACTGGGTCTCTTATGTTCCGTTCACTGGGAACTGTCTACGAAGGTGCAGAAAGCGAACCTACGAATTGAGTTAATACTAACTACAGTTTCTGGGAAGGCTCTCTCGGAAATGAAGTTATGCACGCGATCGACGATGTTGTTGATATCATTGATTTTCGGAATTCGAAGGTCTCTCAGACACCTCTTGCGTTAGGACTCGACATAATGAAGGTTATTATCACTGTTGCGGATATCAAATTGAATATCTCAAGAAGACTTCGGGAACAAGGCGATACGACGAATTTTACCGCGAACTAACGAGTATTTGTATTCTAGTGTGCTCCAAAATCAATCTTCATCAACTATCTTCATTCCAGCATCCCTACGTTTGATTATATTAGCGAGACCCTGTTACATCTAAAAGTTTGTATGTACCAGCCGTTTGAATTCATGAGGGCAGGATCCGTATTTCAGTTGATTTCCAATGTCTTCTTACACGGTTCTTTGCCCTAATACTACTATACTACAGGCTCTACGGTAGCAGTAGTTGTCTTAGTTCCACGGTCAACTTTGGCTTTGAGTTAATTTTGGCTATAGATATTTTCGCTAACTATTGATTTACCTGCTTTGCTTTATGTACTTTCTTCTATATTGCGCTTGTTATAGTTCCTTCACTGAATTTGCAATGCCGCCTATGTTACGAACGAAACTGAGTATGAATGGACTATACAGGCCTGCGAGGTGCAGTGACAATGACAGGGCAGACATTCATACAGAATTTCGGAATTATTGCTGACGATGAATCATTTTCTTCCTAAAGCTACGAGCAGAAATGATGTCACTAATTTATCAATCACAGATACCAATAAAGAGCCTGCTGTGGTATAAGGTTTATTGATATCGTGCCCTGCCTTCCTTCAGTCTGCGCGCCGTTGTGCATGTGTGTCATTCTCTAACTAGGAGAACATCGATTGATTTATGCTATAGTAATTATTGCAACATATGTGGCCACCGTTGGACATTGATGATTAACCCTTTCTTTATCATATTAAAGTGGTGAGCAACATCTCCATCACCATGGGCATAAATTCTCAGAATTCATGGACAAAATTCTGCCTTGTTTGATAGAGAATGCCGTGTCTACAATTTTTGCCATTTTAAAACTCTTTCAGCACTGACTGATTAATACCCTAAAGTACCGGAGATAATTTGAAAATTTTCAAATATTCCATCCTGGTGTGTTGAATAATGGGCATACCGCTTTAGTACATTTACACTGCAGTGCGGTGTATCGTTAGTTACTAATATTTAACAGTGTTTGGCAGGTGCTGCACTCTTTCATTAGATAAAAACTTATTATATACATCAATGCACCGCACTGCCATGTACTAGCAAAGTCCAACACTTATTTATACACCGCATTACGGTGTAAACGCACTGAAACAAATGCCTTTACATTAGGTCCCCAAAATTTTGATATGTTTATAGGAAGATAAGTATACCTCTGTAACATTCCAATTGATAGTATTGGGTAGAAATCATTGATGGGCGGGAAAGAAACCTCCTTGTTACCAATAAACGATCATTCGTGGGGTTACTATACTCCACTAATCCAATGGGGAAGTGGAAGACCCCCATCCACCTCCTCTCTCTCTCTCTCCACATCACACTCCAATCCATTATTGGAAATCGCCAACTAATTCATTGCTATCTCTTGCTTTTAAACACTTATCGACAAATCTTCTGGCGAAATCAGTAATTAGTGACTAGTTCCCGGCGCGCCAACTTGATACACTGCTACTTCACACTCTCGCAGTTAATGACTGCATTCGAAATCTCGCCGTTTCGAGCGTTTCGGTAATCGTAATGTGTAAATACGTCGAAATCAAAATGGAAAATTACTATAACAAGAAGACTTGACTAAAAATTCATCGACGCCTTGAAGAAAGTCTCAGATATTATTGCCTAGAATTTTCTACAATGAATAACAGATGTTTAGAATGAAAAAGTTATTATGGATTTGAATCAGTATATTATGAGTTTTTAGAACAACTATGAAATTGAATTGCGACATTCACAATTGTAATTGTTATTCTAAAACATCAATATTGACGATGTACTAGTGCACATCGTCTCGCGCAGAATCTCTTACATAACGCATACTAGGTATCAATGTATATATAAACATATATAAGACTGGTTTTTTACAACAGTGTCAAAAAAGATTCGTATCTAGCTGCCATTGAACTAGAAATAAATACGTCAATCAAAAGCTTGCATTTAATACAGACGAATCGATGAAAGCGTCGACCGGCTTTGAATTCTGAAACGTGAATCTACTTCAAAAATAATTTCAATTCGATGTTCTAAATCGATGCATCCTTAGCTTCTCCGTAGGGAAAGTAAGTATGTACGAGGAATCAATATGGCAACAATGCAGCCGGTTATCGCGATGGTAACTAGAAATGGGGACTCGGTACAGACCCCTACCACGCGCCCTCATATCCTATCCACTATATCCGCTATTATTGATATCCGCCGCGATAAATGGACACTACGATCGACGATTTCTACTACGCATTGTCGCGATAGTGTGAAGGAACGCATCATCAGTTATTACCGAAAACCTGTTATTAGAAAATCTATACCGACGACACCATTGATCAGGACCCCTGATGCGACGCGCTGACTCGGCGGCACGCTGCCCCAGTTTCATATTCATCGGTCGACCAATTGTCACCGAATACAATTGGAAGTTCTTGCATCAAGTAGGAAATTACTGAGTCGATCAATGCCACTGAAGACAGTGAACCCGGCGAAAGTGGAACAAAATTTCGAACAAAAGGCGCAAATTATCGTCGATGTGTTAGATATGAATAGATCGGAGAATTCTAGATTAGATTTGTTGTACTTAGAATCGTTTTCATTTCCAGACGAAAAGCGGCCATCTGTCCGTCGCATCTTGACGATGTTATGGATTTCGCGATGAAATAGTAAATGAAAACTCCCGACGGACGGCGCCAGATTCTAGGGGCGGATCCAGATACAAGAGCTCTCGTCGCAATTCGCCTGTGCCCTTTTGAAAATACGATGGCAGATTTTTCAGGGCACTTTTTCAACAGACAACTGATCGAACAGCAGCACACAATATTGAGCTTATATTCTCTTATATGTTGCTCAAGTGCTTAGAAATTGTATGAAAATGCACTGGAATTTTTCAGACCCCTCAATTTTGGCTAGGCGCTCGCTCTGCATATGGAAACTCGCTGGAATTTCTAAATTCATCAGACGCCTGCTTTGGCTTGGTGCTCATTCTACACATGGAAACTTGCCCTTCTTAATTGTTTGCCCGTTTTCATTTCTTTGTGCTCCTGTCTAAGTCTGCCCCTCAATTCATTTTTTAACCATCGAACAATGGCAAAAAGGGAAAGTCCGGATTGAGTTAAAGCGAGATCTACAATTTCAACGAACAAAAGATATTCATTTTTTTGAGAATTTCGAAACGTGTGCGAGTAAGACTTTGCCCAGCGCTGATGCTTGCGGGAATTAAAATCAAATCTTATAAACGTGGGCGCCGCGAGGTACGTTAACACTCTTAGCCCGATCCGGGATAATCGCTCCATTCTTTACATTCCAGGTGTAACGCAGATTTTAAATTGAGTTCTAATCGCAATTAGCTTAGAAATATATAATTCACGAAATTCGCTGAACGGATAAACAATATTTAACCATATTTTGCAACAGGCGACGTGCGTTTAAGTACAAGCAGATTTTGTACAAGAGGAGTCTGGATCGATTTTTTGAGGCTGGTGTGAACAAGGAACAGGTGCGTCTAGTGAACATTCAGTGAATATATGTATTTATGAAGTACGATGCATAATATTGTTATATTGTAATATGCGAAATATTCTAAATATAATACATATACAGAATACCTTTTTTTCTGTACTCGAATAGTTTCAGAAACGAATTATTGCTTTAAATCGCAGCAAAACATCGTAACATGATACAGAATATCAATTAAATTCCCCTCGTGTAATTCGAAATATAACCTTTGTTAAGTCACTGATCCCAACCCAATTGATTCAAGGTAGGACAGTATGTCTACTGCGGTAATGGCATATCGATGCTTTTTGAATAGAATGAAATTCCCAAAAAAGCGTCGGAAATGATAGGCAACATCCTACACAAGATTCGCCCAATTGGGCACCTTTCTGTCAAACTCCATAAGAGAGCATCTGTATTCTCAGACGAAAACCAGAAAAGAAAGGGCGGAAGAGGTTTTTTGATATTCTTGGAGGCTTTCAGAGCCTAGCACCCACGTGCCACATCTCCAGTGCTTGAAACTAATGAAACGTTGCATTTTCTTTAGAAAATTCAGGTGCATTCACTTTTCTGGGGTATTGGGCCCACCCACTCCCTTTTGAAAAAGAACTGAATTAACCATTTCAGTGCTTATTTATACCTGAAAGTGCTGGAGATAATGCTGCAATTATTCCACCCCACCAATATAGTGTGTCTACACCACGGTGCAGTGTATCGTTAGTTAGTAATATATAACTATATTTGACGGGTGCTGCCATTTCTCAGAGATAAAAAATATGTATTTCTCATAACATCAATACACTGCATCGCAATGTGGTGCCCTAGCAATGACAAGTGCCAATTAATACACCGCACTGCGGTGTAGATGCACTGAAAGGATTAAAACGAATACAAAAAACTGAAACACCAAACGAAGATGCTTTAAAACTTACCTATACATTGATGTTTGTTGGTCGCGGGCATGAACGCCGGCAAACACTGACAGCCGCCGCTGTTCAGATACCATTCTCCGTTCGCCTTACACTGATACGTCGGCTCCGACTCCATCGCCGAATTCGCCACGCATTCCCCGGTCGCCGGGTAAATCGACGACGAATCGGACCCGGTCGGCGTCGCGAGGAACTTCGCGAAATTCAACGTCACCTCCGGGCATATTTTGTAGTAAATCCTCACGGCGATCAACGTCACGCACGCGCCCATGTCCATGAACGCGAAGTAGACGCCCTTCTGGTTGATGGCGACGCTTCGCACCTCGGTGTTGATGACTGCGTTGTTGATGCTGCTGAATTTGCTGTCAGCGGCGACGACGTCGATGTGTCTATACGTGATCGTGTCCCAACGCGGCAACATCGAGTTCGCGTAGTCCGACTCGGCCTCGTAGTATAACAAATTGAACGTTTCTTTGCACTGTTGCAGGTTCTGCGGATCGGGGTACTGCGTACATTCGCGCATCGTGAATTTCATTTCGATGTACAAGCGCTTGGCGTTGCCGCGCGGTATGAAGGGAGTTCGAAGCCAGTTTTTCGATTCCTGTTGGTCTATCATGCACACCGTGTTGACCCTAACCGTGTCTAGCCCCATATTGAAACTGGCCTCCTGCCACTGAAATTTGAATGAAAATGAAACAACGGATTATTATTCGATCAGCAGAGCACCGCTGAGAACATTATTACAGTGAGATTAGTTATAACTACTATCAGGTAACTGAAAAATCTGTGCACTACTAGTCAAACCAAATATCAATATGCAGGATATATGATAGGACAATAGCCGGTACTATTCGGGACAAAATCGTCGGGTTTGTTACATTCGATAATTGAGTTTTCAGCAGTAGCTGGTTCGAGATGAAGGAATTCTTTTTGTCAAAGAGCTTTGCTTACTCGAAGATCTGAACCTATGAACTTAGGATTAATTGACATTTATCACTAGTTGAAAATTTGAAGAGCAAGGTTTCAGTTTTTGAAAGATAGATAGAATTCCGGGGCCAGTTGCACAGTTGTGACTTAAGTCTAAAAGTGGTCGTAAGACTGGTCTTAAGTTGTTAGATTGGTTGTAGAACTAAGTTGGTCTTAGACTGTTCTTAAGTCTAAGCCATGACTGTGCAACAGGCCCCAGGGTAGATCCAATGGGGGCCTAAGCGGTCTCCCCCTTGTGTTCTTATCAGGGACTGGCGCCTCTAATGGTTAAATCTTGTATCCTGATTTTTTTTAAAATCTCGAATCCAGCGACACAAATCTGGAATTTGGTCAAATTCGACGCGATGCTGGAATGGATTCGTGCGGATTTCAAAGCGTGGAAGATACTACTCATATTCCCACCGGCAATCGATCGAAACCGACAACGCCGGGATAAGCAGGATCAAGAGCTAAGGATAAACTAGAAACTGAGAGATTATTGATAAAGGTAAGCATCCCGACACCACGCGCGCAGAGAGCGTTGAACCATTTACCGAGGCATGAATTTACGAGAATAGACACCGATACTATCGGTTTCATCATTAGTCAATCAAAACGGTCGATTCAAAAATCTTTTCCGCGTACGTACGCGCTGCTACAAATTTGATACAACCATCCACTGATTAGCATCGCCGCGCGCGTTAAAACGCTTCTTCGCAGCGATAGCCTCGATGCCCCCACCCATGGAGAAGGATCTTTTTTTATGAATAGTTTGTTGTCAAACATATTACTGGCGATGAGCTATTTTTCCGCGTACAGACACTACCATACTGATGCGGTTTCAACTGGTATGTTATCTATGTTTTCGAAGCGCTGTTTTCCATAGCATTTTCTACGCGTTCGAGAATCCACCTTTTTTCCATTATACACACATAGCAAGCGAACAACGCGACTTCGCCGTAACACTGATTGTATTTAGTACAGGGTTTCCAGTGGTAAGGCCAGGAGTACTAAGAAGGACTTCAATTTTAGACCTTAAAGGAAGCATTTTTTGACTCAGAAACAAGTTCTTAGGTAAAACCAGTCATAGGCTATATTCCACGGAATTCTGCAACACTTTCCTGTATATCAAATCGTGCTGACCATTGAATTACCAGGCCTAAAATTGCGCACGAAAAATAGATAAAAATCAAATTTGGAAGGACTTTTTCATCAAAAGGAAGGACTTCAAGTCAAAAAGATGATGTTTGTGCGAACTTTTTCAGAAGAAGGACAACAAAAGGACTTGGAAAGACCTCTGGAAACCCCGTTAGTAGTGCACTTACCCCTGTATTAGGAGGGTATGTCTGCCAGTTCAGGTCGCCCTGAGTTTCTTGTGTGGTGTCCAGCAGTACAACTATAAAATATAAAAAACAATACATAGAGAAATAAGAAATTTTAGATTTACGCAATCAACGTTCACTATATATGATAATTTTAGTGGCAACCATATGATAATACACTGATATCTGTATTATGAGGATATTCTATATCGGGAGAGAATCCCACAATAAAAACAAACAAAAAATATAAAGTCTGAAAATATTTCCTTGAGCTCATTAATAATTAATTTCATTTCAACTATATTCTCGTAGTCATCTTCAGGAATACCGATTTACGTGTTTATTTTTCAGGTTATTTTCGGGTATGGATGGAAAGCAGGCCTCGCAGCTGACTAGAAATTAAATAGCGCGAACGAACGCAGACCCTCGACAGCTGTAAAATATTAGACAAATAATATACAATTTATTAAACTGTTAAGTTTTTGCTATGCATGAGAAGTGTATACGAAATTTTTAAATATTGACTCGATCAAACGCAACGATGAAAGCATAAAATATGAAAACCATGGTAATAATAGTAATGAACACATGGAGTGTATTTACCTAAGCACCTATTACATGAATATGCTAATAAAACAAAGTTGTATTGAAAAATTCAAAAATAGCTTCTAGTATATCGTATAATCCATGACAGGGCGACCTTCTCGTCGCCCACTAAATTTAAAAGTGGAATATGCGAAATCTAACTTTAGAATGAAATCATTAAAAATCCAAGGTGCAAGATCCTGGAACTCCCTTCCGAGAAAACTCAAATCTTCGAAATCACGCCCTTTCTTTAAAAAATGCTTAACCAATTATTTGGTCGCATAATACTAATGCCCGCAACGTGGCCGCCATTTAATTGTTTATATATGTAAAGGGTGATTCTTGTAACGAATGTGCGTGTATGTGTAAGTGATGAGTGCATGTGAGTGTGATTGTTGACCGAGGGGTAAGGACTCGTATAAGTCAAATTTTGACTTCTCCTTACTCCTCGCACTATATATTGTTACTCTGAATATAATGTATATTGTGTCGATATTTTTTGTAACAATTTATTTTGCAAATAAATTCAATATTCAATAATGCTTGATTTACTTAACTCGTTTCGGATAAAATATATCGTTCTGTCAACCTCAACAATGGTTTAAGCCTACATAATAAACTTCCTTCAAGGTATGTCAGTGCTCTAGTCCCCATAACGTAAAGTGCAGCGATTCGCGTCCTATTTCATGCATTAATATGTGTGTTTATTTGGCAAGTCATTTTAGACTGAAGAAGGCTGGTAGGAACCACCCGAAATATTTCTGATATGTTTTTAAATAAACATTTTATCATTAATTAATTTACTGTGGGATTTTTATTCATATCGTTTTATCACGGATATTGTGATCTTCAATTGATTCAACGAGGGTAGATTAATGATAAAATCTTTGCTTCGATCTCTTTAGATTAAGCTTTCGCTCGGATGGTACTCGGGTTTTCGGGTCGGCTTGAAAAATCTTTCTGAAAAGATGGCATATTTGCCGTTGTCAGGGGCAATGCTCCGTGGCTGTTACAGCACAGCCAGGTATACACTCTGGTTAGTGACTCAGCCATTACCGGCACTGAATAGAACCTAATGAACATCCAGCCTTGGCACCGTTTCCTATTTCCCCGGCTAGCCTATGAAAATTAAAGACACGTCTAAAGACACCCGCAAGTTCTCGATTGAGATAAGTCAAACCATCAAGGAGTCAGTTCAAATGGTAAATCTCGAGGGCGGATCTAGGATTCTTCAAAAAGAGTGAACCTGAAAATTGGAATGGGCACTTAGTTTGAAAAGGGCAGTAGGCAATGTGAGGGCTGCAAGCGTTCGAAACCTTGGTGGCCCTCCCAACAGAAAATTTAAGACAAAAGGGGCTTTTCTGGCCCTTGTCAGTGCCTATTCGGATTTATTGTAGGTCTTTCCTTAAGTTTTCTTTGCAAATAATATTTTTGCAGACTTTTCAGGGCACGTTCGAATTTTGAAAGGGTACACCCCTAAATCCGCCCTTGGAACTAGCATTTTTTTTATTCTGGATCAAGATCTAATGTTTTGGGCCACCGTTCTGGGTTCAATTTGACTCTGGCCTTGCTCTGTAGTTGATACATTGACATGGCATCTATTAACCCACAAATTGCTGAGATGACGCCGAAATGGAGTTCAATGTTGTCGTTTTCCATTCGCCTGAGTACACAGCAGCACCGGTGCGCGTCTAAAAGCGATGGATTTTGAAACTGAATCTGATTTCCATTTCGCCGGTTTCACTCAGGGAGATTGCATCGGATAACCGGTATATAACCTGTACCAGCGCGCTGGTTTGAGAGTATTAGTATTGACAGCTGAAAGCCAAACGAAAACTACCGACAGATTTCAGGAGACAAGTGCTATATACCCGAGAGCTCCATGCGTTTCCCCAGTGACACGACTGACCTAAATTCAAAGTCACCCCAGTGTTGAAAAAAAGTGGCGAAAAAGTTCCCAATAAAACTCAGAATAAATGAATAGGATGTTGATAGGTCGTAATTGATACTCTCCCTTTCGAAGGACAACAGTTCGTAACCTACTTCGAGAAGAGTTTAACCGAAATTACATTGTATTCTTCGTGTCATCAATCAAAACGCAATGCGTCTAAATACTGCATTGTGACAATTCAACGGCGGTAAGTTATCATCACCCGACCGCGCGCAGATTGATCGGGAATTTATGAGATGGCACATGTAGAATTAATTTGAATAATTGTCCTGTGGCAATCATTCCAGTCTCCTAATTGTGGGCCTAATTTGCAGCTTTGCAACAGCTCTCTAGCCTTCAGTGATATGTCGTCGTTACACATGCAGCCTTCAGTCAAGGAGGAAATTGATTTAGGCCTGCGACGAGAGACATGAGCACACGTAGGCATACTCCATTCTACTCGATTCTAATGTATATTCCTGAATTCCGCAAGATTACCAGAGGATCCTAGAACGGGGATAGTAAGATTATTAACGGTCGGAACTAATAGAATAAGATGAGTCATTCGAAACATAGTCAATCAGAAATTTGCCGAAAGACTCGTCACAACACCGGTTGTATATATAAGTCATATCGATTGGATATGAATCCTAGGGACGATACGAGACTTAGAGAGAAGATCGTCGGACTTTGTAAGCGCCCTCGTGAAACATTACGAACGTCTTCAATTTCAAACTGCCCACCTCAAAGTTCACATAATGCTTCTAATGACAGAAATCACTTTCCGTGAAAAAATACCTGAAGTAAACAATTTTCACAAAGCTTTCGATCCACAAACTAAATGATTTTCACATGATCTCCGAACTAAAACGATTTTCCCAAAGCTTTCGATGCCCAAGCTTAACGATTTTCCCAAAGCTTTCAGATATTGGCCCCTAATCTAATCTGATCAGACAACTTATACGGAACTGCCTGATTTTTTTACTTTTTTGAAATGTTAACTAACGCTCTAGGGCTTTGGAAACATTTATATGTCAAAAGGCAAGCGCGAAATTATATCTTAACGCGAATTAGAAAAGTTCATTCCATGATATTTGATCGGTTTTCTTTTGAAACGGCTGCCAGCTCGTCTCGCGGATACAGCAGAACTTCGAGTCACGGGTGACTAGGATCAACGTCTGTAAAAGCAACAGATCAGCGTTTGGGGGTATATCGACTGGCACACAGTACCGGCGGTGCATATCAAAATACCACGCTGCAGATTGCAACCAATGTGCAATAAAAACAGAGACTGATAACCTTTGCCAGTACGACAAAGACTCTGCATTATTTATTATGTTATCGCTGGGAATGTATGTTTTATAAGACCGGGCTAATCAAGAACAGGCAATTCGCAGGTTCTTAAGGCCATAAATTATGTAATAATCAAGAGTGAGAAAGTACCACAGGGAGAAATGCCAGCCTAGACTGAAAACTATATATATAGTGCCGATTTATACCTCGAAGGGAAGGTATAGCTTCTAGGCATATACCACCCACACGAAGCAACATTTTCTCTGACGTAAAAAATCTATTTTAAAATCTATTTTTTTAGAAGGACACTCAAGGTGTTGCAGTTCGAATATATCTCCATTGCGTTCGAAAGTGAAATTATGCTATAAGTGCCGATCTGGAACTCTTGCGGGAAAGAATAACAACAATAGGCAGGTCCCTATATACTATTTGAATTCAAATTAAAGTTCATGACATTTTCAACGGACAGGTTATCAGTTGGAGATTTTCTTTTGAGCGTTAAATGTATTTCGATTGTGTCCGTCAATTAAATATCGCGGGTGGTCTTTGTAACGATCTTCTAACGCTAGTCTCTAATTCAGGTATATAGAAATTCTTGGGCATAAAATTGAAATCATGTCCTTTTCGCGTTTTACGTACTTAAACATACATAATCGTTAACACCTCTCTTGGACTATGCGAGTGATTAATGTCGTTCCTTCAGTTCAGGGGACACGAAATATTGACATTTCATCAAGTGTTTAAACAAAACCCGCATGTTTCACACCTTTGAGAAATATGAAACATTGTCCAGAGTTTCAATTGACCGACGTAAATTAACTTTGCACCTCGATAAAAGGCGCAATAATCGTTAATAAACTCGTAGATTTTGCAAACAGGTCAGAATGTCGGGCTCTCAAACTATGTTTATGCGTAAACAAATACTTGGAAACTGTAGATTTCAATTTCAGAAAATCTGTTAGATCAGTCATACTTAATTAGTCTGTATCAGTTGAATTTTTGATTTGAATCATGATCTTCTCTAAATATCATTTAACAGTCCATCATACATGAATTTGCATGGAACCTATACAAGCAATCATGTTTGCTGATTGCTCGTAGAAGGAACAAGCATGGGGTTATCTGAGGCATGAACTGCAGATTGTCCCAGACCCAGTCTTCCCTGCAGTACCTTCTTGTTTCCGCCTGCCCCGTGTAATGCGCTATGGGGCCAGGCCTACATGTCTATAGACCTTACATCTAAACACACTTTGAAAATACATGCTTTTGTATCATATTCTAAAATATTCTTGTGTTTCATATTCAATTTACGACAAAACAGAACAGATATGCCATATATATATATATATATCGGAAATCAGGACCAATCAACATTTTTACGCGAGGAATCATTTCATCAATACTTTCAACCTAAGCTCACTATTCATGTCTTCAAAATAGACGTAATATGCAATTTTATTCGAGAAAAAAACCCTGCAAGATAATATTGGCATGATGCTGGATAGAGATGAAGTAAAGAGTCTGCGCGTATACGAAGTGGTGCGTTTGATAAAGGCATGATTTATGAGATGTTTAATATGGGTTGAAATTATTGATCTTAGTCGGAGCAAACATACGAAAAGTGGTTTCGTTCTGTCGCAACCGCGGCGGCGGCGGTATCGCGCTCCTCCGGAATCAACAAAGACGTGTATCGTCGCGGCGACAAGGGTATTTCAACCACTCGAACCTACGCGACGGAGACCTCGCGGAAATTGGACCGACACTCCGGCCCGGAAGCGGACGCCCGGACTCGAATAAAAGAACGTCGACGTCGGGGCAACAATGGAAGCCGTATCGGGTTACCGCGGCCACCTGAATTCCCGTTCCGGCGGCTTCGCGTCACGATCGCAAATAAAACTCTCTTCGCCCGATCGAGATGTTTGTTTTTTATTACTCGGCAGCACTCCGTCCTATATTCGAGTATCGGGGACCAATAAAACGTATTCCGCCGAGCGTTGTTATTAATATCCGGTCATAAATGCGAGGGTGGTCGCCTCGCCATTGCTGATTCAGAACAACTTTTACGAAGAACTTATCTTCTGATATACTGATAAGTATCTGAAAATTTCTAAAAATTTCAATCATTGACTTTAAGTCAAGCTGTATACAAGAAAGTTTACTTATCACAAGATTCTAATACACCTCTAGTTGTTTTAAGTGGGAGTTCAGTTCCTAAGAACTTCAGAAAATAATCAACTCCCCATTAGAAATGATATGAGTTCTTTGATTAGAATTTGTTTGGTACCAAATTCACCATCACTTTTTATATAGTCCTAACAATGCGAATCAAAAATCTCCTAGAGAAGACCACAGTGTTCTCCACAAAGAATTTCTAAAGGGCGTCACCCCTTTTGTTTTTACATCGACCCATCTGAAAATCAACCACTTTTTATAAAATATCTGCTGCCCCTAGACATGATATTCTGATAATTGCTTCTAAAGATATTGAGCTAATGTAAAAAGATTTCAACAAAATCAAGCTTAGATTATCTGTATTTTTTGGGGGATCGAAAGCCTTGCTGAAAGTTCATCAGCCACGATATCATACGCTTAACGATGAATGCAGTTCCTTTAAAATTCCAGCATACGAATAACACTGGAATTCTCAATATCTTCCAGAGAAGACCTTTACTTAGTACTTGACAAACCAATATAAGTCTACATCAACATTGACTCATGGATCTGTAAGTTGACTGTATTAATAACCGACAGTTTTAGTCAATTAGTTTTCGGGGCGAAGCAACAATCTCGGCGTGTTGTGCCACAGGAAATATCACCTGCTGATGGGAAGCTAATTAAAATAACGCGCGTGCGTGTTGAACGCCCTTAAAACAGTCTTAAAAACTTGGAAAGAAAAAAACTCCTGCGGTCGCCTATAACGCCGTGCTTTACGCGTATTCTTATTTCGGAAACGAGTTTCTGGCGACAAAGTCGAGGCGCGAATTATCGCCCACTGAACTATCGCGACAGTCACGAAAACAGCGGGAATATCTCAGGCTTAGAAGGGGACTGGAGACTACGATATATATCTCCAACTGATATGCGAGTATAGTGACTGCACGTCACGTCACGTCTAGACTAGACTAGAATCGAAACTCGAAAGGATTTTACTCAAAAAACTCTTTCAAAAATCATGTTCATAAATCGTCATTTTAAGTTGGTCTTGGCCATGGTTAGGATTTAACCGATTGCTAATGGGTTAAGTAAACTGCCCGATCTAGCTAATTGGAGAGGTATAGCCCAACTGGGCGCTTCTTAACCACGAGTCTCCTCAATTGGATCAGGGCTTTGCGTACATAATCTATCTACTAGATATTTTGTAATGTATATCTATGCACGGAAAAATTATCGCTTTTTTCGAAAGTGGTTAATTACGGATTATCGGTTTAATAGCGAAATCCTTCAGTCGGCGCGGCGCAGCGCGTGCAAATCAACAAGTTCTATTAAGAAGAGAATATCGGCGAAATGTCGCAATAAGACGACGACGAAGCTGTAACCTAAAGATTGAATAATAAAAGCCGGTTTCGCTGTCACTTTCATTGCGTATCGGAGCGATTATCGACAAATTTTCCGATACCGCGAACGATACTCTTCGCACGCACATGCGGCGTAGAGCTCGTCCGTCCTCGTCCGCGTCGGATGAGTCAATTATCATAAATAGATTGATAATAATCGTGTATCAGAAATAACGTCATCTCTCTCGTAAAACCTGTGACTAGCGTCCTACTGGGCGCTTTCTATAATCGCGATCTATAGGACCCAGCGAGAGGCCGGCTCGCAATAAGGCGTTATAAGTGGCGGGCGTGATTCGGAATTCTGTCGTCATCGTTGTCTCGGCCGCGGCCCAACCCATCCGCGCGCACCCCCGCGCCGCGTAACAAACGTCGACGTAAAACGGCAACTTCTTATATATAGAAAACGAAAACTGCAGGGGGGGCTGATGAAATAGAATTTACACAATAAATAAATTCTTCTTCAATACAAATACGCATGTTGCGGTATTGATGACGCGGATGATTTTGTTTAACTTGACAAAAAAGGTGTCGATAAACGAATAAAAGAGTGACTAAATGCCGAAATAATTCGGCCATATTCTTTATTTGTCACGGTCGATCAACAACAACAAGGGATACTCCGCATGTTATACTCCGCATGTATAGACCACGGCATCTGCATCGGCGCCACTCGGATTTCTATGAATTAACCGAATTGTCGCCTAATTCATCGATATCTCGGTATATTCGCAATCGATAAGTGATAGATCGGAAGCACCGAATATGAAGACTTCGAGCAAAATGGAATATGCAATTATAGTTTTTTTCGATTGATGTTGGACTAAGAACTCAAGCAGGCTAAAAACTTATAAGGGCGGACCTCTTACGGGGTAAAGTAAATTTCGGTATAAAAACAATGCTAACTCATGGTTTTAACTGAGTCATAGTCGTGGGCGTGTTGTGGATGATGATCAAGAGTTTGAGCCTGAGAAATTTGTCATTCTAATCTTAGATGCTGAATCTAACAGTGTTTTCTGACAACAGGTTTCAGAGGGGCGGTCACCCCTTTCATTTTTACATCCCCCTTTGAAAATCAGCAACCGTTTATAAAATATCCGTTTCCCCTGCCACAGTGGATACCAATACTGATAATTGTTCTGAAATATACTGAAATAACGCGAAAAATAGAAGATTACACAAAAAATTTAGCCTAATTTTCTGTAGTTTTGGGGGCGTCGAAAGCCTGGCTACTTTAGTAGCCACGATACCATACACTAAACAATAATTCCAGCATATGGAAAACATCGAATTAAAAAAAAACCTCGGGGATGTACATAGATGATGCCACGGATATGGCAAACAGAAAAAAGATCTCGACCAATCGATTTATCGTGGGCCTGATCAATTTCTGGTCCGTCGTGTTTTACTGCCGCGCTACGCAAAATACACGGAGCACTTTCTCTTTCTCTCTGCGATTGCGATGAAATGCTAGGTAGAAATGCTGGATGAAAATAACGACCACGCGAAGGAGGTATGAGGTGTCAGTCGATTTTTTTTCGCGGCGTAAAAATGCTATAAAGGTGTGACCGGATCCATAATACAAAAAAACGCAGGGATAATGGGGAGGGTATGCGCCGGCGTCGTCTGCAGGCGTCTTCAGGCGAAACTTTCACCGCAATTGAAAACACGTGTCTGGTGACAGTGACATCGACGCCGCGTAAATGTATCTCGCTTTTAGCAGCTGATTTCTGCATTGAGCTGAGTCGAGCGTAAACCCCCAAATATCCCCCTCCCCCTGGGTGAACGGTTACCTAACAAAGACGCTGACGCAGCGCGGGTATCAACCCCAGCTGAAATCAATTGTTAGCTTTTTGAAACATGGATATCTCATCGGGGCGTGTTCGCCTTACGGATTCAATAAGATAAAACTCGTAATACACGGGATCGGGGTAAAAAAGGGGATTTCGGGATGAAATGTGCTTATTCAATCATTCGACCTTAAATGGCATTCTCGGTCGGAAAAACGAGGAAACAAGAGAAAGAATCGATTATCAATAGAACCAAAAATACATAAAGAGGAACCTCTTTATGTATTTTTGATAGAACGGATTTGAATTTAAATATGAGCGACATAACAATTCCGAACAAAATCTACTAACGCATCTGTAAAATCACAATATCTCAGTAATGAAACGATAAAAGTAAAATACCACCAATTGTTGAATGACTTATTTGAAAATACTAGACGTATTCCCGGGTGATTATTCCTACCACTCATCTTCAGCCTAATGATGACTGATGACGCCCCGGTTCACAATGTCATAATGTTCTAGAGATGAGAAAACCGCTAAATCAATATTAGAGAATCTCACGATTTCTAGAAATGCAAAACACATGACATCATTTCACGCGGAATTTTTTTCACAAAGACGCATCCCTAATTTTTTCATCTTTGAAATCGGTCGGTATTTTTTCGCCGCCCCAGAGACCGGCAATTCCCAGGACATTATTCACAAACAGAGAACCGTATTTTCATTCAACAACGCGCGACTATTGACGAACGTCGCGCTGTGAACCTGTCCTGTTGCCTGGCTTTCAATTCCATCGCGCAAACGTCTATTTAGAGATTTTTCTCAAGAAATGTATTCGCACTTTTGTATGTAGTAGCACGGATAACATTGAATCGACTACTCAAACGACCACGACCACCGATGACATATTCGGTTGAATTCAAATCTACGTTTATTTGCCGATGTGATTCTACGAATTCATAGCATTGTAGTAAAGTGCCCCGACCTATAGTCGCCGAAATTGAAGAAAATAAAACTAATGGCTTCGTAAACACTTAGCGTTAAAGAAGACATATTTATTGCCGTGGTCGCCAACACTCAATGACTAATAACCTTTTTGCATCGGGTACAGACAATTAGCTTTGATTCTCGATAAAACATCAGGTTATTTATGTACACGAGAAAAATCCCGCAATAAATCAGCTAAAGATGAAAAGTTCTCGAATAGAAGTGTATCTAGGTAACTAAATAAATTGATTGGAGGTTTTTTGGAGGACACATCACGGTTATTGAGCGGGTGTCTAATTTTGATTTGACGATTTTTTTTGTCCTAAATAACCGCGGGAAGGTTTTTAGCATGGTTTCAAAATGTGAACAATTACAAGGAAACATTAGATTTAGTAAAAGAAAATCATAACAAAATGTAGTACAAAGAAAACATCATCAGCCAGTTTGGAAGATATCTCCCTTCATGAATTAGGGTAGATTAGTCAACTAGCCTATAGCCTACAGGTGAGAAGTTCACGACCTATTTTTCTTATTGCTGTAATGCTGATGTGTTTGTCTCCCCATCAACCAAACCCCGGTATCCAGCTGAGCTTGGAGTGATTACTCCAAGATTTGAGCAATGTTTCCCTTACAATGCCTGATAATGGCTAAATAGACTTCAGCCAAAACGTTTGTATGGTAAATGTTAGATCCTGTAACCGCGTCGTACACAAAATGGCGGCTTTTTCAATTGATAAGATCAGAAGGGTTAGTATCAAGAGGGTTTAGGGTTAGGGTAAGGTGAGGCGTTAGGGTAGGGTAAGGTGAGGCTATTGGGTTAGGGTTAGGTGAGGCTTTAGGGTTAGGATTAGGTGAGGTTTCACAGCTTATTACTATAACGTAGCTTAAGGTAAGACTATATGTAGTTATAAAACCGGTGAATCGGTAAGCTAGCATCACTAGCGCCGTGGGATCACGTAATGCTTACGCTCATGTGGTTGCGTGTTCGAATCCTGAATTTTTAGTTACTTTTCAAGAGTTTTCTAAGTCCAGGCAGTCAATGTGCATGCGCGATGAGTCGGTTATAGGATCTAACATCTACCCGTGCGTAGTCTTTTGCTATAAACTGTTCATCTTCGGCTGAATCTATTGCGGGATTTCAATCGTATATTCATCTCGTATATTGTGTATCATCTCGACTTATCAGGTTTCGATTCCCGACGATAATTCCATCGATTCTAAATCGCGCCGAAAATCCGACGCGTCCTCGATCTCTCGATTATCGTCTAAAATCTAAAATACAATAACCGCGGATTATTCGCCGCCGTCCGCGCGTTTAGCGCAGCATTGCCGTCGGCGATCGTATTTTGTCAACAAGGTATTGTTGGAAGCAATTTCCGTCGTGAACGGGGAATGTTTCCGCGCGTCGCCCTCCGAAGGAACTGATACCTTTCGTATTATCGGCGGCGTAGAAATCCGCAATAATAATTATTGCGGCCTTTATTTCGCCGAAAGCGATTTGAGTTGCGATCGCGCGAGAGATACATTAATAAGATTCCACTTCCACGTCATCAGCTATCTAAATTACTTCAACGGCCAATTGTTTAAAAAAAACCAGATCTCAAAGTTACATCTTTATCATTTTCAAGGACTATGAAATTTGAAAATGAAATTGTGAAATAGTCTTTAAACAAGGTGGCCACTTTCCACCCATTTACAAATTCCCTGATTTTTTCCGTATGATTACACAAAATTTGTGGTTTAAAATTTAATAATACATTTTTCATGAATCGCATGATAAAAAAACGTGCGGACAATAGAATATCCGAATTCCCCGAGTTTTTTCTAGATTTTTCTGATTCTCTGATGTTCCAGGTTTCCAACGCTAGCGGTCAAAACAAATCAGAACGGTACAGTGAATATGGTTACAACTCTTCCACCTGAATGGTTTTATATAGGCCTACTGGTTTTAACTAACTTAAGTCCCCGGGAAAGTCATACGCCTTATTGAATGAAACCCGGATCTAAGTTAAAACCCGGCAGTCTACGAAACCGGACCCAGCTGTATCTCACCGAGAAAACAATCGAGAGGCATTTTTTTTTCACACGAGTTCACACGATCCGAGCTTTCTATTTAATGAAAAAAAAAGGCTACAGTATCGCCGCTAATACGAATCGAGAAAAGCGAGAACGGGAAGTCGGCAATTTCCTGTCCGCGACGGTAATCCGAGGTTTTCTTACGGATCCATTATTTCCGTTTTATAGTGTCGCCTCGATCGACCGACGCGGCTAATTCCGTCACATCAAACCGCGTCGGAACCGTCGCCGGTATAGAAAAAAAAAAAAAGATCAACACGTAGACCACCGATCCTCCGTAATTTACCGATCGAATTTCAAATACCCGGCAATTTCCCGTTCGTAAATTATAACCCGCCGGCGCAACCTCCTGACCAGATTCTACGATATCAAACTTAATTCTCGCAACCTTTCCGAGTCAGGTGAACGCATAAAAGATGATGAAAAAGAAAAACTGCTTCTATAGTTCGCGTATGACGCACAAAAGCGCGGCGTGCTACACTTTTCAGACCGAATTATCGCGAGCAATTTTGAACATTCTGCCGACTTGAAAACATGTACTTAAACTAGCATGAATGAAATGGCACCATTTTTTTTCTCTTCTTCAAACCAGGTCTCTCAGTCAGGTCTCTCAGTCACGACACTTTAAAGAGTTCGTCAGAAATAGTGGATAACTCTGCGTAGAAGTTGAATTATAGTCCTGATGCACGCATGGCATGCCACCCACCGTTCTCTCTGGATTTTTGAAAGGAATCCATATTTGAATGCTACCAACTATAATGGCGTGAATAGAACTAAAACAGAAAGTGGATTTACTTGCTTTCAGCACACAGCAACGACAGTCAAAGAATTGAGTGATAAAACTTTAAAATGCTCAAGAATTGAGCTCGAATTGTTTAATGGCATCAGCATAAATTTTCAATCCTGAGTTTTAAGAAATGTTCACTTTCAAGTAAATCGCTTGTGTAGACAGGGCCATACCTCCCGGGACCAGGGGCCAGTTCCCCCAAAAAAGAATTTTGGACAGGTGCCCTTTTTGCTTATTTCATTGTATCCAATAGAACTGCCCTCCGAGTTTCTCTGCAACCCCCTCCCAAAAAAAATCAAACCATAAATGCTAGGTATGACCCTGGAAGATCCTTGTATGACCCAACTAAATGAGGTAATTCAGAAGAAAAACGAATAATTTTGAACACAAGTTAAACGTCTATAAATCGGGCTTGTGTTCTTAATAACCTGACCTATAAATTTTGAGTACCCAAACACCGTCTGAAGAGTCCACTCAAAAATATTTGAATAAGCCATAGTCACAAATATACGCAAACTATCCTAATAGTAGGGAATTTAGAATAGCTATCAATTAAGCAATTAACCACATCGTAAATCTCTAGTGAATACGCGTCCTCAAACACAATTTGGGGCCACTTTCGACATAAAAACTCCAAGCCCGCCCATGCCGAAAATTTAGTTTCCTCGTAATACAACTCGTACAAATAAGATTTAATTTAAATTCCGGGAATAATAAATCCGAAATGAACTTTGAATAAAATGTTTGTTTTGGCAAGAAATATTCAAATGCAATCTACCCAAAACGCACGTTTCAATAAATTTAAGGTACATAAAGATATTCAGAAATTCTAATTGAATCGATGAATTATTTTCCATTAAGAATAATTTTCACAAAGTATGTACGTTATCTGAAGTGACTACATTTAAAATTTGAAATCTTGATATCAAGACTATTCTATATACAAAGCTAGGAATTAATGTTTCTTTGATGAAATAGTATCGGTCATCGAAGTTTCTGAATTGTGGCTAAACGCATCTTAAATTATTCAATTTTGAAGTTATCGATACTTAAACCGCCATCAAACGCTAACGCCATCGAAATGAAAGGGCTCTTTAAATTTCGTTATTAATTCATGAAGCGGGGACATCCGAAACCGACCACCAGCAAAGCTCTTCATATAAAATCCGATACTATCCGAACGCTTAACAAACTAAATCGAAGTTCGTTATTGGCATTCAAGATTTGAATTTCATAAATGAAATCATATAATATGATTTTTCCTTATTTATTAATTTGAAAATCCACACAAAAAAGAAATTGATCATTCAAATTCAATTACTTTGAAAAAGTGGTAGGGTTCTACAATCCTTCCCTTGCTTGAGTTCAGCCGGCTAATAAGACAAGCCAATACCGCCAAATAGACCTAATAATACATTTTCTTCAGATTTTTGTCTAAATCTTGATTGTTTCAACACCTTGAAACGAATGATGATAACTTGCGCAATGAATTGACAACGGACCCTATTCAAAATACATTCAATGCATCTCCATACTCCGGTACCGCTACGTACGATAACCACTGAGTAGTGAAAGTATTACATGGAGCCAATAGATGGATTTGCTAATCTTTAATCGCTCATAACTTCCGAACCGATCAACAAATTTCGAAAATCTCGAGGCTTCCTTAAAACACGACGTTTATATTTTCCACACATACCTTCATCGGCGAGTGTCAAAACGAGTAAATTAGTTAAAATCCAATATAATCCGAGAGCGGTATTCCAAAGCGTGCTATCCTTCGCCATCGTTTCTCTGTATCTGAACGTCGACGCGCTCTGGCGGCTGATGTCTGAACTATATTCTAAGCAGAACAGCGAAAGTATGCGCCCTCATTAGCAGGACGATTCGCGCGAATGAAGTGGAGAAGAATGTATACTGTTCACCAAACGCTCGGGGACGCTCGGTCTAGAATTAGACAAATAAAAGGACGTATTGCCGTGGGCGGGACTAGATATAGATTAGCATAAATGAGTGCGAATGAATGAGCAATTGCCGATTTCTAATATTTTACAACTTTCGCACCATAAAACCCGGCTAAATTGACTATCTTCTCAGCCAGGAATTTGTCAATTAAGTTGTGTTTCGAAAGAAGCTCAGAAGCGGCAATTTACAATCGAATTATTAATTCCCAAAGGGACAGTGAAAACACCTGTAAACACCAAGAGTCAATTTAGCTAGGTTTTATTTCTGGGTAGTAACCCAACTAAAACGTGTTTTCGACCGATAAAACATGAAATAGTGAAAGCGTTTGTCGAACCGAATCGTGTATAGGCACAAGGCGTTGAATAAGATAAAAAATCAAGCGAAACGAAACAAATTTCTGCATCCAGTCTGCGGAGTCCGACCAGAACGGATGAATTTAGCGAAAACCATTCTTGGTAAATTGCTCGCATCCTATTCTTGACGGTTGATACAAAACAGCAACAAAGCGTGAAGCGACGCGGTAAATAAAGATCGCCGTTGATTTTCATAATGAATTCAGTCCGTGATTTCGACCGCAAAATGAACCGGGCCCAAATCCGCTAAACAAGCCCGATCATTGTACAGGATACGTAGGCTACCAATACCGATTTTCGTTTATGCTAAAAATCGATGAAAACAGACTCCAATATTCAACAATACAACTGTGAATTTATGCTAATCTCGCTGTTTAGTTATTATTCGAAATTTAACGCCTGCACTCATCTGTAAATTCAATCAATGTAATGAAGAAATGAGCATAGGACATGCTGGTCACATTTTGACCTCTGATCCACTCGACCACTGGGTTTTGTTTGCTGCGTTCATTGTAGCGCTATTTTCTCAATGGCAGGTTATTCTTTGCGTGCAATTATTCCGTCGTTTTTTGCGAGCTCCCATCGATAACAATAACCCGTATCACGTTTCCGTTAATGTCCCGTCATTTTGAGACCAACGCTTACAGTTCATTGAAATTAATAGCGAGTAGGGCTTTCAAATACCAGGTCAACCGCATTCCGCAAGTTCTTTGAACTGTATTTTACTGGCAAAATTGGCCTTCATCATTTAGATTTTCAATGGTCATGGAAACATTATACCTGCTTATCACGTATGTGGTTTACTTGTCAAATGTCCAATGCTTTTGACGACTGACTCATAAATAACCCAAAAAATCAACACGTTTTTCATATGGTTTTCTATTCCTTCCATTTTGTTATGATTCAAAAACTCACTGAACATTCAGTTTTAAAAATATTTACACGCCGTCCTAACTCAAACATCATTCGTTTAAAAAATTTTGAAGGGCGACATTTTCTAAAAGTTAAAAATGTCCATTTTTGTTTCTGCCTTTCAAAGGACTATGACTGGATATACGCTATAGGCAGTTGTGTTCACACACTTAATTTAGTAATTATTTAATAACCGTCATAAATTCAATATGCTACGAAAATATTTTCATAACTGATTGAAGATTGAATGAGCTTTTGTCGGCAGCGGGTTGGTTGTGGTGTACCAGCCGGTATTCCCGCGGACAAGAACGGACCGGTAGCCTTTAAGATTCCTATTCAAACCAGGAGCCGGGAGCTTTCATCCGTATAAGGAATAAAGCATTGCTCAATCGCTAAAGCAATAGGAGTAATTAACTAATGAGTGGTTAAACAATTAATCCGGTTAATTAAGCCGCGGGATTAGCGCGCAATAGTGTGACATGCTCACCGTATTTAAATTAAAAGGATGACGTATACGGACATGTACCCGGTGTTAGGAATTGACGAGAACGGTATTAACAATAGATAGGCCCGCTGGGTACGTTTTCTGGGATTACTATAAAACCCCGCGATTATGTCACACATATCCGAGACTTTTTCACACCTGTTTTTAAAGGCGCACCGAGGGTGGCACATTACCGTTCGGTAATTAGCAACACCGGATGTATCAACGTGCCCGCGATGTTAATCTCTACCCACGGTTTTAAGTATTGTCGCCTGATATTCAAAGGGCTTCAAATAGTTTCGATGTTTTTGATTTATGAGATAAAATCCATGGGTGGATCTAAGGTCTTATTACGGGAGGGGTACACCCCCAAAATAAAGAGCACATCATATGATTAAAATGGTACCCCGAAAGAAAGCTCACCGCAAAACATTAACCCATTTTTGGAACAACAGAGGACAAGCTTATGAATTCAAACATTTTGGGATATGTCTGTTTAATATTTTTCACTTTCCCATGAAATTTCAGGGCCACCATACACTTTTAAAGGGGTGCGTTAATCCCTGCACCCTCATTTGATCCCCCCTGAATTCGCTTGATTAGCATAGGCAGAAGAAGTCTAAAGCCGAATGCTTTTTTCGTCTTGAAGACATCAAGGGTCGGGTGGGTCGCGTGAACAAGCCAATTCGCTTTGATTCCACTTTTCAAAGCTATCCCCGCGAGAACTAACCAATTTAGCATTGATAACGACAATTCGAAATATCGATATTTACGCGCATCATTTTGAAGAGCAATTCGCAGTCGAATTGTTCGAGTCTTTTCAACGGTTCTCGACTCAGATCGGTATAATTACTAACAAGAGATCCGAGATCGTACGCGCTCGCATTCACACTTCGTTTCTAATAGCTGTCGAGTTTTTGTGACATTGTTTGTAGCGATTCTCGCCGTCCATCCTCAAAATAACTCGAGTGTTTATTGCCAAACACTTTACACCATTCGCATTACGCAATCCCCTAATAAACTACGTATCTTCTTTCCAGGAGTGGCTGCGTTGCCAGGGTCATTAGATCCACGTCTATTATAGGATCACTTGATGGGATTTGCCTGGATGAGGTATGCCCACTTTTGGTTCTAAATCTTTTTCGAATTGCGATCAACATTGAAAAATAAGTCCTTTTGGAAGCCATTTGCAAACAAATTCGAAATGCTCAACAATTGAAATTGACTGCGAATCAAGTATATATAGTCTGCATGTTTTTCAAAATCTTAAAATAGGGGATTGCCCCTCAAAGTTATTTGATAGGTCAATCAGGGAAGTGTGATGAGTCATCACAATTCCCTGGGTCAATCAATTTTGAAGTTTAGATATAGCGAGATGATCGATTGGAATCTGACATGGTTTTATTTTTTTTCATGGTGTTCTTTCTACCAAAATGGATGTTTGAATAAATGTAAAGACCACGTTTGCATTTCTTTATTAATAGAAATTACGATTTGAAAATACATTAATATTTCATCTCATAGACGAGAACCGCTCCTGGAGGTCCAGGAATTTACAGACGAAAGACATAATTAGAAGGGGATGGGGAAACTTTAATAAATAACCAAGCTATACTTTTAACGAACTGCCCATAGGGCTTATATTAATTATTGACCCTCGAGCTCACGATTGACCATGGTTACCGGTCATCGTTTTCTCAATGCGCCCATATTTGCCCAGAAGGCCCAATTTGCGTATTGACATTGATATAATACTAGCTACGATCGGAGACGTGTATATTCTATTGTCGGTGGTTATTTCCTTATCCCGCGGCTAAACTAAATTTGTTTCCTCAAATCCTCGTGGCAAACATTTATCTCGCGTATTCTCCATATTGTTAGGTATTGTCTATCGGTTAGGCATCTCATTGTATCGCCGCAGAACGGCGTTCCGTTTTAGAATTACCAACTTTTAATCTTCATTGTAAATACTGTACGCGTTAAACCGAGTCCCACTTGATGTAACTAAGGTATCGATCAGATAATAATTGCGGGCCGTCAACAACTTTTGTCTTCGGTCTCGTGGACAATGGGATTTGGGATATAGGGATGAGCGGTGGTTACCGGGCTTCCTTTTAACTTCCGAAATGACCAACGCTTCTCTTTCTTGCATCATTCCGGTCCAAAATTGGAGACAATTTGCGATTTTGGAGATTCTAACTCCAACGTTATTACAACATAGACCCCCACGAAGTAGAGATCCTATTAACTGTGGCTGGATTTGGCTATTCCTCAAAATGGACCTCTATTAGTATTATTGGTATTCGGTGTCACCACTATTTGCCCTTATTTCAGAAAACAAATTTAAGCCCGAATAGAATATTACGTAAGATATGAAATTCAGTTCATTTCTAAATACACGGCAAACAGCAAATGGAAAATTTGATGTGTAACGTGCATTAGCTGTGTACACATTATTTCCGTGCGACAGTCATCTTTAACTCGGAATTAACTTCGCTTTTCACAATAAGGACAATATATCTGTCAACACGAAGTGGGCTGCACCGTAGGTGCGTTGGAACATATGGTCTGCAAGTCCACTCGGTTCCGCCGAGCGAAACATTCAAGTGGCATCCTACAGAGGGTCTGATTGTCCCTTGTACGTAGTTGCGTGTTATATGGCTCTCGATTCTTAATCACAGTTACTTTTCATTATTTTCTGTACAACGAGAACCCCGCGCCGGTACAACGTTGTCATGGAAAATCACAGTGACTCTTGAGAAACATTTATTGTCTATACATATACTATGGGTCTTATTTGGTCACTTGAAGCAGAGAAGGTCAAGAGTCTTCTTTGCAAATTTTCTGGTCGATAAAACATTATGCAAGTTTGACCAGACAAAATGCATTGACGTAAATAAAACACTTATTTCGCACGGTTTTGCGATTTTCGTGTCTGAATGTCGAAAAACCATTAGACCGCAAAGGCGGTATATAAAATATCTTATTTTGCATTCTGCTAATACGGATGGCGACCAGATTTGAGTTTATTTGTTAATTAGCGACAAGATACGACTCGCTTTCCGCTATTGTTTGAACAACTCTTCTCATAAATGATATCTCGTATTTGTACACTCCGACTTACACAAGTATTAATATCGTGGAGTAGGTATATTGCTCATGGAGGAGACGTATAAGCCGGTTCGGAAGTATTAGGCCGGTCCTCGAATTGGTCACTTCTAACCTCGTTGACAACTCTTGACGGTTGATACCGTAGACAAGACGTCTCCGAAATCTGTTTACAGAATTTCTGTCTAATCAGTTTTACGCGGAGTAATAAGTATTTAACCAAATAGCTTATCCGTCATCAAAGACCGATGAATATCTATGTGAAAATGACATAATCATTTCCATGTTGTGTATAATATGTTTGAAGAACGATTACATACATATGATATGAATCTATTATGAAACCGGATAGGAGTTCAATGGGACGACATTTCAACGTTTCGCGCTTTGTCATCATTTACTCTAAAACGATGAGTTTTTGTCGTTTTTGAATCCATGCTATCATCAATATTACTTCATTTTTTCCATTTTCTTCCAACGATATTAATTTGTCTTCTGGTATTTTGAACAACTCAGTTTCGGTAGCCCAAAGCGTGGGTTCTAAAACGATTAATAGAGTCCATGCCTAAAGTGATCATACTCATGATTCCCAGTTGAAGCGGATCCCAGTCAAACTCAAACGATCCATGCTTTAACTCAAATGGGGAGGGGGGCTTGGGGTGGTCGTGTTGGTTGCTTTTCATGGAAACAAAACACATCTAGAATTTGGAGATAAATTTCTATTCATATATACAACTATTTTCTTTCTTGAAATAGTTACAGTTGATCAATTCGACTTGACGCTTATCCGGTGTGTCCCTGCCGGGAACGAGACAGGAGTTCGATTTTGTGAACTCGTGAATCAGATAATATAATCGAATCTTCGGTTGAATTTACATAATTTATTTTCCTTCGAACCAGAATTGTCAAGCGACTTGTTTGGGTTTAAATTTTCTTGGCTACCCGATTTGATACATCGCGATTATATATACATCTTTTGAATACACACGGGTGTAATGAATGTTCGAGTGGTAATCGAGTCTGTTCGGATACTGATAAAATCAGTGCGATATTTGAGCCAATATTTAACTCTTATCTATATATGTCACCGGGCCTCCTAGAATATCATATTCGCAATATATAGCAAATCAATTAATATTTCATTCCCCGAATTGATTCCGTGTTCGAATGAGTTTTATCTTTACTCATCAGAGCGAACTGTGTTAGTCCTGATAAAAACCTTCTCAATCTGTGAAATTGGAAATCGAATATGAGTCGGTGAGATAGATTCGGCTTGTTCATATATATGAAATCTATTACACTGTATGAACTAATTCAAGAAACAAACCCCTCATTTATACAAGAAAGCTAACTTGAAACATAATACATATGTATTGTTTGATATTGGTAGAATAGCCACAATCAAACGTGAAGAGAGAAAGATATAATAAAAACCCACTATTTACAGATTAGTAGTATCAAAAACCGATAATTTATTGAATCAAAAAATATATCAAAAGACTTTTCGAACTATCCCTAGTGATCATCGTCAGGTGTTGCTTAATATTGTCGACAAAAAATTAAAAGATGTAAATCACATAATATCAAGCATCAATGAAGTTTTTTGAATCTATAGATAATTGAATTGACCGGTAACCAGTCTATAGACCCGTTACATTGATGACGTAGTACACAAAATGCTCTCAGATATCAATTATCAAAAAGGCACGCAAATGTATCAATTTGAAAATAGGAGTCATGAAACATGTTTAATTACAAAATGAATGCCATAATAATAATAGTTGTTTTGAAACGCCAGTATTAACGAAGCCTTAATAACTCATGGTAGATGTTTGTAAACATTATGGATGGTGGTTTTTACGGCGTCAAAACATCCGCAAAGAAACTAAGCCTGTAGGACTATCTAGAAACTAAATTTCCATTACTGATGGTAAAATCGATGGTGACAATTCGCATTTCATAGTTTTGAGATTTCATAAAACCACCTGGTAATGGCTGAGGAACTTTATTCATTTTATCCCAATATCCCAAGCGTCGAAAACACTGCGTATATTCAAGCAAGGAACAAGTAATAAAACCATCAAATGGAATAAATATGCTCCGCACAAAAAGATTTATATTTTGAAGAAACCCATTTATAACAAGTCCGGCCCTTCTTAACTACTATATCTACCATACGAAATGCCCAGTGGTAGATCCGTCCAGTTTGACCTGTCCCTTGCGTATAGACTTGCGCTCAAAAATCATTCACCCGTCTAAATACAATTTCAATTCAACGTTACTAATGAGGAAGCTGCGAATATATTACGATAGAACGAAATGTTTTTCTGAACAACACAATATGGGCATTCCCACACCTCGGTGGCGAACCCGGTATTCGATTTAGTCTGCGTATAGTGTTTACGGTGAATTTACGATGAATTGTTCGCCTACAATGTTCAAGCTATTAGACGACAATAGACGCATACTTCAAAAATCATCTATCTGAAAATCCGTATAACGAGAATTTAAATGGGACGATATAACTTTACAGTCAAAAACGTAAACAGAAAGGACACGTTAAGTCGTTATTTTATGTCGGTATCCTATTAGTAGTTTTGCATTTAATCGGACAGACACTCTTGTACAAGTGTTATCAAAATTGCTTATAAAATCGTGAAAATTTTGATCAAATCTACGATTTTTGACTCAATATTGTTCACGGTGTTATATTATTGACGTAGATCTACTTTATTGATAAATTTATGACTACGGGAAGTTATGTCTTCAATGTTTTGGCGATGATTTCTTAGAAAGGTGTTAAGCAATTTTCCTAACATGTTATTTTATGTTGATTCTGGTAATTCTGTCGTTGTTGTGGTTTTGGTTTCAATCTCGATAATGAACTTTGGTCACTTACACGTTTCTAACCACAGTAGCAACCCGGACACACTGCTGTTTACATATGAAAATAGATCTTCTCTACGAGCTCACCGGACCCGATGGAAAAACCACAGCCGTATCAAATCACATCTCATTCACAAACCACAAAATCTTCAAACATTTCCGTTATTCAATGCCAAAGTTTGTGATTACAAATTGACTCTGGGCTTACGCTTCGAGGGACGAAACCGAGTAAATAAAGCTACCCCATCAACTTGATATTTCTGTTTTTTCAACATGTAATTTTGTATTAAATTATTTTGTTAAGATTTGAAATTGTGATTATCTGTCATACAAGTGTAGTACACACTTTGATAAAGAATAAACTACTACTACTACCATGAATTAATTTGACTTTTGTGTAAGATTATTTCAATTATGTATTGTATTACGGAATTAAAATCCAGCTTCTGAATGTTTTCATTTTTTCAATTGCTAACCAGTTTTATTTCAATTTTTCACCAGCCCATGTTCTACAGTTTGACTATGGAATCAGTTACTCAATCATGTACGAATCATTTACGTGTATTTGAGTCTAAGTGAGTTCTTTTCCAATCTTAGCATTGAAATCAAATCTTAACCTACATGTGGAACATGTTTCTGAACTTACTAATCTTATGAATTGCTAGCCAGGGCCCACGCAGATTCAGAGCCAAGCATCTGAATGTAGCGACGTGATTCCGAGTCAAATCTAAATTTACAACCTAGGTAATGTTAGATCGAGCATGGACGTATAATCTAGTTTATACGTCCATGGATCGAGATAGTAGTGATATTCGTTCGGCCCATCGTAGAAATCATGGTGAACATATTGACTTGTTTAATGGTGATGAATTTCACCACCTTATCGCATGTTCGCACTTCGCGCTGAATTATTTACCCTGTTTGCTGCAGTTAATTTTACTGGAAGACCACGAGAGTGGCCGCGCACGCGTTCACCGGTCACAGACCTATAACTCCGAGGGGAAATCAAATTTCAGCCCGAGACCGATGAACATATGTGATATTTTGCGCGTTCAAATTCAGCCCCGATCTGTCCTTACGGGTGTAGAAAGTCACGTATGAATTTCTGCATTTTTGACGGGCCAATTTCCAGTCGGGATTCACCTCACACGGTAGAAATGATATATATGAAGTATGTGCTAATGGCAAATAAAATACAAATTATCGCAGGCGATTTTAATTTGGAAATTCCGTGGAAAATATGCGAGAGAAACTTTCACACACATTGTTTAATAAGTCGGAACGAGACACACAAAAATGTCGTCAACGGTCTTAAACCGGGCCCGCAGTTCATGTAAACATGTTTTTCATGTCAAACAACAAGTTTTCAATCACGTCGCGTAAATCAAAGGGACAGACGAGCACATGTTGTACACAGTTAAAGGGCGAAAGTACACAACGCAAAGTAAATAGCCACGAACGCACGATCAAGATTCAACATTCCAAGAATATCGTGTATGTTTTTCGAGTCGTCATAGATCACAGATTGTAGAACCATCGATGAGGTGAAAGGAATCGCAGCACAATGGTCGTCAAGCCGTATTGAAAGAGGGACCATAGGAAAATAAACATGGATGAACAATTAGATGGATCGGGTATGAGCCTCGTAGAATAAAAAACGCGACAAGTGAAAGTCCACAGATGACCCGTGGACATTATATTATGCAAGCATTGCCTGCTTCAGAGGTAGAAATAGTTACCCCCGTGAAGACATGAGCCACCTCACGCAACCGGAAAATGTATGCATGATTTAATGGACGTAGAATTAACTCTCATTAGAAACTTCAAGCGACGATTTCCAATTATTTCAACCGACAGGTAGAAGGCTCCCGACCTGGGCCAGGCACTAACCAGGATTGAATGTAACCATTATTCTGGTCAGACCAACGCCACGGCATCTGTTGGTTATAACCTTATAACTCATGCTTGGGGTCGTCATAAATGGTAGTTGCATTGAGTCAGAGTTGATTTCGGTAGAAGTCGTCGGAGTCACGATTCGGGAGAAACTGGGCGCAGACGGCCGAACCGGAAGTCATGATAGGCGAATGTTTACCGACTTGTGGAACTATATTAGCGGTAAAACTAAGAAAACTCGGTGCGAGTCAACAAGCGATATTCGTCGTTTGAGACTCATGTCCCCAATTAAGAGTCAATATCGTGACAATTTCCTGTCGTTGTTGGTATAATGAGTATACGCACATACGCATAAACTGTAGGTGTGTTGAAATATTAATGCGCTCCCTCTGCGTATAGTCACAATTATAGTAGCGCTTTGTTTCTTCCGTGCAGTTTGACAAACAAATGCGTCACATGCCAATAAGGGAGAACGTTTATTAGAATTTCAGATAGATTGCCAATCATAACGCCTAAAATAAAAGAACAATTTTCTGACGTTTCTGAAAAAAAATTTTAAGTCAAACACCGTTTGATATATAATAAGTTATGATGATTAATATGCAGAATGCTGAATACTACGAGCCTTCGACTTTTGAAAATCTGGCACAATCTACAACTTCCACGCAATTTCTTTTCAACTATAGGAAATACTCTCCAAGAAGCAAAATGAAATACATTCGCACATTCAGCTACTCAAACTCCCTTCTCTGCGATAACCCTGTTATTTTTGTTCCTGAATCAATCTCAGCACTTATTCTTAACTTTTCTTTTTCTTTGTCTTTTCTACTATTCTCTTCTTTATCTCTCTCTCTTCTTTCATGGGTGCTTGCTGTAGCGGCCGTTCGGCTTTTGGTTGACCGTAAAAAGAAAGGCTTCTAAATCTTATTTTGTTTTCGTTCGTAAATTTTTTTCAAACCAAGCTTTCTTATGAAATGGATAAGAATTGAATCGACAGATTTCCGAAAACAACAAGCCCACCCCTTCCTTACACCGCCAGGTAATTTTAGACCTTTTGTCGCCAGTCGGTGCGCGTAGCCTTGGGAAACTGTCGGCTGGTTCGGGAGGATAAACGTTTAGTTTGTTTACACAGGGATTTGAAATATAATATGTTACCCGATACATAAATCGGTTGGGAGGAACAAAGATAACTTATTTTGTATACGTATTATGAAAACGGGGTGTGCGTTTAAGCCGTTTCTTTGTACTTCTATACGCAGGTGTTTTCGAATATCGAAGTCAGGTTTGAGACGCTACTAAACCATATGCGACATTTTCATAGTTAATGAGCTGAATATTATTACGTATATACATATACAAACACGGGAATGCCATAGGTCGGTTGGGCGATGGACGCAGAAAGAATCGGCCGCAGCTGTCCGATACTTGAGATGACCGATTCCATTTTCGGACAATATTTGACGTGTCAACGTCCATCTGTTTGCCAAATTATGACGCGCAATCGTAGACTTTTAGTTCATAACACGTACTTCTAAACGGCTGTTCCCGGGCACCAACTGCTGATCGGCTACCGTGTAATCCTGTGTGTAAGATGCTCATTTTCGGCACTGGTCGAATTAACGACGGTTATTAATAGATCAAACAAACGCTAAAATACGAGACTGCGATCCATAATTGATAGATATAGACAATGCTAACAAAAAACGGAAGTTTGTCTCGGGAAAGCTAATTACTCGAGCAAATAACACATGACAGGATTTCCACGGGATGGCTTCACCGAATTAGGACTCATCAGACATTCGATTAAAATGTTGATTATATGTAGTATAGTATAGTGTATATGTGTTTATATACTCATCGCTGTCATGCAAACTGATCTGATGGAAAACATTATTTTACAATTAAAATGATGGCTTTCTGCTGGAGAGGGCCGGAGAAGTGTAACGAAGTAAAAAGATAACAAGAAAACTAACTCGAAAGTTTATTGACGCCTTAAAAATAACACATATAGGCCTAGCACTTAATGTTGTCGACAATAAATCAATAAATAACACAATGTAAATAATAATATTAAAGATCAATGAAGTTATTTTAGATTTAGATATATCGATGATTGAATTGAATTGATCGGCAACCAGTCTAGCCCCGAAACATTGATGACGTAGAGCACAATCTTCTCAAAAATAATTTATGAAAATGTATCAAAAATGAAATACGAGTCATGAGATATATCAAATTACTAAACAGACGCTAATTAATCTATAGCCTGAATAAAAGTGTGTATGTATTAAAAAGTTAAGTGTAACTATAGTGGGGATATGGGGAGTGATTAAAAAACTGAAGCGTCCGAATTACGAATTACGAACTTATTTACACTGCCACCATTTCCGTGGTACAAGTATTTACAAATATTTACGGAAAATAAAACTTTTAAAACATTAAGTTATTAACACTATACACATACGTCTCCAAATCATTGGACTTCTTTTTGATATTTTCATCTTGAAGTTCAACATTGTCTTTGAAGAATTGAAGAACATTTAATATTGAACATTTGCAGATTTGATACAGAATACGTTAACGTTCGTTGTCTACTAATCATTGAACTTCGTAATACATGGATGATTTAAGGGATTATCTAAACCGAGTATAATGAATTTAGCTAATTGGTACGTTGGACTTTTCAGCATATCAAGGTTGCTAAATCTCTGTGTTGGGAACAACGACTACTGGGAACCGATGTGTATGGCAGTTGGGAGATGGTCAATAGCACATATATCGAAGGGAAGCCACAATTAGGCCAGTAAACATGGCAGCGCGGCGCTGAATCGAATTTCGAATATTGGTTCTAACTATTGCGCATAAATATTAGCTGTAGATAAACATTAAATTCAGGGATAGACGACACAGGAGCGAGCTTTAGTTACGTCATTCCAACCACAATATTATAGTATTGAATGAACTTTTCTGGAGGTTCTGAGAAGGTCATTGGAGTAATCATTTGTCAAACGATTACTCCAAGGTTTTAGATACACCGGTGATGCAATGAGTTCTAATTAAAAAGATTTTCACAGAAACTGCTGCGTTTAAAATGAATTAGAAAAAAACAAATTTCAGTAACTGTTAGTCCCCCCACCCCCCATTTTAGAAAAGATTTCAATTCTAAGTATTCTTTCGTCTAATTTTTTTCAGTAGATTAGCTAAGTCAAGCATATGACCAATATTCTTTTAATCGCATCAGCGCGATTATCGAACTTCTATTATCATCGTGTGCGACACGTTTTCAAGATTTTGTCCATCGTCTCGCAGATGTTTGACACTGACACCAGATGTGCCAGAAATCCTCTGAGACCGGCTCCCTGACTCAATCCCGACACGTTCCCTGCCTTGAGCCGGTCCTAATACCAATTTACATACAGTTAGACCGAAATCCATTCATCTTTCAGCTAAAATTGTCATCCGTGCCTACCGGCTTATTACATCACCAAGACAACTGCCTAATTCGTTAATCCAATAATTTGACGTAATTCATATAAACTATTGAAATAACGCAGCGGTATAACGTAAACATAACCCATGATGGGGACAGTCATGTTAGATATTTAGAATAAAATAGGAAAACAATTCGTCCGCGACAGGACTCGAACCTGCAATCTTCTGATTCGAAGTCAGACGCCTTATCCATTAGGCCACGCGGACAGTTAGAATAGAGCGCGATAACATTGGAGTTAAACCCGATGCAGTATGCCACGCGCTATTGTTCACTCAGAACCACTCGATTCGCCTACTTTACATTTTCACTATCGTAGGATAAGGTTATAGTCAAGGGTATCATTTTCATCCGCGATCCTATAAGCAGATGCCTAAAGCTTTTTCAGTTTAGCAAGATTTCGATAAGGCCAACAGACGCGGTATTTAAAACGCTGTTGTTGATAAACACTCTGTCATAGGCATAATCGATTCTACATGATACGTATGATAAGGTTTTTGATTCTTTTCTATTTTGTTTAAGATCTTTTGTAAGCGTGGGGGATTCGTCGTACATAAAAACATTCATTATATTAGAAAATTAAAACAGGGGACAGTACTCTTGATTATGTCACAGCTGGAATTAATAATAATAGCGGGTTTTGACTATACCGTAGACTATACCAACTCCCATCAATCGCTGACAAGAATTCATTTACATAATCTCCTTTTGTGGCACTCGCAATGCGTTATCGCCATTCGCGTGACGTGAATAGACATTATTACTAGTACAACAAATATTTCCCGCCATATTAAGTTGACTCCGTGGCGCAATGGTAGCGCGTCTGACTCCAGATCAGAAGGCTGCGTGTTCGAATCACGTCGGGGTCATCTGCAAATTTTTTTATGTTCCAATGGTTTTCTTTTTTACTGATATGAATCTTCTGATGATTTCCCGATAACGAATGATACCCACATTCCAATTGGTTTCTAGGGCATAGAGAGATACGCGCACGAAACGTTGCCTTTTACAAAACCGCCGTTTCACAAAAGGACAACGAAATCCATTTCGAAAGCTTAACGAAATAAATAAAAACGTCGAAAGCACATCATAAAAAAAACTAAGCGTTTTTTATCCTGCGTTTTATTTCAATCACGGGGATTTATCGGGTATAGCATCTGTTTATAGTTCCTATTGTTCGAATGTTGCCGGAGTTGTCGTCAGGAGCGATGATAGATGGATTTAGCCGGCGTTTTCTTCACGACCTACGAAATTTGCGGTGACGGCTGCGACACTTCTGACCTAAATCTATAAATAAAGAGTCACGGAGTAGCACGTACGTGTGGTGTAAGAAATTTTTCCGAAAGAAATTTTTACATCTTTTTTTTGACGCCGTAAAAATATGTTTTAAAACTGCCCACATATTTTTTATATAGCTTTCAGATTTGAGTAATGAATTTTACGTAACTGATAACTAGATTCATATAGTTAGTTAAAGATGTCAAAATCCATCAAATAACTGGTGGACACGCCTCAAAATAGTTTATAATAAAAAATAAAAATGACCCAACAATGAAGGACAAAAGTATACCCAACAAAATGGCGGCTAGCAACTGAAGTGGGTTTCTAAACGTTTCTAGACCCTTTGCTTGAAAGATCCGAGCCTGATTTCTCAATTCTCAATGGGAATCATTCCGGCAAAAATCCGAGGATAATCTCCTTATTTTGGTGACATATGGCGATCACGTTGAGTTGTCGTATAAATCTTATTCAGTATTAATCATAATTCGTGTCGCGGATAATAGTTACAGCCTTGTTTTAATGTCGCAATCAACACCAGCTGTAGAATCTGTCTCTTTTACTGCAATCACGTATTACTCTAATGCTGCTGTGTTTCCTTCTTTCTTATACAAAATAATATCGATCCGAATTTCGATTTTCAAATCGTTCATTCTCGCTCTCAGAGAGGGTAGTGCATAGAAGGTTATTATCGTGGCCAGCGCCTCGTATATAGCGCGATTCATGAAGTAAAGAATGCCATGACAATACTTCACACCGTGACCAAAATATGCCAGTATTTACAGAGCTCCCCGAGTGGCTAGTAACAGGTGTTTTTAGGTGTAACATCTCGTCGTATATAAATATCTACAGTGGGCAGATTCGTGGTGGTCCGAATTCACAACTCAACGGGATCCTTTATCAACATCTCTCCGAACAAATACGGTCAAATGTTTTCTTTTGCTGTGGACTTTCTGTGCAAAATAAGTGAATGTAGATTGAAATGAACTGAACAATACCGTATAGTTATAGGCGCTTGAAGACGATTTTGCTCAACAGAGAAATAATCATAAGTATATAATAGCAAGCCTCAGTGGCTTGAATCTCAAAGAAAGATGTCTCTTTGAAACTAGAAGTTAAATTTAGATTCGAATCTTGGACAATTCGGGCAATATCCACACTTGACTGTAAAGGCTAGCTTATGTCGGGAAAAATTCCCAAGGAAAAAGGCCAAGGAAAAAATGGCCTCGGAAAAGGCCAAGACAGATTATATAGAAAACTAGCTATCATTTCATTAACTGCCGCGAATCTAAATGCAACCTTTTGACATGTTTCTTTTTGAGATTATTAGACCAATTCCAGAATTAGTTTAGGTATCGACACAACTGGATATTGGCAACTGATTGGACACATTGGACTGGGTGTGTTTTGGCTGGCCGAACACACCCGGCATTATTTCATTTAATCGCGAACGTTTAAGGAAATATGGACTCATAGTCGTTCAAAGTGTAATAAATACTTAAAGCTAGCAAACAGAAACTATTGAAAATATCACGTATTCGCCGATACATCACGCGAATCAACACTAAACACTTACATCTGATAAGATACTAATGGCCTCTCATTTAGGGATCTATCCGCGATCGATTTCAAAGGATAGATCCGCAGAACGATTACATACAAATAGAATAAATGTCTCGTTTAGTGCAAAGATTAAGATCTCCACGGTGGGTTTCAAATATTAGCTCATTCTCGCCATGAATGAAAATCGTTATATAATAATTCACCTTTGGTCTACAGCAATTGTAGGTAATAAAGTAGTTATCAGGCCAATTGTCGCATTGAATATAAGGCGGCGATTATTTAATTTTAATACGTTTTCTTTCACGCGAATAGGACATAAGAGGGTTGGGGTGGGTTTATATGAAGAATTATGTAGACAATGTTTGGATTATAGAATTTTCGTGTTGTCGATTATATCGTGATTAATTGCGTTTATAGAGATTGACTTACGTATCAGGCGTAGAAGCAGTTTATATCAGTCACTTGAAAGCAAAAAACTGTAAATAAATATAGAAAAGTTCTTAACCCATTACAAGAAGACTGAGTTTAAGTCAAATCATTAGTTTACGTATTTGTGATAATATGTTATTTCAGGTTTTCAGTGAGGACTGGTTTTTTCATGAAACTGCTCCCAAAACCAGAATTTGGCCTTCTTAACATTGTGTTACTTCACATTCTAAGGGCTTATGATCTTATGATCTGATCCGCAAGTAAGTCAAATGCAAATGCCAGTTCGACCACTTCTCGTACGAAATTGATGCGCGACTGGCTGCAAAACCAGAAATCGCTAATTTATAGTTTGATTGTGAAGTAATCGAAAGGTATGGAAATATATCCACTGATTTAATTATTGTTTTTCGTTCGGAAACAGCTACAACGCAGTGGCTTCAATACCTTTTTATACCCGTGTGATTCCGTTATCTAATGCGCATTTCATAAAGGACCACGTGTATAACGAAAACATTTTTCTGTTTTAGAAAAAACAACCTTATATCCAATTTATTTTACGCGTATCTGTGTGTGTATGTGTACGTGTAGCCCTCGAGGAATGTATATTTAAATACAGACTGACATGTGACGAAAACGTGGAACATCAAAGAAAACACGATCAAACGTAAATCCATACCCAGAAACACAGATACACGAAATATTTCACCCAGATATATCAGTTATACGCATGTGAATTACGTTATTAAACACGTGTTCAACAATACAAAGATAACACTTTGTGAATTATACGTCGGAGATTGCGGTGAACATTTGGTGAACAATCGTTGAATTATGTAAATGTTCTATAGTAATATGATAAGCGATTCGTCTTGAAGGGAATCGAGGTTCCCATGTCGGCTCTGACAAAAGACGCCGTAAAGGCTGCGACTGCGGCCTCGAAGAATCGCTTGTTGATCGTTCCCTATGAGATCAGCGATGACAACGATATCGATTTAGGCGAAGAGCAAGTTTTTTAAACCGTAAAAACCGTTACAATACCGTTTATGTACATTGATACCTAGTATGCGTTATTTAAGGGTATCTGTGTGAGTCTATGTGCACTACGTCATCAATATTGGCGTGTCGAACTATCAATAACAATTGTGAATCTTGGCATTCATTCTATATATGATTAAGATATATTTCATAGTTCTTATTTTCGATTTGATAAATTATCATGTCTTTCTAATAGCGAATTTTGAGTAGATGTGTCGTACGTCATCAATATTGAGGCTATAGACTGGTTGCCGGTCAATTCAATTCAATTTAAGATCTATTGATCGGTGTTATTAAGGAGGTGGGAGTGAACTTCCCGGGTAATGCATCATATCATTCATGTCGATATTTTTCTCCAAGGCGTCAATAAACATTCAAGTGTGTATTCTTGTTATCGTGCATAAGTATGTTTTTGGCGAGGCATTTTATGTTAGCCGTCTCGCCTTCTTATCAGTCTAATACCCGTTTCTAGAGACGGGCGAGTGTATTGAACGGTACTGAGCCCGATAAGAAGACGCCGCATAAAAATGATGATATGACTACGCATATAATATAGTACACAGTTATCGGAATCTGTCGGAGAAAAAAAAATCAATTGAGCAGATTTTCTTATCTAGAAGGATGTTGATCGTGATTTAGTCGGAATGAGTGTCACATTAGTTGTAGAATGTGAGAACGGTAAACAGGCGCGCTGCTGCAACTGGTTGACAGGTCTTTTATAAAACCGTCAACGCGTTTGACATCTGATATCAGATGCAGATCGTATAATCAGCCACCGGCAAGCAGCAACTCGCGTTCGATACCGATATCTCATATATTGAAGAAATCCATCTAGACTTATCTTTATTTATATCCGCGAACCGGAAAGAAAAATGAATGTCGAATACGATCCGATTGTCCAGCCATTAGAACTGACACGAGTCTTAATTCCGGTTTATAGCCAGGGTCCCTTTTCTGCAGCGTTCAAAATGTTATCAGTTTTTATATACGGCATTTTCAATACTCATATGGTTTACATTTGATTTGAAACATACGGTTTTCCTAAGGAAGTTATACGTACTCAAATCAACGAATTGAATTCTGGATTCATCCCCGGAGCAGGTCGTACTTTCTACTATAAGGTGCTTAAAATAGTTCGAGACCTGAGCCTGTGGGGCCCCTTTGTATGGGTATATAGTAGGATATATTGTTACCTTTCGATTTACCCGGAGTGTGGGCCAATTCCACTTATTCTGCAAAATCTTGAACCGCTCTTTAACATGCAGTCGGCCGCGGTGCCTCAATTCCGAATATTACAAGGGCGTGATGAAGGTGGTCCGTTTAATACTTCCGGTCGTAAGAGAAATAGCATGCGATGGTTTTGTTAGCAGGTCGTACGTTCGGTGCTGATCGCTATCGGTCGACGTTTAACCATGGACACTTAACGATTCGTTTTAACCATGGAATATAAAACAAATCGTTACTATAATTTATAGTAACGATTCGTTTTATATTCCATGGTTTAACCATTGACTCTATAACGTCCTACAGTCCATGATCCAGTTCTACAATTGTGTTAAGATTTGACTCTGAATTAACTCATTGAAAATGAACTCACTTCACTCCAGAGTTAACTCTAACTCATGACTGTGGAACTGGATCATTGACTCATCGTTTTAGAGTAACCTACAAGCAACTAGTTTAGATAATTGCTCGTAGGAGTAACTCACACACGTATAAGGCGACAAGAATATATTCACTTTTGAACTGTTTCTTTCACACGATATGAAGGGACTTATATGAAAAGTGGACGATGACACTTTTGGACCGAGGATAATTCTAATGTATAATCCTTTTGGAAAAACTGTTAGGCATATCTATATATGGATGTTGATGGATATCACGATATCGAACTCCAAATCCAAAGCCGGGCTAGAAATTTCTATACTTCATAATTCCAGTGGATCAAGCTACCAAAATAAAGGATCCACCTCGCGGATCGGAACGGTGGCATAGCGCGGTTGCACATATTATTTTTCTCACGCGTGCGACAAAAAAACACCGACGCCGGATACAATTAATGGTATTACGCTCTATATTTTACGGTGTATGTAAATAGATTAGCTGTTCTGTTTCCTGTCACCCGGCACCTTCTGATCTCAATTAATGTTTCCGGCTAGTCGTATTACCTTAGATATATAATGATAAGGCCTACGTTGTTTTCTTTGCATTTATGGAGGCGACATGTAAAAACACATAATATTGATGATGATAACAACATGATAATAATGATTCTAACTTCTATAGCGCGCAAGTATTGAAAAGTTGAAATGCGCTCTTTCGGAAAATGTTAGTCGCACCATGGACGTATAATCTAGTTTATACGTCCATGGTCGCACCAAGGACTCTCTAAAACGTTCGTTTTAGAGTCCATGGTAGCACGGATGAAACAGGAGTGTTTCAAGAGCTTGTTTGAATACATCGACGTTCCAACTGGTGATGACTGTTTGTCAACAGCCGAAACGTTGTGGTTTCGTTTTAATGAATTATATATCGTATGAATATTCGAATTTTGGGACTTCTTCGATTATCTAGAGTGTACACGGATAAGAGTGTTTCATTCGACTAACTATCGACAGACATTGATGTATGCAAATAAATGCTCCAAATGATCTTAATATCGAGTTTCTTTCTCAATAGAGTTCGGCTCAGATGGTTCGGTAGATTCAGATACTACCTTCGCAACTTGTGAAAATCGTGACAGGTTTGTAAATTTCGCTATAAAGATATTGGGAAATTCCGTTACCATAGATACATAAAAATAGGTGCAGCGAAGGCAAATTTGCCTGCTATCCCGAGAGAGGAGAATAGCGCGCTACGGTGACTGCCAACTTCAAAGGGCATGCTTTTAAGAATATGTGCATTCTACGGAAAAGGTGTAAGGTTGTCAAATTCAACAATTACTATTAAAAAAATTATGAGTAGTGACATTTCAAATCATATCATTTCAACTCATTTCGGCTCATAGCATCAATATTCCCGTATATTCCCTAATAGTGTATATACATTATATACATTATGTTATTTCGGTTGCTCTGATGATGGAGTTTAGTCAAAAAATTTCAGAAAATGAATAATTTGAATCATCAACTTTGGGTTTTCACTTATCAACAAATTTCAAACAAAATTATAGGTTTTCTCTCTGAATTGAATCATAGACAGTCACCAAGTTTGGTTAATGTAGGCTAAGAATAGAATCTATGCATATATGGGAACATATAGCGAACGATTCGGTATAGAAAGAAATGCATGCAGATAGTTTGTCACGGAATGCCTGTTGATTAGATTGTAGTGATGGGAATATTACGTGACTTGCGTCGCAAAATAACCAGACCAGCGCTTTGCGCTAATGAACGCGACCAATTACCCAAAATAACCCCTACGTTTTTCTATTGAACGTATGGCCAACTGAATATTGCCTGTTGTTAGAGTTGAGATAAATCACCTGTTCATCGGCGTTGCTTTCAAGTATTTGAAAATGTAGTTTGGCCCATTACTTTACCAGGATCAAACCAAACTCCTCTTCGGGCGCGTCGCGTCGCAGGAAGTACATGTACAACTCACTGCGACTGGCGCTGGTGGTCGTGTCGCAGTGAGTCGCAAGCTGTGGTCCTTGTCGTCGTTTCAGGGAACAACTTGTCTTACAACTTTCATAACACACAAATATGATAAATGACGCTTAAGATGGCATCTTTTTCATCCATTAATAACTTATTGTTAGGATCCTCAGTATCCACCGTTGTTATCCTTTTTTTCAAAATACATAAAAAGAATTGATTCAAATTGTTTGTTTTAAAAGTAGTTCATAGTTTTCGTCGAAAAGCAAGCCTATATTGTTTGAATAAATATGAATTGAATTGAATCAATCGTTAAACTATATACGGGCGGTTGGTGATTAAAGAATGGCTTCGGGTCTATGGATTAAGGGGAGTTTCGGGCCACGCCTCGGGTCATTCTGCCCTCCACTGCATCGATGATCTATTTTCGTCGGCATATCCCATCAAAGCCAACAATTGAACTATTATTCTGTGTTTTTGTTGTTGTTTTTCCATTGAAAACGTCAGTTTGCGAAAATTGAAACTCGAAACTATGAATAAAACAAAGACGAGTGCGCCGCTAAAGCCCTGCCGATATGAAAACGGATATCTCAGAAAAAAATGTTAATTTGATTGCTTTCCTCGGCCATGCATTGATCTGATAAATCTGACCGCCATACACAATGCAAAGACAGCCCGAGGATCGAGTGCCGCTCCGCGAACGCCAGCTTTTCATTTTTGTATGCCATAGGCTTGAATTTTTTGATCGGGGTCTACATCTGCTACTTGCTTTTGATCTCATGAAACTATAAACGACAAGGAAATGATGTTTGGCATGGAAAGTAACATCGAGTATGTGAAGGAGAGGTCTCTCGCGCCGGGAAGGAGCCAATCAGCGTAAAGCATGAGCACGTATTAACTTCTACCTCGATAAACAAAATTGTCCCCATGTCACGCGTTATCATGGGCTAAGTCAGTTTCGAGTGCAAGTCAGACTTTATTTACCCCTTAACCTGTTCCTCAGTTGTGTATACATTTCGGTCCAGCTTGATTCAATTCTTCCCCCAGGTTGACCAACAGTTACCAATTTGATTTTGAATGGGCCAAGAGGGTCGTTTCATAGAATGACTTAAGCTTCGTTTAAAGAAACCATTACCTCAGTGACAAGCACTTTCATCACGCGGGTCTTGAATTTCCAATCTATACAAACACGTGGCTTACTAAAGCGTCGGCGATATATCTTAATCTTATAGCATTTACTTTTCTCTAGAGGTCAAAACTCGATGAGTTTAAACTGAAAGCAATTTTTCCCCGATCAAACTGTTTCGGCGCGCGAAGGTTCGATGAACGCGCGATGAATAAACGATCAACACTTTTTAATCGTTCTACGAACACTCCGCCGCTATTCTCGTCTGAATTGACGCGGAAAATCGCGATGAAAATCGCCGCCAAAAAATCGACGACTTCTGAGCAGCATTCGAGTTAAACCGAGTGGATAATTGGAACAAATTGCGGTAGACGTCTTACATCGCTTTCACCGGGGCAACACAACGACCCGAGCGGGAACGGCTCGTGCGTCAATTCTATACAGGGATAAATGTCTTTAATCACGAAGTCACAGAGAAACTCTTTTTTCTTCCGAACCATTTATGTATGAAATGTACAAGGCAAATGAATGACTTTGAGGTCGTAACAGATCAATGAAAATTGAGTTCGAATACGCATTTTTCATTCTTAGGGGCCGGTTTAGTTTTGTAGATCGGTTTTAACTATAACCCAGTCGGTTTGATAGACTGATATTATCTTTAACCCGGGGGCTAAATGCTTTCATTTCCAATTGAGTTAACCCCGAGGTTCAAGTTAATACCGGTCTATAAACCTTGCCCCAGGGTCAGTTTGATAGACAGGTATTTACTTACTCCGGAGGCCCACTGAATTCAATTGGTTAGCCAACGGGTTTGAGTTAATACCAGTCTATAGAACAGGCCCCATCGTTAACAAAACTCGTCAAGTCAATTTAGTTAACTCCCGCGTTAACGTTGAAATTATTCTATAAAACTGGTCCGAGAAGGGATGGTTGTGGTAATTCAACTCAAAGTTATGGAATGGAAAGGACAACTACCGTATCGTATCGTATCATACCGTATCGTGTATTTGTGATGTAGGTGCTTGTCTTAAATAATTGCTCTTTGTAAGGATGCCGAAATAAAAAGAAGTATCAGTTAACGGTCATTTAGACGTGCTTCATAATCTAGAAACGTGGCACTAGTCGAAACAGTGTTTATCGTATTTCTGGGAGAATCACATATGATATGACATTCTACGAAGGTTAACCGCAAATTAGATACGTCCATCGGCCCCATTATCCAATCGGCTAGCTCCTCGGGCTCAAATTAATCAACTAACTCATTATGGGATACGGTGACGCAACGAATAAAAGTATATCACGTGGAGCAACAGTGCGCCCCTAGGTGTGAAACGTCGAAATCAAGCTCATTAGGCGCGGCAACAATGCTCGCAAACTGAGACAAACTCGACAACTCGCGTCCTATAACAAAGTAGCAAATACGGCGTTAACGCCGGGATATTTGATGTAATTGTTCTTAACGTATAGGTGTTAAAATACCACAGGTGGAGTACTTCACATTACACGGCGCCCCGCTTCCAGGACGTCATGTTACCGATGGATTCCTCGGTGTCCATGGTAGAATCAACGGGTGCCTTATCTGGGATTCTAAAATCAACTAACACCTGGCATCCTATTTTTAAAGCCATCCTTTCGGAAAAACGTTTATATTAGCTATATAGATGAATACGGTGATATTATGACTTTAGTGAACATTTCCAATTATTTTACGATGGTTTCTTATTGAGTTGTAGAAATATCTTCGAAACAAATTCAAAACCTGGGCTAGAAATTTCAATATATGTTATTCCGGTGGAACAAGCTATCAATAATGCCCCAAAATACGGCATAACATATAATCAAAAGGGCAAAAATAAACTTTTTGGAAATACAGAGAAAAGCTTATGAATTAAATTCGTTTAGGTATCGGTTTAATACGTATGTTTCATTTTGTCGTAACATTTCTGGGCAACTTAACATTTTAGGGGGAGAGTACCCGCTGTCGCCCAGGACTCCCACTACGCGAGAGGGTTGACATGGTTTTGTTCTTGGGATTTAACATCTCCTGCAATGTTTCCGTTGAACCTATACAATTTTCCCATTCACTCTCTCCCCGTCTGATTACTATCCCACTCTCCTTCCCTCTCAACCCTCCTCTCTATCTCCCCTAGCCTCCCACATATACGCAGATACTCGTATATCCATATCGGATCGTTACGGATTAACGATTATTTTATGACGTCATAACTCGTGCTGGTGGGTACATATTTATAGCTTCACAGTTTCACACGACCGGTTTAAAGTACAGCGATCGCTAATGAAATGTATTCACGATCGATGCTACGTTTCGTAATGATAATTAACCTGTATCTATCTGTCATGGTTCATTCGGTGCCGGTTTAGCTCGGTTCCGATGGCCACGACACTTTCTGCAGTAAAATCGATTTCTAAAATTTACGATCTCCTATATATATATTCGAATCAGCGCGCGGCTGGGATCGAGTTAGAGATTAGTTCACTTTTAGTTGGAGTCGGATTTTGATCTTGAAATAGGGATTTCCATCGTATTCATTTGATTCAATTGCTTCGACCCACCACACCTACCGGTAACAATGAAATAGGCTAATCGGAAAAAAAATGTACGGATATAATATAGTTGGATTTCTACCCACAGGCTCACAGTGAAATTGGAAAATGGATTCCAATCGGTAATGCGTATGAGACATTATGATAGAAATTTCATAAGCCGAAGGGGGTCGCAAAATTGGATGTTCCATCCTGAGGATCACTAGCCCTGTGATGAGCACGCACATTATGCGAATACAGAGGGTAGCACCTGGCGCACGTTTACTCCGAAAATCCTTCCCGTAAAAGTTCGATCTGTAGGGCCTACAATCTGAGGTCAGGGCTACTTATGTATTTTTCTTTGGTTGAAACTAGCCCAAATCCTTGAAAAATGACATCTACAGGGGCTTATCTTTACCTCTTCTTAATTGCCCTTTCGACTAGAACATAAAAATTCCAAAATTCATTTACCGGAAGTAGCTATTCTAAGGAACTATATATGATAATGAAAAAGTGGCTCATAAGCGCCAACCCGTCTCTGTGGCGCAATCGGTCAGCGCGTTCGGCTGTTAACCGAAAGGTTGGTGGTTCAAGCCCACCCAGGGACGACTAACTTTTTCTCTTTTGGCCATTCTACCAACAACTACAATGATTCCAGTGCCTAATATTGAAATACCATTTACATTAGACATTATCTTTAGAGGAAAATGCGATTCAGAGACTACGACTCCGAATCAAACCTACGAGGTGAGATACTTTTTCAGCAAAATCTTTTCGGTACAAGGGCTAAAAGCAACGTTCTGTTTTCATATCTTAAAAATGGTAAGCCTAAAAAAATATATACCTTGTTTCTGATTTCTGCTGAGCATAAAACGTTGACTCAGCCGGACGCTTTTCCCTGTACATTACCTGTTTGAAATCATGATCAGGCTAGCCATGGACTCAAAAACAGAATCCATGGGCTAGCCATCTACAATTTAATACGGGCATATCATGAAATATCTACATAATAAATTGTAACACGCAATCTGATCTTTACACCAGTACCCGACTAGAAAAAAGTTCTTTATCATTTACCGGAAGTTGCTATTCCAAGGAAATATAAATAAGAATGAAAAAGTGGCTCATAAGCGTCAACCCGTCTCTGTGGCGCAATCGGTCAGCGCGTTCGGCTGTTAACCGAAAGGTTGGTGGTTCAAGCCCACCCAGGGACGATTAATATTATCTTTTTTGGCCATTTTCTACCGACAAAAGTTTGTCAGAATCATTTCTAACTATTCGTTGACTGTTATTCTTATGTTTCGACATTCAATAAACGTTGATTTATGAATGTTTCTGGTCGTGAGAGATATTACCTTGAGATAAACAGATATATATGTACATAAATATGCCATCATCTTACAATACCATTGATAAGGACAGGCATGCCTTGACTCAAATGATTAAACAAATGAACACGATATAACATATCAGTAACATCAATAAAATATAATGTCAAAAGAGAAAACACCAATTTACAAAAATAGAATACATTTCGTATAACGTTAAACTTGCATAATCGTACGCCATCTAGTGGCAAATATTGCTCACAAACATCGAGATGCTAAACAAATTGTTACTGTTGTATGCATTGAATATATATAACCTATAATTAATAAAAAAAAGAACGAATAGCACTTCTGAATTTATCTTTTTAAGCAACATTTTTCTTTCAGAAAACGAAACAACGGTTTTATCGAACCCTTTTCCTTGTTAGGACCAGCTAGCGCCATGAAAGTGGTGAAAAAACCGATTGCAAAAACCCACGAAAATCCGATTGAGCAAAATAAAAACAGCCCGAACTGATAGTTGAACTGTATCCGGCAAAACAGCATGAAGAACGACGCGCCCAAGGTCGTTATGGCGCCAGCAGTAACCGAAATTCCAACTTCTTCCAGCATATTTTGAGTGCGCGACTTCCGGTCGTCGTACGGCGCGTAGTAATATCCTTCAGCGAGATGGACGATATAGTCCACGGATAGCCCGACTACTAAACATAAATTCAATGATTCCAGAGCCTGAAATAGAAATACCATTTACGATGCTACCATATGTTCTCATATGAAACGGAGTGCTTAGACTACGACCTCGAATCCAACCTACGATGTGAGATATTTTTTACGCGAAATCTATTCGGTAAAAGGGCTAAAAGCAAAAATTGATACCATTATATTGTTTTATTAATTTTATCAATTCAAAATGTGACCCTGGACGATTATGAGAATCGAGGTATCATTTTATTTTAGCCTAAGTATTCGATAATCGCATGTTTGTATTAAAAAAAGTTTACCCCGATTTTCCAGCCCGCGAGAGGAATGACTCCTACGACGCACACGGTAGTGAATGTGATAGTCAAAGTTGCAACGATTCCCGTAATGATATTCATAGTTCCGATCACTAGCACCGGGCACGCGACCAATATACCTATACCCAATCCGTATATAGCCTGATACACTAACGTCTGGAATTTAAAAATACATATACACTATACATAGACAAATATTTCATGCAGTAACAGAAACGACTGTCAGACCAAGTCTGATACGAATAGATTCACGGTCTAGGCTCATATGGGGACAGATCAAACTGAAGCCAGTTGCTCTGAAGTTGGCTGAGATAGCCGGTGACGAATACCATATAAACGGGCGGCAGAATCGAAATTTAACGAGTCAAATGCATCCGAAAGACAACCAAAATCTTTATCGTTTATATGATGGTTCATTTGTTGCCAATCATTTTTAGCAACAATGCAACAAAATACTTTAATAAAGATGGACTTTTAATAGTCACTATATCCCAACGATCCGCTGGTTATTGTATAACCAACTTTTGTCGAATTTAAGCAACTGGCCCCTCAGTCTGATTGCGGGATTCTAGCCTCACCTTTTGAATATTCATAGTGTGATACGCGTTCGGAGTGTCGGGAGTAGCGAGAAATCCGTTCTTCAATCCTGCGGGTAAATCATCATTCTAAAACGTGGTAGAAATGAGAACTCGTTAAAATGCGGCGGACGTATTATTTTTAAGGATTAACTTAGGTCAGAAAACAAATACACTTCTGAAAGCTGTCGGCGTATTTAAAGGACCTGGCCCGTAGCATGGGAGATAAGGGGGTTACGACGAACCACCCGAAGTCTGAAAAAGTCGGGTCAGCTTTTTAAGTGGATTCATTGAAATTTACTAAAATCTCAGACTTGTCCTATGAACCCCTGGTCTTGTAGGCCTTCGTGACTGACATTGGACTCCATAGCCTTGAACCGCATTTGCGTCACGAGGCGACGTCGTTACCTTCGTGAACAGTCGTTTCAAAAAGGTCCATCAACGAAAGGTCACGCTAAGACCCGGTGATTAACTTGAGTCAGAAACCAAATACCATGAAAGCGGTTTAGAGAATTCAGCTTTAGAATGCGGATACAAAATTGAGATGCTGCCGACTCACGATTTCGCGCATTAGATTTTCCCAATGTTGCATAATGGGTAAACCGGTTGCATAGCTCATGCGTTTAGCGTTCAGTGTCGTGTTGAATCTGATGGCAAAATATTTCATTTGATTTCCGTAACTTTGATCTGAAAAGAAGCATGTATTATATAGGGTATTCGTTATATCTCGGAAACCTATACGTACGTTTACAAGGCACTGATTTTTCTGAAAAGAGATTTCTCGTGTGGCCTAGAACTTCAGAATCAGAAAATAATCTCAGTAGATAGTTTAAAAGCCCCTTATTCCAATGGGATTTCTAGAAAAGAGATTTCTCGTGTGGCCTAGAACTTCAGAATCAGAAAATAATCTTACTAAACAGTTCAAAAGCCCCTTATTCCAATGGAATTTTAGTAACCCGTTTCGCAATCAAACGTGTAAATGCATCCTTGGAATCGGTAGCAAAACTTGATACAAAAAGAAAACATACAAAATACTCACAAACGCTCTGTATCGTTAGCGTGTGATTGGTTTTCCAGTGACCCAGCAATTTGCTAAAAGTGCTGTAGTCGTCAAAATTCGTCATTTTATAACCGTTGGCTAACCAATAATCTAATCCAATCTGTAAAGGGTAAGGAAATGTATAATATATAGGTCTTATTTTAATATAACTAGGTATAAAGCACGAAATAAGGCATGATCTATGATGATGACGACATCACCTCTAGCCAGTTGGTGAAATCGTTACTGAAATTCGCGTTTCGATAAATCCACGGCAGGTGATTCATAAAAACCGTCATTTTTTCTTTAGTGATCGGAATACTCATGTCGACATTCGGTGGAAATACTGTCACATTCGGCATGGCGTTATACGTCCGAGTTTTCACATGATTCTTAAAAAAATTCACGATAAATGAAATTTGCTGGAAGCAAAAGAATTATTCTTGGTTTTAAATGAAAAGGTATAACTTACCAACATATACGATTCGAACTTATCCATGAAACACTCGACTTCCGGTTCACCGGATGTCAAGTTAACCTTGATCTTCAATCGATCGATTTCCGACGCTGAAAGCTCGCGAAGTCGTTTACACAAATTCTGCAACGAAGAAATTAGAGCTGTGCATCCTTCGAAACATCACGATCTTATGAGGAGCATTGCTATTCACAGAGCCCATATACAGTCCAGTTACCCCGACTACGGACTTGATTGCCGATTCGGATCCAGCAGGTGGGCGATTGCGTAACTATGTGAATAGAATGGCCGGACTAACTGATAAGTTTGTACTCCATTCTCTCCCTGTTCCCAGGACCATAGCAACCATTCATGTGGTTGTATCTGCACAGTGCTGCGATCTCTGTCGCTCTACGATTGTACCCAACCACACACACGTAGGCCTTCACTCAAATTAACGTTATCACAATAAAATATGTCAATGTGTGGAAACTTCAGACACTAAGGTTTTTGGTGAACTACAGACTTCGCAAAAAGTTGATCCATTTAATATAACTGAAATCATGGTATCTCCTAAAACCCAAAAATAAACGAATTCTTTTTAGATTCCATGCTGAAATCTATATATATATATACATACCTTTAGAGCAATTTGGTTCTCAGGTTTATTCACGTTTAGCGTTTCATCCCAGACGACACTTCCGCTGCACTCATTGACATCTACGATATTCTTGTAATCGCACTTGGACGTGTCCAACGTTTTAAGGCCCCAAACGAAATAAACTCGCAATTTCTCGTCATTTTCCGACTCCCGGAACCCGTACAGACGCAACCACGACGACTTGCCGTAGTTATGCCACGATGGGAAAACCTTTATCTGAAACAAAAGGAAAATCGAGGTTTAACACAGAAAATTCGAAAACACGACATGAACTTATTCGAAGGATTTAGCATACCTGTTCTTCGTCGTCTTCTAGTTGCGTACATGAATACGTAAATAGTCCGAGCATTGCTAGAAAAAGTAACAATATAATCCAGCGAAACACTTTATGATCGATCAACCTGAAATAAGGGCCGCCGAAAAATCGAACCAGAAGCATTTTCTTTTTTTCCGCGGGAACATCGGCAGTCGAATCCGCCGTATCCGGTACAACGTTCGGAAAGTCCACAACTGCGTTACTGTGCAGACAGGTTTCAATCGGTTCTAACTGTTTTTCCTGCGGCCGAGAGACGATCATTTCATCGAGGTTGAAAGCTTTATTTTCAATTCCAAACTTTTCCGTCGTTTCGTGGTCGAGCGATAATTTCTTGTACGCTAAAATCGACGGCAATTTAGATTGCGCATTTTTACCATCGGTTAATGAATATCGTTTTGTCCTCTGCTCTTCTTTCTGCGTTTTCCCTGAAAGCCGATTTTGGCCGATGTTTTCTATTTGATTCGAGTTAAGTTCGAAATTTGCGCACGGTCCTTTACAACAGCAACAACAACCGCATCGGCAGCAGCAACTACCGCACCTTCCTTCAAATTTTAGATGATAGATTATGATAACCGCGGGAAAGAACGTTATTACTGTTAAATAGTTAACTATTATTAGCAGCCCAGAAAATACGCCAAAAGATTGGACCATCAACAGCGGTGAAAAAGCGCTGATGAAAAAAGCAATCATCGTTGTCAACGACGTAGCAAACATGGCGCCCGCCGCGCGCCTATACGCGTCGGACAGACGATGTTCCAAACTGGGATATCGTTTGAACTCCGTCGACCGCCAGGTGTCGTAGAATATGAACATGTCATCGGCGCCGATGCCGATAATGATGAAAATGGACAGAATATGGAACAAGCCGAAATACTGATAGCCGAACACGATTCGGTAAATCAGGTTCGAGATGACGAAACTGGAAAATACCCCGATCATACCCCAGAACGATACCCAGGTTGACCTGGTATGAAACACAAGAAAGAATGCTATGAACAGAAAACTTCCGGCGGTCAAGGCCAAATCTTTATATGCTTGCGTTCGTATATCAGCAACGTATATCTTATCTTCAAAATAGTAAAGGCCTATGTGGCTCTCAAACCGATCCCTGAGATCTTCGATCAATGCGCGGAATTCTTTCTTCAGATAATTAAGGGCTATTTCTTTTAATTGAAACTGCGTGATCGAATGACGACTTCGATGTCCGTCGATCGGGGCTCCGGACGTGAAGAAACTTCTTAACATTTTCGACCGGACCGGCGATCCCTCAACGACTTGACTATCGCTACCTAAATGCAATATAATTCCATTTCTTGTCTGGCTGTTGTTAAATGCCGATTTTATGACGTCATCGATATTATCGAAGTTTGGGTCGTAAAACACAGCGGATACTTTTTCATAAGTACCGTCGAAGAATCGAAGAACTGATGTAGGTTTGTCGCAGCTTTTATTCTGCAACAATCTACAATAGATTTTCCATTGAGGCTCATTGAATAGCTCGTTTTCAATATCTCGCATTCGTTTCAGCTGATCTCTAGTGAGCATGTTCTTCCGCACGGTCAGATCTTCGTAGTAAAGTTCGACGATTCTGTCCGGGAAACCCCGCGTCCACAGAGGCAACGACTTGTAATGGTCTATCGTGTATCTGTCGTGAAATCTGATTATGTCTCGGGAGTTGCGGTGGCGCCAGGTTTCGGCGGATTTGTAGGACTGGTGGTCGTGAAGGCTGACCGGAATCGACTCGAAATCGATCGGCAGAACGTTGTATCCGATTCCGTAGAGAATTCCCGTGAACGCGGCGAAGAAAACGTGAAACGAAAGAAACAAAACTGCAACGAAAGAAACAGAAAAAAGCATGGTTATTTCATCATGAGTACAGCATGGGCGTCCCAGGGATTTTTTTTTTTTTGGGGGGGGGGGGTTCGTTTCTAGGATCCTGCCCCAGAAAACTTTTGAAAATTTCGTGCAAACAGGCGCGTTCTGGTGCAATCCGAGGCCGTCCGATCACGGGCCAATTTACCATTCGGCAGCAATTTCTATAGAGAGCGCTTATTCCAAACCGAGATCGCAGAATTGTGAAACGATAGGTAGACTGGTTCCCCTTTACTTTGCATGTATCGATTTCATTTTGCTTATTTAGCCATGTGCCGACGTTCGTCGACGTTTGAAAATTCATAAAAGGGGGTTCGTTCGAACTACCGAGCCCCGCTCGGGACGCCCATGACTCTCGACAAAGCTAACGGGGTTTTCGGTACAGAATTCAGGCGGGGACATATTCCGAACAGGTTAATGAATATATGTATGTATAGCACACATGGGATTTTCTATACTAACGCCGTCTCTTTATCTTATATTCAAATTATCAATATGATGTCGCGTCTTGAGGAGTACCTACGATCCGGCAGACGATGTGCCGACGTTCGTCAACGTTTGAAAACTCAAAAAGGGTGTTCGTTCGTACTACTGGACCCTCCTAGGGACGCCCATGGTACGAGCACTTGAATTGAAATTCTTCGCGATTTCTCGCTTAGATAAGTTGAGAAATAAGCTTAAATGAATTACCAAAGAAAAGGACCGGTTTTCGTATCATCCATTTGCACAAAATCATAGCATCTTCGGTTTCCTCCGTAGCGGGATCGATGATACTATCGGTACGATTGGGTTCGGTAGAATTTCGTGTCTGAGATTTCGTTTTAGTGGATGATTCATCGTTTTCTGTATCACAGTTTTTGACTAATACTTCCGGTATGAATACTGTGTAAACTGGAATATTTTCGTCAGCAGTTCCTCCCTGATCGCCTTCGTCCGACACTTTTACATCGCCTACGTTTACATGACCATTTGCTGTATTTTCATTTGGATCTTTACTCTTGATTCCAGTAACTACCTCATTTTTTTCTACATCTGCGGATGTTCCATGATCTGAACTTCTGTTTACTATATCTCCCTCACGTTCACCGAGAGCACTATCAACGTCTTCGACATCTAGATCTCGTTCGATTGTCGGGACATGTATACGTGGTGCTATTTCTTTCACGGGTACGTACGACATTTCATCGTCTACGCGGATTACGGGACATGCTGTACTAGCACCGACTCGCGCTTCATCCCGCAACGTGCTCTGAAAGACGGCGGTTTTAGTAGTTCGATCGTCTGTCTGACATGAAGACGCCATTTTCAAAATAATTTCGGCGTCAAAACTACAAAAAAGGAGAGTTCAATCGCTTAGTCAGTGAGTGAAATGAAACGCTTAACTTATTCATTATATAAAGAACGTTTTCGACATGTCTTGATCAATTACTTACATAATATCCCCCGACAGCGATCGCAAAAAAATACTATATATATGTTTAATATCCAAGTCTAACGGACACCAAAAGCCCTGAAATAGCCGGTTATGTGAAATGGATTCTACTATACTGCGGTTCATAAATACTTAACATACTAGATTCGTTCGACGCGTGTCTATATATAACGCGTTCATGTTTACTGCAGTGTCGTCTATGTTCTCCACCCA